>NC_142544.1:16745833-17115000 GCF_056151865.1 Erythranthe guttata | reverse complement strand
ATGTATTGACTAATGAGGATGAAATTATATTGACTATTAATTAATTTTAGTTTATTATGATATGATAATGAATAATTATCAATTTATTTTTTATATATGCTGCAATCATAATCTCCTGTTCAGTGAAAATTATAGTTTTCACCCCTCAACTACATTTGGTTATTTATGTTCATAAAAAACACATTTGATCTCTCATGTTTCAACAATTTAACATTTTTGTCATTTCGGTCAATTTACCGTTAGTTCGTCAGTTAAGGCAGTCACGGGGACATGCTTGATTAACGAAAAATTGACGGAAATGACTAAAAGTTTTGAACTTTTAAAACAGGAGATACCAAATGTATTTTTTGTGAACATGAGAGATCAAATGTGAAATCGTGCAAACTTGATGGATGTAACTATATTTTTCCCTTTTTTTTTTCCAAAATTCACGAGTTTAAAATTAGCACGGTGAGTCTATTCTTCGTTCGCTTTCTCAATCAAATTTCATTACTTAAAGATTGCCAATGAAATTATGGTAAATTCAAAAATTGGTTAGATGTTGTAAAATACATCGATATAATACTACTATAGGGTGGGAAATTGGATTGAAATTTGTAGTTTTTGGCCAAAAAACAAATTTACTTTTTACGAAAAGCTAGAAACTAATTATCGGATAGAAACCTTCTTAAAAAATATAATTTTTCGGATAGGCGAAAACTAGAAATTCCCACTCGTTTCTACCTATAGGCTCTGATTGGTTCAAGAAAAATGATGAGTAAAAAGATGAAATTACTAGGTAAATTGATTTTCATATTTTGTTGCAAGGTAAAGTGCTATGTAATGTAATTAAGAGGAAAAAATAAAATAAAAATTACACTAAAACTACGAAAATGCATTTTCCTAAAAAATAAATGAGAAAAACGCCATGTAATTCTCTTATTCTCTCTTCTCTCTCTCTCAGTGTGGCTTCTCTCTCTCCTCTCTATCCTTTATCCTTTCTCTCTCTCGAAGTTTGATGAAGAGATTCAAGAAATTGCATCATTCAAGTGGCACATTAGACATCTAATTGAATGGCAATGCAAATTTCTAAAAATGGTGACAAGCAACCACCCAAATTGGAAGCAAAGGCCATAGATTTTTGAATTCCAAATTTAATATTTTTGAATTTATTCATTTACTTTTCAAAAAAACAAGCCGAAAAAGACACACTGAATAAATCGTGCGTACAAAAATTAAATCCAATTAAAACTCACACTACACCTGGTTTTATTACAAGGGGAAAAAAATAACACACTACGAACAGAGATAAGTGTAATGAATAACAATAAGTATCTATAATTGCTTCATCTTTAACTACATTTAAGTAATCATGTTTATTGATGACGCGACATTGAAGCAAACAATTAAGCTTGTAAACTTTTACAGCTTTTTCGACACTTATTTACGAGCAAAAACCAAATGTCTTAAAGATCATGAAAAAAAATCCTTATAGATTCAGAAATAGAAACGAAATGCCGACAAGTACTCCAATTCAGTGAAGTATACAAGTCTAAAAATCAACATTTAGAAAGAAAAAAAGGGAGAAAAAGTGAATTGTGAATGTACCATAGTTCCCTCGGCATCTTGCTCGTCAGCGAGGTTTTAAAGAAACCACGTGGCATATTCACCTGATCTGCCACGTCAGTCGTTAATTAGGTCAAGCAGCTCAAATGTCAAGCTCTCATCGCGCGCACGATACACAAAACAAACACCGAAAAACCAAAAACTAAAAAGTGGTGTCAGCTACTCAGCTTTACGGTGACGCTGGATCGGGGTGGCAGCTGAATCCAACGCGTGATTTGTCAAAAAATATTGAGGTATGGGGAAGCTTGCTAACATAAAACCTGCAATAAGAAAACCTACAAACTACAAACCATTTTCATGGAATCAAATGACCCATTTATTACATTCTTAGGCTCTGATTGGTTCAAGTAAAATGCTATGTAAAAAGGTGAAAAGTCTAAGTAATTTATTTTCCTTGTTTGGTTAGAATGTAAAATAAGAGGTAAAGTAATTTAGAGAAAAAGAGGAAAACAAAATTAACTCAAAATGAGGAAAATGTGTTTTCCTCAAAAAAAATGAGGAAAACTTGGAAAATCAATCGTGCCTCCCTCTCCAAACTATTATTTGTGAGTCTGGGTTGTCTTTCACCACCACCACCACCACCGAACCCTCCACATCGACACCATCGCCTCCTCCATGCCAACACGCTGCCGCCGCCTCCACCACACCGACCTCCGCCACCTGCTCTACGCCGACTTCCGCCACCTCCTCCACACCTTCAGCCGCCGCCGTTAGCAATCTCTCCAATATCTTTCATCCGCTTGACGATTTTCCGACCGGCGATAGCTATAGATAGATCTAATTATTGGACCCTACAAATAATCCGATTCCGATTCTACAGAAATAGACTGCCACCACCTCCATGCTCACCACCGTCGTTGTTGTTCCCACCATCCCCGCCGCCGAACGCCACCGCTAACTTCTTTAGTTGGAGAGTCGGCGATGAATAACAACTACACATAACCCCATTAATACACGCCGGAGCGGCGGCCGTAGGTGGCATCACCACCAACGGTTGGGTTCTTCAATTACAGCAGTCTTTGTATTCTTCTTTGTTTGATGGTGAGCTCATTTTACCGCCGCCGTGGCCGCCGTCACCGGGGTAGGGGTGGGGAGTGGGGAGTGGGGGTGAGGGGATTGGGGGAAGAAATGGGGTAGGAGATTTTAGATTATTTTATTTATTTAATATATTTTAATTAAAGATTAATTTTAGTTAAAAAAGGAAGAAAAATATTTTTGGATAAGTCTTTGTAAGTTTAAAAAACTGTTAAATAATTTAATGGTTTTTATATTTCCATATTTTCTTCTAATTACCAAACAAACCCAAAGAAAGTGATTTTCTAGGAAATCATTTCCATCACCGTTTTTCCTACGAACCAAACATAATTGGGATTTCAAAAGTCATTGATTTCATTTTCCTTTTCATTTACATTTTACTTATTTTGAAATCCATGAACCAATCAGAGCCTTACAGAAACGAAAAGGAAAAGGATTCATTGTTCATACATACTTCCCAAAGAAAAGAAAAAAAAAAAAAAAAAAAAGATAAGTAGGGTATTTACCACCCCATATTCATCTTCTCAGCCAATATGAAAGAGCTACCGACCGCGACTATGATCATACTCAGAGGGCTGAACGCGGTCACGAAAACCGGCCCTCTTTGCTTCATCACGACCCCTTGTAGAAAGTAGGTAACTCGAGAACAGAACACTCCCTGCAATTATTCACTCTTAAACTTTTTTCAATATTCCTCTTGGGACGAAAAATAAGTACTATTTTTTTTACTCAATTTTCTTTTGCATTTAAGTTATGTCATTTGTACTATTATGATGATGTGATGTGGTTGTACATTGTTTTATATTCATGTTATCTAAAAAACATGTATAGGTGGAGAATATTAGTCGAAGATCTATGGGTCAAAAGAGTGTTCGAATTTCTTCAGCCTATTACGGTATGATGATCTATTTAAAGGCTGTTAGTATTGATGAATAACTTTAAATAAACATTAAACTATTTAAATTTTGAGGATTCATGTTTTTGTTCTTTTAGATAAGGAGCCATGTTCAAATATATTGTCCTGGAATACCAAAAAAGGTAGTTGCAGAGGGTGTTTGTATTTCTGTTATTAATGATGAAGAGGGAGTTGACGATTCATTGGTGAAAGTGTATATAGCAAATATATTGATACCCAATGAAAAATTGCTTAAATCGTGTGTCGGTGGTAAAACAATTGGAGAAGTTCTTCACAAGTGTATTGAATGGGAGTATATGAATGTATGTCAGTAATTTACCTTCGTTTTTACCTATAGCAGTCAAAGTAATTTAATAAGTTGTATTCTATGTAAAAATACATTTATCTGCTATCGTTTTATTTTAATTACAGGTTACGGAGATTTAGAAGATATTTTTCAAGGAGATCGTTGATGCATACGGATGATTTATTATTGTTATTTCACTTATTAGTATTTTGTTATTATGTGAATTGTTTTGTTGATCTCAAGAGAACTATGTAAATAATGAAGTTGGTTTATGAAAAAAAATTACGATTGATGTTTTACCCTTCAGTTATATTGCATAATTTTTAGTTTCAGGTTAATTTGATGTTTCACGAAACTGGTTTTGGTAAAGAATAGATATAATTATTTGCTACAGTATATATCTCGTAGTAAAATAGTATGCATGTTTTTGCTAAGGTATAATGTCGTACCAATTAATATATTGGGTGTAAAAAGGAAGATGATTTTGCTAAGGTAAGAACCCGTACCAAATAAATTATTTTCTCCTACATATTTACTACAAAAGGAGGGCCGTAGTAAATGCTTTGAAAATTCGTAGTAAATACTATTTGCTACAATGGGTTACCGTAGTAAAGTATTAGTCACGCCTGTATTCACTACGGAGCAAAATTCATAGTAAAATCGTAGCGAAAAGGCTTTTACTGCGAATTTGGGACAATTTGCTACGAATTCAACTCGTAGCAAAAGTTCTAACCATAAATTCTTTAAAACGAGTAACTAAATTCGAAGCTTTATAAGACAAAAATTTAAAATAAAATAGATACCTATAGACAAAACGAGATGATGTCGTTGTTATAGATATAAAATAACAAAAAGTGGCAGTTGTCCGGATATAGTGTGTGGGGTGGTGAAGTGCACTTAGATACAATGTTAGGGGGAATTTATAGAATGTTATTAATTAGAAGAATTTATGGCTGGCTACTGTGAAGAAGAAGATTCAATTAATAGAATGAAAGCAGAAAGCCACGTGAGAAAAATGTAGGTATAGGGTTGTTTGCACAAGATTCAATTACCTTTTTTTTTTTTTTTAAGAGCAGAAGATTCAATTATTAGAATGACTCTGAGAACATACATCAGGAAAACTTGTGTTTTTGTTTTTTTTAAAGAATGGAAAACAATAAGTAAGGCTGAAAAAAAGATTCAATGGCAAAATTAAATAACTACTGTGAGCCCTCTGTATACAATGTAACTTGACCGTTAATTACTTAATTCATAGGTACAATGCTAAAGCTTGTGTAAATTATATATAGGCATGCAAAACAAATCAATAATTAATATGATATGATGGTGAGCTCGATCGAGATTATTCCTCAAAACAAATTATTTAATTAGTGACATCAATTCACCAAATGGAAATGTTTGTCATCCATTGGAACCTCTCCTCTAACAAATTAAAAAGTAGTATCCATTTCTTTCATTTCAACATTTTATATAACTAGGAAGGTGCACGTGTTTCGCACGTGTTGCATTAATTTTACATAATTAAATTATATTAGATTAAAAAACTAGAATTTCCCTATATCATCAGGTACAAAATTATGAAAGATATAACATTCTACCTAAATCATAGAATGACACCTTCAAATATGGATGCATCTTCTAACGCATGATTTGTATGTCACATTCAATATTTCTGTAGCCTCAAATTTCTTGAATAAGAAAACATTAAAAACAGATTATCCCTCAAAACAAATTATTTAATTAGTGACATCAATTCACCAAATGGAAATGTTTGTCATCCATTGGAACTCTCCTCTAACAAATTAAAAAGTAGTATCCCTTTCTTTCATTTCAACATTTTATCTAACTGTTCACATTTTCCCTAAGACGACATGACAAATTTAATTTCTCACCATGTGATCATCCAATCATATCACACACACACACACACACACACTCTCTCTCTCTAGAATCATGGTGCGATGATAGTAGTACAATCATTTTTTCCCGCGTTTGGACAATATCGAACTAATAGAATTTTCATACAGCAATTTGAGAAAAAAACCTAAATAACCTGCAACACATTCAATTTACTATTACATTACAAATGATTCCAAATATAATTGATATACATCTCTTGATTAGATTACAGATGAGTTGGAAGTACTAACTAAATTGAGTAAATATTGTTTAAAAAGATGAAATTGAAGCACATGCATCTCCAAAAAGTAGTCAAATTCATGGGATGCTACAAGCTAAAATGAATGAAAGATATAAATGATATATTTATTTACTACTATGTTTTTAATAATTGAACCATATTAATATACATGCTAATTTTGTACGAGGCACAACATATGACCTCAATCTACCATGTATATTCCAAAAAGTGGTGAGTTTGGTCAATCAATCATGTCTTTCATAAGAACCTATAACGAAATATATATGAACAATTCTTTTGTTTTTTTTTTTTTGAAAAAGAACAAATGATATTATATTAAGAACTTAAAACCATGGTACGATTACAAGGATTGGATGTACTACGAGAGTACACTGAGAAAATAAATATATGTGAACAATTTTTTTTTTTTTTTTTTTTTTTTTAACAAGAACAAACAATATTATATTAAGAACTTAAAATCATGGTACGATTACAAGGATTGGATGTAGTACGAGAATACAATGAGAAAAGTATATGAACAATTCTTTAGACAACCGGGTCGAAGAACTAATTGAGTCGACAGGTTCAACCCGGCCGTGTTTTTACTATTTCCTACTTGGTACTCCGTTCGTTCCATATTATATGTTGTTTCGGGTGGTTGCGCGTATATTAAATTATTCAATAAATATACATAAATTATACCAAAAATAACATAGTAAATACTAAAATATATTTGTCATTGTTTATTTTTTAATTAACTAATTTAGAATGCTAAGGGGCAAATTGACAATTAATGTTTTATAAAATTCTAAAATGACAAATAATTTGTGGGGCGAAAAAAACAAAAAAAAAACACATAACATTGAACATATGGAGTAATTAGTTACATATAATTTTAAAAACATTATTTGATAAAAATAAATAAAGCATGTACATTCATCATAAAAACATTAACATTAAACATGTACCTAAAGATTCTAATGTATTTCACTTAATCATAAAGGAAGTAAAATTAAAAAAATTCAACAAAATAACATATATTATATTTTAGAAAATGAAGAGAACTATTGAGAGATAATTTGAATATATGTATGTATATAAAAGTTCCCAACACCAAATACTTACTTGAATTGAAACTATTACTTACGTACCATAAATTATTAAATTTGCAAGTAATAATAAAAATAATATAAATCAGCAATTTGAACTATTCGACCATTCTCTACGTACGCCCAATTAATTTTGTTCTTCTTTCAATGTTTTTGCTTCCCTCACTTTACCACCACCAATGCCGATCTACGTTCTTCACCAAACCAAAAGCAGAAGATAATTTAGTAATTTTGCCCAATTTAATACAGAACCGGGTCATTTGTCCGGTTTTGGATGGCTCAGCAAGAGCGTTTCCGGGTCGGATACATGTGAACGGTTCGCAGCCTGTTCTACCAATTATGTAAGTTAGCTTCTTTTTGGTTTTTTGTGATTGTGAGATGAATGTTATATAGTTAGCCAGAGCCAGTATTTAAACTTAACGGTCCCATTTAAATTTGCAGTAGAACATAGTGACCAAAACAAAACAGAGTGCGCATAGCAAGAAAGAACTTCAGCTTCAAAGAAAGAGAGAAATGTAAGTAAGCATATGAAATATTTTCCTTAGATGTAATAATTCCTTTAACTATAATTCTTCCTTTTTTTACTATATGCAGTCAATGGCAATCCCGGTGAAGATCAAAGCGTACGTTGCTGTTATTTTTCTGCAAGCAAAGCTTGCATGAATGGATATAATAGCAAAAGTCGCGTTAAACAAAGACATGAGTAGTTATGTATTCACCACTTACACACAGTGGCCGCATGAGCAGTTATGTTTTAACCACTTACACGCAGTGGCCACGCTATAGTAAAGGATCCGTTTGCAATTTATTTCGAAAGTTATTTTATTAACATACTGTTTATTTTATTTTCTTTTAAATTTTATGACTGAATGAATCAATATTTTTTTTTCAGGAAAAAGAAAATTTCAAAGACGAGCATGAGAACAATTTTTTTTTTCAGGAAAAAGAAAATTTCAAATTCAAGCATGAGAACAATTTTTAAAAATTGATATCATGAGCCTTTTAGGGTACGTACGATTTTATTTATTTATTTATTTTGAATTACTAGGTCATTAAACTTATCATATTCTAACTATTTATTTATTTTGGTAGGCCGGTGGTGAGCCAAAACCTCTACTTTGTAGGGATGAGGTACACCACCGCCAGTTTCGTCGCCGCCCTGTCAAACGCGGTTCATGCTGTGGCGTTTGTGATGGCCTGGATTTTTAGGTAAAATCTTTAAATTTCTACTTGTTTTTTTTTTCTCTAACTTTTTCTGTATGTACAAGAAACATAATTGTGGTGCTTTCTCAGGCTGGAGATACTCAACTTGAGGTGCGTGCGGAGCCACGCGAAGATCATGGTCACCGCTATTACGATCGGAGGGGCGGTCATTATGGCGCTGGTCCATGGCCCCGTGCTCAGCTTCCCATGGACACACCGAGGAGGCGTGACACCCTCGCATAACCATGACGTTCAGCAGACCTTCAAGGGAGCCGCATTAATCATGGCAGAATGCTTTAGCTGGTTATCCTTCATGATTATGCACGTAGGTTCTGCATATTATACTTCAATTCTTTTTGCTTCTAAAATTAATTATTTTGATATCTAATGTTGCTGTTAATGTGTAGGCTGTCACGCTTAAATCGTATCCCGCAGAGTTATCTCTCACTGTCTGGATCTGCATCTTAGGAGCATTTGAAGGAGCAATATAGTTGCATTGGTCATGTACAAGACCAATGCAACAACTTGGGCAATTCTATGTCATTTATTTTGTTGATCTGTCTTAACAAGTCATATATGGAATGGACAAAGATGTTAACAAAGTCCAATTTCTAGTGAAACTGCTCATAAGTAGATATTCATGAATCACACCACCTTTTTGTATTATTGATGAATATATTTTCTCAAATTCTATAAATTTACGATGTCTTCTTTCTGCCTTCTCATATTCTGTGTTGGAACAATAAATACAGCTGAAAAACAAACTCAATGGTAAAATTAAACAACTACAGTGAGACTGTATTCAATGTAACTTGGCCGTTAATTACTTAATTCATAGGTACAATGCTAAAACTTGTGTAAATTATATATAGGCATGCAATGAACAAATCAAGAATTAATATGATATGATCGATGGTGAGCTAGATCGAGATTATCCCTCAAAACAAATTATTTTAATTAGTGGCATCAATTCACCAAATGGAAATGTTTGTCATCCATTGGAACTCTCCTCTAACAAATTAAAAAGTAGTATCCCTTTCTTTCATTTCAACATTTTATATAACTAGGAAGGTGCACGTGTTTCGCACGTGTTGCATTAATTTTACAAAATTAAATTATATTAGATTAAAAACTGAAATTTCCCTATATCACCAGGTACAAAATTATGAAAGAAATAACATTCTACCTAAATCATAGAATGACACCTTCAAATATGGATGCATCTTCTAACGCATGATTTGTATAGTCACATTCAATATATCTGTAGCCTCAAATTTCTTGAATAAGAAAACATTAAAAACAGATTATCCCTCAAAATAAATTATTTAATTAGTGACATCAATTCACCAAATGGAAATGTTTGTCATCCATTGGAACTCTCCTCAAACAAATTAAAAAGTAGTATCCATTTTCTTTCATTTCAACATTTTATTTAACTAGGAAGGTGCACGTGTTTCGCACGTGTTGCATTAATTTTACATAATTAAATTATATTAGATTAAAAAACTGGAATTTCTCTATATCACCAGGTACAAAATTATGAAAGAAATAACATTCTACCTAAATCATAGAATGACACCTTCAGATATTGATGCATCTTCTAACGCATGATTTGTATAGTCACATTCAATATTTTTGTAGCCTCAAATTTCTTGAATAAGAAAACATTAAAAACAAATTATCCCTCAAAACAAATTATTTAATTAGTGACATCAATTCACCAAATGGAAATGTTTATCATCTATTGGAACTCTACTCTAACAAATTAAAAAAAGTAGTATTCCTTTCTTTCATTTCAACATTTTATTTAATTGTTCACACTTTTCTCTAAGACGACATGACAAATTTAACATGTGATCATCCAATCATATCCCTCTCTCTCTCTCTCTAGAATCATGGTGCGGTGATAGTACTACAATCATTTTTTCCTGCATTTGGACGATATCGAACTAATAGATTTTTCATACAACAATTTGAGAGAAAAACATAAATAAGGCTGCAACACATTCAATTTACTATTACATTACGAATTATTCCAAATATAATTGATATACATCTCTTGATTAGATTACAGATGAGTTGGATGTACTAACTAAATTGAATAAATATTGTTTAAAAAGATGAAATTGAAGCACATGCATCTCCTGAAAATAGTCAAATTCATGGGATGCTACAAGCTAAAATGAATGAAAGATATAAATGATATATTTATTTACTATATGAACCTATAACAAAATATATATGAACAATTCTTTTGTTTTTTTTTTAACAAGAACAAACAATATTATATTAAGAACTTAAAACCATGGTACGATTACAAGGATTGGATGTAGTACGAGAATAAAATGAGAAAAGTATATGAACAATTCTTTAGACAACAGGGTCGAAGAACTAATTGAGTCGACAGGTTCAACCCGGCCGTGTTTTACTATTTCCTACTTGGTACTCCGTTCGTTCCATATTATATGTTGTTTCGGGTGGTTGCGCGTATATTAAATTACTCAATAAATATACATAAATTATACCAAAAATAACATAGTAAATACTAAAATATATTTGTCATAGTTTATTTTTTAATTAACTAATTTAGAATGCTAAGGGGCAAATTGACAATTAATGTTTTATTAAATTCTAAAATGACAAATAATTTGTTTGCCGAAAAAAACACAAAAAAAAAAAAAAACACATAGCATTGGACTTATAGAGTAATTAGTTACATATAATTTTAATAACATTATTTGATAAAAAAAAATCAAAGCATGTACATTCATCATACAAACATTAACATTAAACATGTACTTAAAGATTCTAATGTATTACACTTAATCATAAATGAAGTAAAATTAAAAAATTTCAACAAAATAACATATATTATATTTTAGAAAATGAAGAGAACTATTGAGAGATACTTAATTTGAATATATGTATGTATATAAAAGTTCCCAACAACAAATACTTACTTGAATTGAAACTATTACTTACATACCATAAATTATTAAATTTGCAAGTAATAATAAAAATAAGATAAATCAGCAATTTGATGTAAATTACTAACAAGCCCAAGAACCCAAACCTAATACTATTCGACCACTGTAGCGCCTCAGTCTCTCCCACCTCTCTCTGGTTCTCCATCTCTACGTACGCCAAATTAATTTTGTTCTTCTTTCAATGTTTTTGCTTCCCTCACTTTACCGCTATCACGATCGGAGGGGCGGTCATTATGGCGCTGGTCCATGGCCCCGTGCTCAGCTTCCCATGGACACACCGAGGAGGCGTGACACCCTCACATAACCATGACGTTCAGCAGACCTTCAAGGGAGCCGCATTTATCATGGCAGAATGCTTTAGCTGGTTATCCTTCATGATTCTGCACGTAAGTTCTGCATATTATACTTTCAGTTCTTTTTGTTTTTAAAATTAATCATTTTGATATCTAATGTTGTTGTTAATGTGTAGGATGTCACGCTTAAATCGTATCCCGCGGAGTTATCTCTCACTGTCTGGATCTGCATCTTAGGAGCATTTGAAGGAGCAATAGTTGCATTGGTCATGGACAAGACCAATGCAACAACCTGGGCAATTCTATGTCCTTTATTTTGTTGATCTGTCTTAACAAGTCATATATGGAATGGACAAAGATGTTGACAAAGTCCAATTTCTAGTGAAACTGCTCATAAGTAGATATTCATGAATCACACCACCTTTTTGTATTATTGATGAATATATTTTCTCAAATTCTATAAATTTACGATGTCTTCTTTCTGCCTTTTCAAGTTGTTTGAAGTTGTATTCTATGACATGTTTCTTGCTGTTAATTCACTTAATAAAGCTGATAAACCCTTATTATTAGCTGCTGCATTATGAATTATACCAAGAATTGACAAAACTATAAATTAAGAAAAGCTTGACTAATTTTATAATTATATAGTACCTCAACATGCTGGTTACATTTAAGAGTGAATAATTGCAGGGAGTGTTATGTTATGGAGTTACCTACTTTCTACAAGGGGTCGTGATGAAGCAAAGAGGGCCGGTTTTCGTGACCGCGTTCAGCCCTCTGAGTATGATCATAGTCGCGGTCGGTAGCTCTTTCATATTACCCTACTTATCTTTTTTTTTTTTTTTTTTTTGCCATACTTATCTTATATTATGCTAATTACAATAATTTAAAGTAAAATTGACATATTCATTCATGTATAGGATCATTGGTGCAGACGTGATCGTTGGGGGGCTTTATTTGTTTGTCTGGGGTAAGAAGAAAGATGGTGATAAATCCGGTCTATCGGCTGAAGATGAAGAGAAAAATGAACAAACTGAAAATGTTACTGGACAAATCAGCAGCAGTGTTTAACCAATCATATCAGGGCATGTAATAAATAAATCCACGTTTTATGAACTAACTAGCAGCAGCCTTTTTTCCTTTTTTTTTTTTTTTTATTTTCTTTGGAAAGTATGTATGAACAATGAATCCTTTTCCTTTTCGTTTCTGGAAGAATGTAATAAATGGGTCATTTGATTCCATGAAAATGGTTTGTAGTTAATGTATTTGCTACAATTAGGTATAATTCATAAATTAGCAATGGATACTTACGCACCAAAAGAGAATTGCTAATGTTGTATATATCATAATCCGGTTTAATTCATAAGTTAGTAACGGCTCAATATTATTTAGATACTAATCCATAATAATTGAGATTCATATTTAAATTTGTTTATGGAAGACATTTTTAAATGTATTTTTTTTAATTCATAGATTTAAGTTTTAAAACAGTTTTACACTTGTAAATAATTTCAAAACAGAATATTTTAGATTATGTAGTGGTGAAGCTAGGATTTCATCATCGGTGGGGGCGAACATGCATTAAAGATAGCGTAAACAAATTATAACAACAATGATTTTTCCAGTAGTGGCAAGTGTGAAATATTGATCCATGGTGGACTTAGGTTTGCAAGGGTTCGGGAAAGCGTCTCTGGAAAAAAATTATGTATTTATTTTTTGGGTTTTAGGTGCACTGAACTACACTGCATTCTCCACTGAAAGTGTGTGTGTGCATTGTTTGAAACTAATGTTTAAAGCATCAAATAATTTGTACAGTTTATGATCAATAATATATTTAAAAATTGGTTGTTAATAAACACTTTATGATTTATAAATTTAATTTGAAAGATTATAAACAAATATTTGATTAAAACTCTTTAATTGACAACATACTGGGCCATATATTGCTTGGACGAGTAGGTTGGAGGCAGTGGCAAGTGTGTCCAATTTGTTTTGCTATATATTTACATTAGTTAATATATTTACCCTATCTAATTTACTCTCTTCGTTCCTATATAATTGTTGTTTTTAGTTTGTGCACAAGGATTAAGGATCTCAATAAATGTTGCTTAATTTTAGAAAAATATATGTTCTTATACTAAAATGCCCTTGCCAATACTTAATGTGAGAGAGTGTTGAAGATAGTTAATAAGGGTAAAATTGATAATTACACAATTAATGCAGTATGGGGGCAACTATTTTGAATACTAATTTTTGCTTAGTTGAATACTACCTAGTTGAAAACCACAATTGAGTACATATTTTTAAGTTTTTTCTTACTTTAATACCAAAATAAAAATAAAAGTACAAAAATACCCTTTCATACAAAATACTAATTACATCAATTTTTCTTTGAAATTACCTATTTGAAAACCAAATAAAAAAAAAAGAAAAAAAAAATCAAACACAAAAAACCCCTTCCGTCCACCTCCCTCCGTCCACGCCGCCCGACGCCGCCGGACGCCGACGCCAAACACCGCCGAACGCCGCCCAACGTCGCCCGAAGCCGCCGCCGTCGTCGTCTTCGAATAGTAAGTTATAGTTGTTTCGATTTTTTTTTTCTTTAATATTTATTTAAGATTTGAATGTTTGATATGGGTAATTAGGATTTGGTTGTTTTAGGTTAGAATGATCGTTAATTAGTAATGGGTGCATCTGATTTCAGTCGATTTGAGCATTGATTTGAGATTCGTGGGTCGGTTCTTGGTTCACCATTTTCGACCTGTACATGTCGATTTTCGATGAATTTTCGACAGGTTGATGTCGAAAATTCATCCAAAATCGACATGTAGATGTCGAAAATGGTGAAAGGGTTGAGTTTGGATTTTGTAATTTTCGACAGTTAACCGTCGAAAATGGGTTGCATTTTCGACAGCAACCTGTCGAAAATTCAACCAATTTTCGACAGTTAACTGTCGAAAATTCAAACAAATTTCGACAGGTTGCTGTCGAATTTGAACTGTGATATTTTTTTATTTTTTTTTATTATTTTTTTTTTTTCCTATTTTTATTTGCTTGTGTTTATATTATGTATATTAATTTTTATTTGTGTGTTATTTTGCAGTGGAAGAACCACGTCAACCTCGTATACCTCCGACTGTCTCGAACCGTAAAAAGAGGAAGGAATTATCCGATAAAGGCAAGGGCATACCAGTCACGACCAAGAAAAAGACCACGACCAAGAAGAAGTCTGGAGAGGGTTCTTCGTCAACGAATCCGGTGCCGGCTCTACATTCGACTGTACAAGTTGGTGATTCGAGCAATGAACCGGTCCTAGGTCCCGAGATACCGGAATTGTACACAAAATTTGATAAGCACATTGCTTATCATATTGTGAACGGAGGGCCAGATCGTTCGGAGCGCGGCTCAGAATTTCGAATACGAAATCACACAACAACTTTGAAAGGTTGGGAGCCGGCGCCGTTTATTAAAGAGGTAGTACAAAGATGTGGTTTAATGTCAGTTGTACAGGCATCGTACAACACTGTGGACGGCCATCTACTTAGAGCCTTCGTAGAGAGATGGCAGCCAGCTACCAACACATTTCACTTACCTGTTGGAGAGATGACCATCACACTTGACGATGTGAGTACGTTGGTCGGTTTGCCAGTTGTTGGGCGTACCGTATCTTGCGAGCGTTTGGTCCGTGATTCCAAAACCATTCCCAGTACTTTGATGTTCGAGTTGCTAGGTGAGTACCCGGACGATGTAAACAAGAAGAAAGCGGTCAAGTTGGAATGGTTGAAGGCTAAATTTAGCAAAGTGACCATGAGAGATAGTGCGGAGAAGAGGACATACGCCATTCGGGCGTATTTGTTATTTTTGCTCGGGTGTACTATACTGTGCGACAAGACAGGCAACATGGTAAGCGTTGAGTACCTAAATCTTGTATCTGATTTGGATCGGATCGGCGAGTATGCTTGGGGCACTGCATGTCTTTGCCGGTTGTACGATGAGCTTTCCTCAGCCTCACAAAAATCAACGAACTCGATGGCTGGCTGGCTGACGCTCTTTCAGTCATGGATTTACGAGCACTTTCCTTATTTGGGGGGTGGCACATTGAAGACGGAATTCGAGGGGCCATTAGCGAGCCGATGGGAGCCTCAGTCAAAGACTACTTCAACGCCTGAACGAGCGTCGTACCTGCGATCTCGATTAGATGATTTGATCCCCGATCAGGTAACATACCACTTTAATAATTTGTTATTACTACTTAAGTAGGTTTTTACATCTAATTTTTTATTTATTTTAATAGGTTATATGGTCACCGTATACGGCTATTCGTGATCGTTTCCCGATGCCAGATTCTGCTTGGTTTAGTGGGATGATATGTTGCATGGACCACTTCGAGGCATATCATCCGGACAGAGTGTTGAGGCAGTTCAACCGGGTGCAAATCATTCCAGGTCGTGCATACATGTCAAAAGATATGTACAAAGCTCTAGTTAGCAAAGGTCGACCGGTCCAGAACTCAATTTTCGTTGCGTACGGCGAACGATTCTCTGATCGGTGGGAGGAGTATTGTCTGGACGAGGAGTCGAGGTCCGTTGAAATTGAACTCGGGGAGGCGGACACTTCGCCGGACTACATGAATTGGTTCCGACCCAGATGCATGTTACAACTGAGTAGGCATGGAGCCCATCCACCTCGACCCCAGGCGGATCGACCTCGACCCCATGAAGCTCGTCCAGAGGGTGGTACCGATAAGGAGGTCCAACTTTCACAAATTTTGGAGTTGGTAAAGGGTACACTTAGCGAGGTGCGGGGACTTGCGCCATCCGACGCTCATACGGTCATGTGGGGGACCCTAAATGATATTGTCAGATTGATCGAGCCGGATGCCCCACTTCCACCTCCTTCGAGGTCGTCGGATGCCCCACCACCACCTCCAGGTAGCTCGATAGGGCCACTTCCACCGCCATCGAGCTCGTCCGATGCCCCACAGGCGGTTGTGAAACGCGTGTTTAGTAGGAAGAAAAAAATACAGGATTAGTCTTGTATTTTTTTAGATGGATGTTGTTTGATGGATATTATTTGTTTTACTTGTTTTTTAATTTAGTTTTATATGGATTTTGGTTGTTTTAAATGAAAATATTTTTGATAATTCGAAATATATTTGGGATTAGTCTTGTATCAAATTATTTTTATCTTACATTGCAATATATTTGGGGTTAATTTCAAAAAAAAAAAAAAAAAAATTGCAATTTTTTCAAAAAAAATTAATTTGATACAGCTCAAATTCGACAGCTAGCTGTCGAATTACAGAGAGTAATTCGACAGCTTGCTGTGGAATTTGAGCTGTATCAAATTAATTTTTTTTGAAAAAATTGCAATTTTTTTTTTTTTCCAAAAACACTTAGAATATGTTTTTTATCTTACATTGCAATATATTTGGGGTTAATTTCAAAAAAAAAAAATTCAGATAGAGGGACTCAGATTGCAATCGATAGCATCTGTTGTGAGGATTCTTTGTGTGCACCAACGCTCAACCTTTATTGAATCACTCACGAACAATACAAGGAAAGCCCTTGGTGCACACAAAGAATCCTCACAACAGATGCTATCGATTGCAATCTGAGTCCCTCTATCTGAATGGGTCGGATTTGTGCACTCTAGGGCTAATAAATACAAGTTACAATGCAGTTTACACACTAAACTGCCAAGGGACACATGGCGGCACGCAGGCCAGCCACTTGGCTCACTAATACAACATAAAGGGACGGTTTTCTAAGCTAATTTTTTTTGAAAAAATTGCAATTTTTTTTTTCCAAAAACACTTAGAATATGTTTTTTATCTTACATTGCAATATATTTGGGGTTAATTTCAAAAAAAAAAAAAAAAATTGCAATTTTTTCAAAAAAAATTAATTTGATACAGCTCAAATTCGACAGCTAGCTGTCGAATTACAGAGAGTAATTCGACAGCTTGCTGTCGAATTTGAGCTGTATCAAATTAATTTTTTTTGAAAAAATTGCAATTTTGTTTTTTTCCAAAAACACTTAGAATATGTTTTTTATCTTACATTGCAATATATTTGGGGTTAATTTCACAAAAAAAAAAATAGCAATTTTTTCAGAAAAACAAAAAAAAACATTGTTTTTTCAAATAAAAACCCAACACTTAATAACATTGAATGTAGCACCAGTAACTTTACATATTTATGTTGGGAGAACTATCACCATTGTCTGATATAGTAATAATCTCGAAACTCTCTCGCGTGGCAACATTTTGACCTATTAATTCTCGAAATGCTGTAATCCGACCATCCATTTCTGCAGGCTTCCAACCATCAGCTTTAGGATCATGACATCGGTACCAATAATCGGCGATAGGAGGTATTGGACAATTCTTGTTCAAGACAACATGCACGAAGTGACAGTTGTCGACGAATGCCATACCGTGCTCTTGCCTCTCGCTGAAAAGCTTTGGATCGCTCGATAGGGGAAGGAACGTGAGACACTGATACTTGGATAAGTAGACAAGCACAATATTGTATGTTGAAGCAATTACATGACCCATATTTGGAAAAGACATCCAATGATCACGAGTTGCAGGAACATCCCAGTTACTCACAATAGCTTGCATGCTTCTAACGGCTTCTTCGCCACGGTGCATGGTCGTGTAAGTGGAAAAATTAGAAGTCAACTCCCGTAGCATGTCATCTCGCACTCGACCCCATTCATCTTCTCCAAATCCCATCATAGAGGCAACTGCCCGAAATCCACAGTGTCCATCTGAACCGACATTGATGATTTCTCGAACGTGCATACGAAATCGTGGATGGATCGTGTCAATGTACTTATTCTTGCCGATCAAACCTGGTGGCAATCCCACATCTGCATCTTCAAATAATGGTTTGACCGACTCTTGTGTCGGTATAGTGCTTTTTCCTGACTCTTGAGTTGGTATAGTGTTGAAAGAATCATTCGAATGCCCTCGTAATCTCATCAGTACAGGTATCAGCTGCAGTATATTACACTTCATTACTCAGCACAATTATAAAATACAACTTCAATGAAATGAGACGATAGTAGCGACATTTACCTTTGGAGAACAACTAGCTTGCTTCGATTTTTTTTTCTTTGGCTCCACATACTCAAAATGTGATTTGTCCCGAGTGCTTGATTTGTCTTTCCTATTTTTTGCCGGTCGACCTTTGCTAACAACTTTTTCACTAGGCTCCGTAAGGTTAGTCTTCTCTGGGTGGGTAAAATGTCTCAAATGGTTGCGCAATCGAGTTTTTGCATCGAGATCGGCACATTCAAAGAGCTTCTGGTATTCCGATAATTCTTCGTCGATGGTTGGTAGGATGACTTGGCCTGTGGTCGCGACGGGCTCCATACTCATGTGTTTCCAATACGAGCCTATTAACTCAAGTGGGATAGGACATTTGTTCACAACAACATACTCATGAAGTTCATGGCGACATGGTAGACTGTGGGTTGTTCGGATGGCGCAACTACAACCCATATCGCTCGGTTGCAATAGTTTCGCATTGTCCACCTCAACTTTGAGTAGTTGTAGAGCGTATTTTGAGATACTTCCACGAAGCTCATTGTATATCAACGTTTTGAAAGTGTGCTCGTAAGTATTTTTACTTACTTCAAAGGAAGCCTTGATGTTATTGTGTTGTTCGACAATTTGATTGTGGACTTTCGTATACAAATCCACAAATGTGCCAGTTGAATTACGCACATCCCTTTTCATTCGTCCGTGTGCCCCCTCCACCCTATTAGAAGTGTACGTTCCAAAATGAGTATACTTATTTCCACACCGATACAAGTCTCTCCTTGTACGGATCCAACCATGAATTAGCTACATACTCTATAGCCGGGAGATAACCAATAAATGTTCTTTTCAAATCCTCCCAATCCTCATTGAACTCCTCTATGGTATTTCTTTCAATAAGAGCCGAAAAACTCGACTGAAATTGCTTCCATTTGGTGATGTCCTTTGGGAACAATTTCTTACAATTGGCCACTATATTCTTGTTCACATGCCACCGACACAGCAAGTGATGACTCGATGGATACACATTGGCCACTGCTTTCATTAAACCCAAATCTCGATCTGTTACAATGCAATTAGGCCGAGGACAACTGGTCATGGCCTCCTTCAAACAACGCAACGCCCATTCAAAATTTTCCGTCTTTTCGTGGTCCAAGTAAGCAAAGGCAATTGAGAACGTCTTGTTGGTACAAGTAAAACCCACAATCTCAAGAAATGGGAGTCCGTAACGATTGGTCTTGTACGTGCAATCGATGACGAATACGTACGGATACGACTGTGCCAACTTAATGCATTTCGGGTGGATCCAAAACAAGTCGGTAATCGCATTCAACTCGTTCGATCTATGGTACGAGAGGTATTCATCTTCTTTCAACTTGACAAACAATGATTGCAATTGAGATCTCCCATCCAATTCACTGAAATTTAACTTAGAGATAGTATTGTAAACTGTCTTCATACCAGTTACATTAGACGGGTCCTTTTGCTTCAACGCTCTTAGAATTGCCCTTGGTTTCACCATTGCTTTCTTCATAGTGTGAACAAAGGAAACATCCTCCTTTGATAATCTTCCGGCATAAGAGTGTCCGTGCAAGTTTTCGAATAAGTTGTGGTTGTGAATACCACAACTAACATCCAATTTCCACTCAGCCTTTTCATCATCCTTGTGTTCCCTTGTCCCCTTCAATTTAAACGGACAATTGCATTTCTTTGAACCGGTGCTCCTTTTTCCCGGTCTTTGATCATCTTCACCTGGTACCTTCTTGCCAACATAATGGCCCCCACGCTCACAACGAACAATCACATACGGTGTCCTACGTCCTCTATCCCCGTCACTCGAACCCCCAATCATTAACACCATTCCAATTCTTTTACATACTTCACGAACCCATGCCATTAAAGCTTCTTTTGTTGGGAATTTTTCTGACGTGGTAAATGAATGGGTGCAATCGATCTACACAAAAGTGTCGAAAATATAAGACAACTAAATTTGCAACATATACAAATTTTGACACCTAAATGTCGAAAATGACCCATATTTTCGACACTTAAGTGTCGAAAATATAGGTCACTTTCGACACCTAAGTGTCGAATTATGATGCAATTTTCGACACTTAAGTGTCGAAAATATGGGTAATTTTCGACACTTAAGTGTCGAAAATTGCATCATAATTCGACACTTAGGCGTCGAAATCGAAGGGTGTTTTCGACACATACATGTCGAAAATAAGGGTATTTTCGACCTGTATGTGTCGAAAATACATGGCGAGTTGTAAAAAAAAAAAAAATTCAAAATCGATGTTTTAGCTCAAAAAATACATAAATACATACCTGAATGGGTTCTCCTTGCTCGTAAACTACCATTCTATTGTCATTTGAGGCCATTTTGCAAGTTGTGTAAGGTTTTGATTTCTTTTGTTTTGGGGTTTTTTAGGAGGGTTTTTGGGGAGGGAGAAGAAGGAGGTGGAGGAGGTGAGGGGTTTGGGAGTGAGGAGGGAAATGTTTTTTTAGGTTTTTGATTATTTGGTTTTTAAGAAAGAAAAATAGTATTTGTAATATTTTTTGGTTTTAATTTTCATTAAGGGTATTAAAGTAATTTACAATTAATTATTTAATTTCTATTTTTTTGGTATTCAACTAAGCAAATTTTAGTATTCAAAATAGTTGTCCCCATGCAGTATTAGAAATGTAAAGTGACAGATAATATGAAACAAAAATCATTTAAAAAAGAGACAGTTATTATGGAACTGAAGGAGTACATGATTTAGCTTACTGGATGTTTAATTTTTATTGCAGCCCATAAAAACAGTTCATACAAAAAATAAATTAAAATAGGATTGGAATTAAAAAAAAAAAAAACATTATTAAAATCCGCGGACTCAAAAACCCCGAATCGCCGCCGGCCATTTACCCGCACCCCCTAAACTTTATTAACCACCGTTCACATTGGCGCCAAACCAAAAAACAATAGCCTCCATTTTTCACCGCGCGCCAAAATCAAATTATTTCAGACAACCCAACACTCGCATTTCCCGCCATTAATCCTCCCTCAAATAAAAACTCTAATCCACCCAAAATTCCACCATCTCCAATTCCTCCCCTCAGATCCTCCATTCCTAAAAACCCAGAAAAAGAAACGAAAAAAGGGTGAATTTTTTTTTTCAAATTCTCGAAAATGGATATGTCAGAGATAGCAAAAAGACTGGGTCTCTCCGATTCCAAATATCTCGTCCGTAAAGCCGCCGAGCTCCGCCGCCTCGCCGACATTCAATTCGATTCCTCCATTATCGGCGTTGTAGGTTTTCATCAATCAAACCAATTTATTCAAATTCATCATCATTTTTTCTTAAATCTGTTTATTTTTCTTCAGGGCGAAACATGTAAGGCCGTGATCTGCCTAGAAATCGCCGCTTCCAGGTAATTGATAACCCTAATTTAATTTTCTGGTTCTTCAATTTAGGAAATTTGATTTTCGATTAATTAAAAAAACAAAATTGAACAATAGCAAGTTTCAATTTCATTAGGATGGATATTATATTCGATCGACAAACCGCGATTAAGTTGAGCGGGCTTTCCGAGAAGGCGTACAATAGATCCTTTAATTCAATGCAGAACAGCATCGGTGTTAAGTAAGCATTCATTGTTGTCTTGTTCTTCAATGCTGTTTATATACATGCTATATTAATAATATTGGATTATTTATTTTTTATTTTATTTCTTTGGATATAAATAGATTAATTTCCTTTTTTCGGGTAGGAACAAGCTTGATATAAGAGAATTGGCTATACAATTTGGATGCGTTCGACTAATCCCTTTTGTTCACAAGGGGATCTCCTTGTAAGTATTGTCTTTCGTGCTCGATTCTTGGACCGTTTCGTACTTGTTTGATAAAAAAATGAGCTGAATTCAAGAATTGATCACTTTTATTAGCCATCGATTCTTGGTTTTGTTTTTAGTCGGCTCGTAATTAAAGTTAATGCGGACAATGTTTTTTTCAGGTTTAAAGATCGGTTTCTTGCTTCGTTGCCTATCTCTCGTAGGGCTAGTACTGATTTCGCTCGACCGGTTTTTACTGCAGCAGCGTTTTACCTTTGCGCCAAAAAACATAAGGTGCGAGCAAGCTTCTTCGATACGATGCTTATCGCTCCTTTACATTCATTTGCGAATTCATTTTTACTGAATAGTTTAATTTGAATCTTGCAGCTCAAGGCGGACAAAATTAAGTTAATTGAACTCGCTGGCACATCAGAATCGGAATTTGCTAACGTGAGCATCCTCTATTATAGATACGCATCGGTCGCTTGTATGGTTGGAAAATAAATTAGGCATCTATTTGTAACAGTTGGTATTAATTTCAGGTAACTACTTCAATGATGGACCTATGCTTTGATGTATTCGGTATAGCAAAGGAAAAAAAGGATTCTAAAAAAATTCAAGGAAACCGAGGTAACGTATTTACGAAGCCTTAAAAATAAAATTTATTAAAATAATAGAAACATTTTCGATGAATTTATTGTTTGTTCAATGCAGAGCTTTTAGATGCATTACCCGAAAAGAGGAGGCTCGTGGATGGAGGCTATTCTTCTAGTGATGGGGAGGAAGAGGTAATTAATAATTGATAATCGAAATTAATGTATTAATTTTTGCCAAGATAAATTCATTAGTCTAAAGCAAATATTTTCGATAATATTTTCAGGGTTCGGCGTACAAGAAACGCAAGAAAATGGAGAAACACGATCTTGACGAGTGGAAAGCTGCTGTTCTAAAGTCGAATAAACTAAGCAAAACTACTGGCAAGCAAACGAAACTCAAACAAGGGACACTCGATTTTCTGAAGAAGGTTCCTTAACTACAGCAGAGGTTGTCTCCAATTTTTGTCACCTGCAAAGGCATTTGATTTATTCATAAAAACGTTTCGAGGAGGAAACTGCGCTCGAATTCTGTCGGATTATCGAAAGACAGTTGACAGTAAATAACATTTTTGTTTGTTAGTTTCGAATTTTTTCGTGGTCTAAAGAAATGTAATCACATCAGTAGTAAAATAAATTTAAATAATCCTTGCTAAATGACACATTTTCTTTTATATATTGGATTACACATAATTAAAAAATATTATATGTACTATGAATAAATTAAATAAATATTTAAGATAGTAAATTCTTTTATATATTGGATTACAAATAATTTACTTGTTAAAATTTTAAATTAATATTTAGATATTATAAGTTTGTGTATGTTGGATGAAATTATGTAACACATCAAACATGTACATTAAAAAATTAAGATATATTTGTAAGATCAAATTTTGTACCATTAACCCTAAATGTAAAAGGCAAGTTAGATGACATTTGGTGTTGCAAGTAAATAAATAAAACATTAGCATATATGTTAAAAAAATATCAGTGTAGAATAAATTTTTTTTTGGGTAAATTACAACCACCCCTGAGGTATGGTCAATTTACGAAAAAATCCATATTGTTTTGATAATTACATCTATCTCTCAACCATGATTTTTTCTTACACCTCCATACATATGGTGTCAAATTCAACATAATCATCTAGATTTCGTGGAATGTCCTCTAATTTGTACTCGTTTTGTGTAAAAATACAGTTTCTGATGCACCACAATGTGATATATACTACAAGCCAAAAAACACATATTATGATCATCTTGCTTTAAAATGTGGAGTTCGAATGTGATAAAACGGATACAAAAGTGATAATATTACATATAATCTCGAAGATTCCACTAAATTTGAAACCGCAAGAGTAGACGTGTAAGAAGATTTATAATTGAGGGGTGGTTGTAATTACCCAAACAGGAGGGAGTTTTCGTAAATTGACGATCCATCAGGGGTGGTTGTAATTCACCTAAAAATTAATAAAAATATTTGAATCCAACATTTGAAAATTTATGCATGTTAAATATTTATTTAATATATTTATCCACGGTGCAAAAATAATTTTTTTAGTAAATGTCATTTCGTATGAACTATTAAAATGTATATTGATTTTGATGATAAAATTACAATTTTTGGTTACTACTAACAATGTTAGTAATAAAATAGGTTGACCGTTAAGTCGAGAGGGTTAGTGTAATTTTTAAAAGTAAGAGGGTTAAATGTTACCTAGCGTATAATACAAGGGGCAAATTGTATTTTACCTTAAAAAAAACTTTAATTAATAATTTCTTAATTGGGTAAATTACAAATACCCCCTAAGATATGGTCAAATTATAAAAACACCCCTCTTGTTTGGATAATTACAACCACCCCCTCAACTCCTCAAATTTAGTGGAATCTTCGAGATTATATGGAATATTATCACTTTTGTACCCATTTTATCCCATTCGAACTCTACATTATGAAGCAAGATGATCATAATATGTGTTTTTAAGCTTGTATATATCAGTTTGTGGTGCATGGGAAACTGTATTTTTACACAAAACGAGTACAAACTAGAACACATTCCACGGAATCTAAATGATTATGTTGAATTTGGCACCATAAGGGTGGAGGTGTAAGAAAAAATCATAGTTGAGTGGGTAGATGTAATTATCCAAACAAGAGGGGGATTTTTGTAATTTGACCATACCTCAGGGGGTGTTTGTAATTTACCCTTTCTTAATTTAATACGCATTTTTATTACTACTTTTAAAAGCTGGAAGCGACAGGCCTACTATTGTCAATGCTAAATTATCGGTTTCCACGTGGCACCTAAAAAACATATAATTATATTTTTTCCACCATAATTAATTAATTAATCATAATTATCGACTTCGTGTTCTTCACTTTTCTTTTGAACGAAAACAATAATACACACATCTCCAATTCTCCATCAACCCAGATCCAATTTCCTTCTCTTCGCTAGGGTTTGCTGTTTAATTCCACGAACACAGACCCTAGCTTGCCGCCGTTCTTCGATTCGCAACCCAAATTTTTTTTTTTTTTTTAAATTTCTTCCGGCCGAAGATAAATTAGGCATGGAATTAACGAACGGCGGGTTGCAAATCTCGGACGAATTGCTGGGTACCTTCGCTCCGATAGTATTGTACTGGTTTTATTCCGGGATCTACGTGATGCTAGGATCGATGGAGAATTACAGATTGCATTCGAAGAAGGATGAAGATGAGAAGAATTTGGTGCCTAAGAGAGATGTCGTGGTTGGCGTTCTCCTTCAGCAAGTTGTTCAAGCTCTTGTTGCCACCATTCTGTTTGCGGTTAGTGCATTTCGTTTTCCCCCTTTTGTTATTTGATTTGATTGATTGTAAAAGGAATTATGATTTTCGTGCATTTAATGTGTCGATGTCTGTATGAAACTATGGAATTTAATGTTATAATGGCAAATATACAAATATAAAATTGAAGTGTATTGAATTCCGATAGAGGTGGTGATGGTGGTTAGAGAACAATCGTCTTTTGAGTGGAGAAGAAGGGGGAGATTAACTGTGGTTTTCTTACTATCTATGAACAATGATCCTAGAATCATAATTGCGATCGTCGATCGAATAATACTGTTTTTCCTTTTTCAAATTTGTTCTTAATTAATAGTCAATCTTCCGTTTGTTTTGCGAAATTGAGTATTGGATCACAGAGATTTATCTATCTTTAGCATGGATGCCGAATCTCAGATTTATATAGTTTCTTATAAAGAACATGTGCGATTCATACATACTCGAATGTGGTAATAGTGATGAAAAATTACCGTGAACACTTTGAATTATTTAGTCATTAGAAGCTTAAATGGTGAGCATTAGCCGAGTCGGATGATTAACTACACCCTGATTCTAGGCTGATGATGCAATTTTAAAAAGAAAATTAAAAAAATCAGTAGATGCCAGTCTTGCGTACAAAGTTTCGTGACCTTCTACTTAGATAATTGAATTGATTTGCTAGTATTTAAAGGATTCCACATAAATTTCTTATAGTATGGATGGACTTTTCCTCGACAATCGAGATATTTATGTGATTCAAAGTGATTTGATTAGTTATTGAAGAAAAGGATCCGAATCTTGATCCTGTATATAATGATTAGCATTGGAAGAGAAGTATCTGAAATATGATTGCAATTACATCTAGCTACCGATCAATTTTGCCTTCATTTATTTGGGATCTGTTCATCGTGATACTTCCATATCAAACAGTACCATAATAATTTCCGATTATGCTCCACAATCATAATTTCTGACGCAAACAAACGAACTATATTTTCTCATGCAGGTCACTAAAAACGACACCGAATCTGAATCCAAACAAGCCCAACACCACACACCCCTCGTAACTCTTGTCAGACAATTCCTAGTTGCAATGATGGTATTGGACACGTGGCAGTACTTCATGCATCGATACATGCACCACAACAAGTTCCTGTACAGGCACATACACTCCCAGCACCACAGGCTGGTTGTACCTTACGCATTCGGAGCGTTGTACAATCACCCGATCGAGGGCGTGCTGCTCGATACAGTTGGCGGTGCTCTGTCATTCCTGGTTTCCGGAATGTCCCCTCGAGCTTCCATTTTCTTCTTCTCGTTCGCAACCCTAAAAACTGTGGACGACCACTGTGGGCTGTGGCTGCCATGCAACCTTTTCCAGCTCTTCTTTAGGAACAACTCGGCGTACCATGATATTCATCATCAGTTATATGGCAATAAGTACAATTTTTCGCAGCCGTTTTTTGTGATGTGGGATAGAATTCTTGGTACTTACATGCCTTATAGAATCGAGAAGAGAATTGAAGGGGGTCTCGAGGCTCGGCCTGATAAAGATTCCAAGGTAAATTAATCGGGTTTTTTTAATTTACTAAATTCAGCTCTCGAGTGGGGATTTATGAGTTGTATATACGTAGATTTTTGTTTTGGGTGTTGTATTGTGGATAGAAGTGTTTGATGAGGGAGAAATGAAAGCGGAAGCTTTTTATTTCGTGGAGGCTTTTGGTGCCCCATTTTTTTGGTTTTGTGATCTGTCGATAGTATTTGTCTGTATTTTTAGCTGTGTTGAGGCATTTTGACTGCATATGGATATTTCAATTGAGTTCCGTTGGTCACTTATTGAAATCCAATTTGTTCGATCAAATCCAAATCGTGCAATCAAGATTCGATTTTTTTTGAAAGAAATGTGACGTTAACATAGCGTGGTTGCCTTGTCTGAGTTGGTATATGGTGTTTTCTGCCATTAAATGTTGCTTCTTTTTGCCTTAATAGAAATATATTTATTTTAAAGTCAAAATATCTCAATCTCATTTGGTATATGGTGTTTTCTTGCATTTAAAACATTTATTATTGCGGCCTATTAATTAAATTGTAACAAATTTTGGATCTTGTTAATATTATTATAATCCCATTGGTCTCTATCTGCAATTAAAAACTCAAATTTGATCAGATTTCTAATCAAGCCTCTGAAATCTGTATTTAATTTCTTTACATTTATAATTAGTTAGATAAGAGGAGGTCTCATTCCTCAAGGCCATCCTGGCTGTGGCTGTCCGGTGGGCCCGCGCGCCATTAATACGATGATCGTTATGTCTCTCTCTCTCTCTACTCTGTGGTGTTCGTTCAAACATAATATCTCGAGTTTTCGCAATCAGTATTCGATTAGTGCTACTTAAAACGGAAAGGTCTCTCGTCGTGACCACATGAACTAGTAATAGTAGGCAAGAAGATTGAGATTGTTAACATGCATTTGTTGCTTCTTATTTGCTATCAATATGACTTACTCTCACATAATAAACTCATGAAACAAAACAAATGTACGTACATGTAATTACTTACACCTCCGTGCAGCATTCAGTTGTGTCTTAATAGTTACACACAAAGATAAATAACTGATCTTATGACTCCAACAACTTGGTAATAAAAAATTTAAAAAAAAAAACAGAAAACATGTGAAACATAAAAAATAACATACATATAGTTTTTGTTTTTTTGTTTTTTTTTTCTTTACTAAGTGTACAGGAGATGTGCTGCAGCGGTTCCAGGCCGTGATAGAACGCGCGCATCGAACGACTGTCGTCCGATGCGCGAATCAAAACCCGCGGCCACCTTAATCTCCTCATGGAATCTCGTCAGCGGCTGTATTAAAGATTCCCCCACAAGATGCCTTCTTGAGTTTGAAATATTCCCTAACTGCTCGTTCGATCTATTGTTATTATTATTATTATGAGCATCTCCAACGACTCCAACAGCTTTATCACTCTTGCAACCCGAAAGAATACTCGGCCGAACTACTTTAGGCACTACTTCCTTCGACCCCGTTTTGGAATTGGAGTATTTTAATTCTTCGGAATCGGATATAGCGGAGAAATCTGCAGCGCTGGCAGTGACAACACTCCACTCGATGCTGGCCTCGCTCGGCGCGTAACAGTTTGTTGGAGTTACGCACGAAAGCCCGTCCGATGCTTGCCTCGATAGATAAGAGCTGTTTCCTTTCGATAGGCTCTCGATTTCGAACAAATCCGAACTCGCATCGCTGTCGCTGTCGTTGTCCGTTCTTGAAATTTGTGGGATTTTGGTTTCTTGATCTGCATCCCAGTTCATCATTGTTAGCTTCTCCTCCAAGCTTAAGCAACTATTATTATTATTATTTTTCTTTTTCTTGCCATTATCTTGTGGCTTTCCATTCTTGGAGTTGAAAACAGGGAAGCTGAAGTGGCCCTCGGAGCTAACTCTGAGCTCCGATTCTTCGAATCTCACGCAGGTATACTCCGACAGCGATTTTCGAACAAGATGGTCTCTGGTTTTGTGATTTTCTTGTCTTGATTTTCCGTTTTCGATTACTACGGAATTTTTGTCGGTGCAGGAACAGTTGCAGCCAATGGTGGCAAGAAAGCCCTTCTTGTAATTTGCTGGTTTTTTAAGGTGGTGCTGCTTTTTTGAGTTGGTTTGTAGTAACAATGTGCTCCGGCTATTCGAGCTCGATTCCGAACGGAGACTAAGAGTCCCGTTTGATTTGGTGCCCTTCTCTTTACCCGCGAATATTTCGACGGGTTCGTCTTTTTTCGATAAAATTTTCGCACCGACTGCTTTCGGAGTAGCGTGGTTCGTCAGCCCTTCGTTGAAGTACTTCTCTGCATCGAAGACGTCGATTTCTCTGTCGTCGGATTTTTTCTTTCCGACGAAGTTGTGATCCTGCGTGGCGCCGCCGCCGCCCAATTTGAGGACGAACGTTTCTTCGGCTCCGTCCAAGAAGGAAGAAAACGAAGGGTCGCGGGTGTTTTTCGTGATTATTTCGGATGTTTTGGATGATGAAGTTCTTGTTATTATTATAGGGGTTGACATTTTTTTTTCCTTTTTTTTTGGGGGATGGAATTAAAAGGATCTAGTGATGGATCATGCAAGAAAAGGTGAAGCAAGAAAGATTGAGAATAGTGTTTCTTGATATGAAAGAATATTGTTGAAACTGACTTGCAGAAATATTAGTTTGCCTGATTTAAAGACAGAGGGAGAAGAAATTGAATTTTAGATTGGAATTTATGAGAGCAATCACCATTTCTTACATGCATATATAATAACTAGCCTTAGGACCAATGTGCAAAATGACAATTTTTTTTTTTTTTTGCCTTAGTTATATCTAAATAATGACTTTATTTTATTTTATTTATTTTTATTGAATTTTGGCATTCATTATTCTTCAATTTTAACACTTGTAGCACGAAAACTTCAATTTCTTAGCGTTTTGGATACGTTTTATGTTTGACACTCGAGGACACATGTCGGACACCTTATGGGTCATTTTACAATTTCTAAAAAGTTAGGGACATATTTGAAAATCTATTTTTTGTTGCTTCCCTTATTATTTACATAATTTCATGATCAATTGCAAATTGATAAGGTAAAATATATTTTGATATATGTTTATATAACATGTTTATAAATGCACCCCTATATTTTTAATATTTACACGTTTTCCTCAAACTTTTCGTATCTCCATTTTCGGGACATGCTGTGCGTTTTCCCATTTTTCCTTATCGTCATTTCTGTGTCTGTGCTACATAGATTTTGACCGCAGAAAACACTGTTGTCATCCATTTTTAAACTTTTATAATCTAGGTTTGATGTTGATGGGATTTGGACCTAACAATTTATTCACCTTATTTTAATTGCAATTTTCTTTTCTTTTTTTTCCTTCTGCATTTAGAGGCATCAAATTATTGATTTCAAGAGAGAGAGAGAGAGAGATATTTCACTTGTGTGGACAGACAAAAACTCAGCACCACAAAAATGGCAGTACCACCACATAGTGAAATAGGTGCATGTGAGATATACTTGACTAGTTTATCCATTTTCGGACAAGGAAATAAAAACCAGCTACAGTATTTCTTTTTCTTGCTACAGTTACATTTTCAATGGCCACAAATTTTTCCTTGTAATAATAATTATTTCAAAAATTAATCATTTCAACATGATTTAGCACAGTGGCCAACTCATAGGTATCTCTGTAGAACCTATTTTTGTTCCTTTTTAGGTGGTGGATTAGACTTTTCCCTTAGTTTCACACTGTTTATGCCTAATTTAATTACCCTCAAATGATTTTTGTATCAAATCTATTTTTCCTTGAAGTAACTCTCACTAAATAGTTCTTGATTTTTTTTTATTTTTTTTTAAATTAAATAAATCCAAATTTTGTATGATTGATAATAGGGTATTAGCACATAGTGTCGGTGTGTGAGCAATTACTTGTAAATTATTTTAATGTTACCCTTCGAAAAAATTGCATCATGTCGTAATTGTTGTATAATTATATATCCTATCATAACACATGAGAGGTTGTAACATTCTCGTGTAACTTGTTTGCAATTTTCGAATGTTTTTTTTTTTAAACGAGGGAGTGCGCGAATGTACATGGTCTGAAGCTATGATTGGACATGTTCGAGATTCTTGTGAATTATATAACACAGTAGATTACAAGCTGATTGTATTTGACTATAATTCAACTACATGAGCAAATGAAGACGGACTTCATTACATGTGACAACTCAAAGAACATAGTCGTGAGATTTCCTCCGGCCGGCAATAATCAGAGCTTAAACAATAATGATCCAGTAGATTACGAGTGATGATAACTACACTGACTTATTTTCGCTAAAGTGGTTTGAAAAAAAACATGTTAAGTCTACTGACTTGCGTAGATATAATTTATTCGAGCGCGCTCCCTTGCTCATTTGCATTCTCTATAAACTCTCCTTAAATTATTATTTATATTTCGCTGTATTACATTTATTTTACAATAACAAAATTTTCAAAAATTATTACAACAATTATTGCAGCAGAGAAATATAGAGTTGTTTTGTCAATGATAATGCATGTTGTCCCACGGTAACTTGGCTTATTCCAAAATTTCAATGGCGAACTGCAACCACTAATAAATAAAGTCTCTTCTTCAGCACATTAATTAATTAAATTATATATATATATATATATATATATATATATATATATATATAAATACATATATATATTCAGTCAATTAAAGACTGTGTCATATTTTTAACCTGTTTTGTGACAAAATAATGGTGTGGGGAGAGTTGTATAATCTCATACCAATTGTCGGAAAATTTATCAGCACAGAAATTTATTTGTGAACAAACAAATCTTAATTTCACCATTACAAGTGTCCGGTTGTTGAACACATAATTTTTTTTTTTGGGCTACAATTTAATGTTCATATTTTTTTTTTCCTTGGGCTGTTTGGTAATTTGGTCGTTTTTTCATGAGTTGGCTATCACGTTATCGTTATCATATCGTATAGTAATGTAGATTTTACATACGAATATGTGTAACCCGTGTAGTAAATTTGTCTAATTATACGTTTATATTACGTACTTTATATATATGTTATCTGAAATATTAAATGTCACTATCAATTTTACTAATAGCGTTTTTGACTTTAAACATCGTTTTGACCATTTTCTAATCAGATTTTGGCAAAATGCAAAATGTGGAAGTTGTAGACCTTTGAAATATCTTTTTAATTCAACTTGAATCAGCTGAATCGGATATCGGGTAACAAAATTACGCATGAAGGCAATATTGTTGGCAATATTCAACTATTCATAGTCAATGCATGTATTTCTCACCCCAAACATCCACTATTGACAATTCAAATCCGATTAGAAAGTTAGTAAAAATCGTTGAAGTCGAAACATTATATTTAAAATTGAAACAACATTCATCACATCGCGTCATTTAAATATATGTGTGTATTTCCTATGAATCGTACGTGTGGCTATAATGTAACCAAAACCAATTATTAACAATAAATCAATAATGATACTATAACTATATAAATAATCAAACCTTAAAAAAAAAAAAAAAAAAAATTAAATAACATGGCATGATCCTCATAATTCAATAACAACAAAAACAATACGTCAATAGTTTGGTTCCTACATTACAAAGAATTTGTCAACAAATACTTACAATCACCTTAAAATCCATAATACACACCACATGAGCAAATATAGTTTGTGCTTCAACACACAAACAACTCTAGTGTGGAATTGTTTTCTTTTGTTTGTACTTTGGGGTGACAATGTTTGACATCAATGAAAAAAAACACACAAACACCCGTGTGCTGTCTCTTTCTCTATAACGATAAATCTCGAGAAGAAAAAAAAATCATTGCGGAAAAAATACGCGTCGCGAGAATAAATATTGAATATAAATAATCAAATATAACAAAATGCGAGTGACTGTCTCTCTCTTGATAATGTTGGGGGGGAAATAAATTGCATTAGTGTTACAGAATACAAACTATAACTTAACTGACCTAAAACCCGACACCAACTTCAACCCTTTCGTGGCAAAATTACCGATTCGATAAGACTCTCTCGTGGTGAAATTTCTTGGGGAATTAAATAAGAAATCAAAGAATTGCCACTCGAGTTTTTCATAATATTACGAAAAATTGGTGTGTGAATTGTGATTGGTTCTTCACTGAGGAGAAGTGGAGTTGCCTACCCAGTATTGTTTAACTGCAACGAGTATTTTCTCGGGGACAAGTGGGCCATCCTCGTGGTCCATCATTTTGGAGTCCCATTTCATGCCACCGATTATCTTCCTCACTTTCACAAGTACGTCAACTTCGTCTCTGAATATTACTGCACCTTCTGGTCGAAGGATTCGGTCCATCTCTAACAAAATGTCTTCAAAGTCACACCTGCGTGTGTATGCACGTAAAAATGGATTACTTATTACGACAGAAAAACGAGTATATGTTTTTAAATGGTCCAGTTTGTTTATGAATCTTGAAATACTATTCACCCTAATTACATTAAATTCATGATATACAGAACATTGTGTCGTCTATTTCTTTTTCAAGATCTTATTCCAATCCTCTTTTAGGAAAATCGTGTGCAATTTTTGGAGAGATGCACTCATGTGGTGGAAAAAAGAAAAAGAAATAGACGACAAAATGTTCTTTGGAGTAGACACTGACTGGACTATGGAGCATCATTATAGTTATAAGCTCTTCTATTTCTTAAAATTTTCTTATCGTACGGTTGAGATTTTTTTTTACAAAAGTTCATCTCCAAAAGTCGACTCTGGTCAATGTCTATATAAAAAAAAACTGGTTCAATGCCTGCATCTGGGAAAAATCAAGGGACGTAGATACTTACTTGTCCTTGTACAAGCTAAAAACACCACTAGCATGAATGAGATCGTATGTCCTTGGATATGTAGAGAAGGCTTCACACCTAGCAAGAAAATGACAATTGCACAACAGTGTGAAAACAAAGGAATTTGTTAAACAGAAAGATCAGTTGTTCAACTTAAACCTAAACCTGAAAGCAAACAATGGCAATTCCTTTTAAATGATATATATGGTCACATGAAAGATGCAAGAACTGGAAAAGATCGTATCAGAAGAAACGGAAAAAGTCATTTAACTCTATGTTTCCATCATTAAAACCACATTCTTTTCCATAATTTTCAGAGTAAATTCAGTAACATCAAAGTAATAAGTGGTGAGAACAGCACAATTGCTTACAAGACACGATAAAGAATGACCAGAATAATATGCATACCAGTCATGATATATTCCAATCAATCCTCGTTCATAAACAACACCGAGGGTATTTTTCTCGGCAATAGTGGGGACAACATTCATGACCCAGAATTTCGGAGAATGAAGTGCAGCAGCAAAACCTCCAAGTCCAGCATTCATATCCATAATGTTCCGGTACCTTCCAGAATCAATAATCTGGTTGATCTTTCTATAGGCATTGACATGTTTTTTCCATTGTCTACTGTCTTCCATGAATGCCTCGACGGAAACCCCAGGAACGGAACCACTGGCAATTCTCGGGGGTACAGCATAAAGCCTCTCAGGGAATGGTTTAAGATCTGCGGTGTTATCATTATCATTAGGAGTTATACATTGCTCCATTTGCTTGTACCTATTCAAAAAGAGAAGCATTCAGTCAATGAAACCTCTATATTACTACTATGTATTCTTCACATTTAAGCTATTCGTACCAGACATCATCGGTATCGTCAGATTTACAGAACGTTGCTCCAGAACTTTCTTGTTTGGCACGGCAAGCAGCGGAATCAAGTGTCTTCTGCCATATAGCGATTTCACCTTTCTCGGACTTTTTCTCCCAGCAGAGAAGTTTAGCGGCCTCTTCGATCTTTCTTTGTTCTTCTTGAAGTTCTTCCATTGGTCTTTGCCATGCCTTGTAGTTAATCTTCCAATTGATGGGCGGGCCTGAAAGCACCCAATAGCCACCTGGTCTAAGCACACGATCAACTTCCTTCATATACAATCCATCTGCAAAGAGGAAGTACCACATTTATACGGAAACTCTTCACAATAGAAGGGTTGAATATTATAATTGTATCTTACTTTCTGAGTACGATCAAGCTATAAGTAAATTTAGCTACAGCTCAGTTTGTACATACTAATTGTGCCAAGTATACAAGATAAAGATTCGATTTTTACCATTTATCCCCCATGGAATAAGACAACGGGAACAATGAGCCATGTCAAAAGCTCTGGATGGATACGGAACTTTTATTGATCCAAGAACACCAATGACAGCAGGTACACCCCTTTCTAGAGCAAACTGAACCTGGGCTTCGTGTGAATCTCTTGGCGCGAAAGACATTGCTATAACATTTCTTTTCCATAGATATGCTCCCCAACTTGCCACCTAATACAACAAAATATAAATGCAATATTAATCACATTTATACCCACAAATTATCAAGGACCAATTCAAGACATTCAACATACCCCACAACCAGTGTCCAATGCAGTCCTAACAGTACCATTTGCAATCGGTATAACCGAAGCAAGCTGGTCAATGTACTTATCGGCCCCTTGGGGAAACTGTGTTCCGCCACCGGGAAACCTAAACACATTGCCCTCGTACTGGATCCAGTTCTGAATAGCTTTCTCCACCGTCAAACTCTTGTATGGGGCATTCGCATAGGGTACATAATCGCGACTCTTCGGCCATCGAAACGGGGTTACGTATCCTTCAGGAGCTGGAATAAGGCAATGCAACTTCTCTGCCTGTGGAGGGCAGTGCCTCTCACGGTAGATCATATTTTCCCTCGGGAAAGTCATTGCACGCCCTTGATCTTGGCAAGGCGTGTAATCGGTGTACCGAGTGTGACATGGCTTAAATGCCGTCACTTTCGAATCTGGATCGTCGATTATCCCAGCTTCACCGCCATGATGGGTTTCAAAATTGAGGTTTGGGAGAATGTTGCAGTTTTCTCCACTTTTGGTCATCTCTAATGCTATGCTGTCCCCTTTGCCGAACCCACTTCTCTGCCATGCTCCTAATAGGTAGAAGAAGCAGCAAAGACCAGCTACTATAAAGATAGAAACGGAACTCCTCGTCCTATTGTCCCCTGAATTGAACTTGTTCGCCATCACACTCCTGTAACATATACTAACCAAATTTAGAGCCAACAATAGAAAAAGTAGTCTGACATAAAATTCATTTTTTTTAAATTAATATACAGAGGTGTATGATGTAAGACGGCATAAATATGCATTAAGCTAGAAAAAGCAGTTACATATCACATCCAGAAACACACTTGTTTATGTTTCATTTACGGTGAATGTTACTTATATGCACTGTAAGCAGATTTACGTCTATCCACAGCCATAATACCATGATCCATCTTTAATATAGACTAGTGTAACATAAGCAGATCTAGATGTTAAGACATTAAAGACTAATAGTGCAAGATTGGATCAATCATCAAAACACCATGAGATCGAGCAGGAAATTAAAGGTCTAAGCTTCAATAAAACTGCATCTAAATCAGATTCCCAATTAATTAACTCCCAAATCAAAATAGATTTGCTTTAAACAGACGCGATTAATAAACACTAAAAAAAAAAAGAGCATAGATTTTGCTTCAGAGAGGGGAAACATCAAATAATTCATTCATACTCCAATAAAAAAAAAAACTGATGCCACCACTCAAACAGTGTACTAGAATAGCTAACAGAGAGCATTCAGCTAGCAAAAGATCAAGCACATCAAACAAAGGCGCTAAAATGCAAAACAAAACAAAACAAAAAAAAAAGCAGAATACGTACAGAAAGCATTAAATCTCTTACCCAATTGCATCAGTTGATGCGAAATCCTGATTCGAGATCTACAAATCTCGTGTCTGTTTTCTCTACCCTCCGAAAATGGTAAACGACAGATCCGATTAACAGCGACTACAAGACCTAATTTTAATATTGAGCAAAATATCTCTCTCTCTCAGTGATGAAAATGATGTATTGATTTCCAAATGTATATATTTTTTTTATTAATATATATATAGATATAGATCGAGCATGCACGTCTCTCTCTCTCTCTCTCTCTCTCTCTCTCTCTTCTTTCTCTCTCTACCCCGAGATGTCGCAAGACAAAGAAAATCTCGGTTCTCTATTACGCTGTTAATTTAATGCGCTAATCATGAAAGGAAACTTTCAGGTTGGCCCCAGTATTAGTGTTAATTACCCCATTTGCCTGCCTGCTTGACTATTTATGTTGACGAATTTACCCTCGTCAAACTATATATTAGATCTTTTTCAAGAATTTGCATGAAATGACTATTTAATACAAGTTTGCACCTTATAGATATAGTGTCTTAGCAATTTGTACCCTTGAAATATGATAAATTATTCACAGTGCATCAATACTATTTTTTTCTAAAAGGGTATCGAAGTTTTTATAGTACGATGATAAAATATGTAAACGTTTGAAATAATTAATAAATAAAAACATTAATTTGACATTATGCACGCTGAAAATAAATATTGTCAAAAATATAAGAAACATCAATAAAACTTATATGATATACGGTGTACTTCTTTCACTAGTTCTACTAATTCGTTTATTGTATTTTCCCTAAATATTGTGCAGATAGTCCTAATTAATGGGAGTGAAAAATAGTTAAAAGGGTGTTTGGATCTATTATTAAGTGTATTTTCTTCAAAACTCATGCATAATTATTAGTTTCTTTATAAAGTGACGATTTATTATTGATATGGGCTCGTTTGACAAATAACAAATAAGCATAAGCCCATTAGGATAAGCCCAATATGATAGGCCCATAATGAAAAACCCATGATGACTTAGTTCGGTACTATGACCGAAGTCGTCGTATGATGCGAACCTCGGAACCTCGTGGGAGTACCTTCACTCGCCAGCCCAATACCAAAACGAGGTAAGGCGAGCCCAGGACAATACAGGCCCAAGATACATGACTTGGGGGAAAAGAGAAACCCTAAAAAAGGAAAGCCTTGAAGGCCAAGCTTTCCTCATCTATAAATAAGAGAATCAACACACACACACACGGGATTTTTACATTAATCACTGTTACATTGCATACATGTTTTTCCTCTATTCCGATCACTGACTTGATCGTCGGAGCTTTCCCGCCGGGAACCCCTCCCGGCGTTGTAGGTTTATTCACCGGAGTACGGACGGAGCTGGCTTGAGGAAGACGAAGACCTACGGACAAAATCAAGTGGCGCCGTCTGTGGGAAAGCCTTTATAAGTTTGGAGCACAATTTCCAGGAAAAACACCAGATCTGCCCCTGGAAATCCAGATCTGAGTTAAGAACGTAGAGAAGAAATGGAAGAAGAAGGCACGATTACCCGAAACCTACAAAGGGAGCTGGATGCAGCAGCTCGTGACACGACTGGTGTTGATCCATCGTCCATTCAGAAAGATAAGTCGGGGTGTAGCTTCCTTACACCTGAAAAGGAGGGTCGGATCCCTTTCACCCCAAGCAGCCCCTCTTTCGAGTTCCAGGATGGCGAAGCTGCTTCAAGAAGGCCAGCCGCAACCCCCGCTCAGGCTCCCAATGAGCGTACATATACCCGGGACGAGGTAGAAACCATGATTACCGCGGCCATCCGAAACTACACCCAAAATTTACCTCACGATAACCGACTCAGGAGAGATCCCAGACGTTCTCCGAACGAAGGACGAGCTGAGGACGAGGGCGATAGTTATTCGGAGAACCGAAGGGGTAATAGTCAAGGCGTTAGAACAGAAGTCGACAGTTTAAGACGCGATATAGATGAGTTGAAGGCCTTGCGAAGTGGGCCAGCGCGAGATCTCGTAAGATCTAGCCCTTTCGCTAGTTATCTCGATGGCGACCCTATACCGGCTAACTACCGACCGATCTTGTTTGAGTACAACGGCGCGTCAGATCCAGCTGAACACTTGAGTCGGTTTAACAACACTGCCTCACTTCACCAGCTCACAGAAGGGGTGAAGTGCCGTGCCTTTGTCACCACTCTAGCAGGTCCGGCCCAAGCATGGTTCGGTCTGTTACCTGCCGGAACCATCCGATCTTTTGAACAACTTGCCAAAGCTTTCATGAACCAGTTCGCTAGCTCGAAGAAGTGTAAGAAGACCTCTCTGTCACTATTCAGCGTTCGTCAGAAGGAGAAAGAAAGCCTCAGGAGTTACATCAAACGGTTTACCTCGGCCACCCTAGAAGTCCCGACTACCAGTGACGAGGTGCTCATGGCGGCCCTTTCACAAGGGTTAAGAGATGATGAATTTTTCCGAGCTCTAGCGCTGGAGCCATCACCTGATTTCGATAATTTGTTAGAAAGGGCATCTAGGTTCATTAACTTAGAAGAAGCCCGCCAGCAGAAAGTAGAAGAATCTCACCAAGTCACAAGCGTGCGGGTCAGCGAAGCGAAGAGAGGCAAGGAGCCCATGTTACCTCGTAGGGATGTCAATGTTCCCAGTCGGAGCATCGCCCCGGATGCTAAAGGATCTCGATTTCAATCATACCAGCCCCTTACAGCTCCTCTATCTCAGGTACTGTACTCAATCGAGAAGAGAGCCGATCTTCGGTGGCCTCGAACCGCCCGCGGAGCTCCCCGACGAGACCCTACACTGGGAACCTTTTGTCGTTTCCATAATGAGTATGGACATACGACAGACGATTGTGCACATTTAAAGGATGAAGTGGAACGTCTCATCAGAGACAATAAGATCGGAGAATTTGTGAAGATAGACCCACCTCGTGGGCAAAAGCGTGAGGCCCAGTTCGGAAACCCGCCACGAGCACCGCCCCCACCGCCAGCACCGAAAAGAGGGTACATTCAGATGATTTCGGGAGGTCCTACGGGAGGAGATACTCACCGGGCTAGGAGACGCCATCTCGGTAGCCTCAAAAATAATCATGAAGTTTGCCAAATCTCCACACCGAAGTATCGTCAATACCCCACTATCTCGTTTGGTCCTGAAGATGAAGCGGACCTAGATGATTTCCATTGTGACCCTCTCCTCATCACGATTAACGTTGGAGGGTATGACGTCGCTCGCGCCTTCGTTGATCCAGGAAGTTCGGTGGATGTCATATCCTACGAGTGTTTCCTGCAAATGGAGCTTGACCTCCCGATCTTCCCCGTCACCACGGCGATATTCGGATTCACAGGGGGATCCCTGACGCCGGTTGGACAAGTTAAAATCCCTGTCACTATAGGAACGCCACCTCGAACACGCACTCAAACTGTCAATTTCGTCATTGTCGAAGGATCACCAACCGCGTATAATATCGTGATAGGGCGACCGATGTTACATACCTTTCGGGCGGTCCCTTCGACCATTCATCAAAAGCTTAAGTTTCCAATTGATGGAATGGTGGGAGAGGTCAGGGGCGATCAAGCCCAGTCGAGATCATGTTATGTTGAGATGGTTAAGGTAGCAGAGAAGGGACGACGTGACACTCTCACCAAAGAAGATTTGGGGGATGAGAAACGCCCCCGAATTGACCCCGAAGATAAGGTTAATCATGTACAACCTATGGACGAATTGATGATGATTGACCTCGTCCCCGGTATGATGAAACAAACCCGGATAAGCAAGGATTTAGAACCATCTCTCCGAGACGAGCTGATAGCGTTACTACGATCCAATGAAGACATCTTCGCATGGCAACCAAGTGACCTAACCGGTATCTCACCTCGTATTGTGGTGCACCGGCTCAATTTGCGACCTGAGTGTAGACCCGTCAAACAAAAACGACGGCACTTCGGTACCGAAAAGGACGAAATCATACACAAGGAGGTCCAGCGACTTCTGGACATCGGACATATTAGGGAAATCCAATTCCCCACATGGCTATCCAATGCAGTTTTAGTGCAAAAAGCCAACGGCCAGTGGCGAATGTGCATCGACTTCAGGGACTTAAACAAGGCTTGCCCAAAGGACGATTATCCCTTACCTCGCATAGATCAACTTGTCGATGCCACTGCCGGCTGCGAACTACTTAGTATGATGGATGCCTCGCAGGGATACCACCAAATTCCACTAGACAAAAAGGACCAGCCAGCAGTAAGTTTTGTCACCGCCACGGGGACTTACTGTTACGTGGTGATGCCTTTCGGCCTAAAAAATGCAGGAGCCACGTATCAGCGATTAATGGATAGGATGTTTCGGGCCCAACTCGGACGCAACATTGAAGTTTATGTTGACGATATGTTAGTTAAAAGCAAGAAGCGCTCTACGCATCTCGCAGACCTAGCCGAAACCTTTGCAACTCTTCGTTTATATGGAATGAAGCTAAACCCTGCTAAGTGTGCGTTCGCAGTACAAGCGGGAAAGTTCCTGGGGTACGTTGTTAATCGGGAAGGCATTAAGGTAAACCAAGATAAAGTTGAGGCCGTACTTCAGATGACACCTCCTCGTTCCATTAAGGAAGTCCAGTCCTTGGCAGGAAAAGTTGTAGCCCTAGCCCGGTTTATATCGCGAATGGCTGATAAGAGCCTGCCTTTCTTCAAAGTACTAAGGAAAACAGCTCAGTTCGAATGGACCACCGAATGCCAGCTCGCATTCGAAGCATTAAAACGATCCCTTACTTGCCTGCCGATTCTTAGCACCCCTGAAAAGGGCGAAACCCTGTTCGTATACTTGTCAGTAGGCGATGAGTCCATCAGTTCGGTTTTGTTTAAGGAAGTTAATAATCAGCAAAGACCGATCTACTATACTAGTAAGATCCTCACTACGTCGGAAAGCCGATATTCTGAAGTCGAGAAAATAGCGTACGCATTGGTTCTCACTACGCGACGACTCCGGCCTTATTTCCTGTCGCATACCATGGTAATTCGCACAAGCTTACCCCTTCGACAGACCCTAGGTCAACCTACCGCGTCAGGACGAATTGTTAAATGGGCCATCGAGTTAGGACAGTATGAGATTCAGTATCAACCCCGTACCTCGGTCAAAGGACAGGCGCTGGCAGATTTCATCCGAGAAACCACCAGGATACCCATCGAAAAGGAGTGGAAAATTTATGTGGATGGTTCATCTACGACCACAGGAGCAGGGGCAGGGATAATAGTTATTGATCCCACTGGAACGGAAGTCGAGTTTGCCGTTAGGTTACCTCGAGTTTCCAATAATGAAGCAGAGTATGAAGCCTTTATCCGAGGTATGGAGATCGCTCAAGAGCTCGGAGCGCGAGTGGTGCGAATATACTCCGACTCTCAATTGGTAATACACCAACTCGAAGGTGACTATGAAATAAAAAACGATAGAATGAAGAGTTATGTAAATAAAGCCCGAGCTGTGCAAGAAGCTTTTGAAGTCTGTACCATGCATCAAATTCCGAGAAATGACAACCAGCGAGCTGACTTCCTCGCTAAAGTCGGGTCGTCAGTCGTCGATTGTATTGAAAGAAAGATCACTATCCTTATCGCCCCTACCCCAACACCGGGCATAATGGTAATAGACGAAGAGCCTGACTGGAGAACACCTTTGTTCAAGTATTTCAGAGGAGAGCGAACTGGCACAAAAAGGGAACAAAATCGATTGGCGTATAAAGCGAGGCACTTTTACGTGCGGCACGAGGTGTTATATAAAAGGAATTTTGCTACAATCGATGCGAGATGTTTGGGAAAGCAGGAGGCTGAACACGTCCTTGACGAAGCACATCGAGGTGGTTGTGGTGAGCACGGAGGAGCTCGGGCCCTCATACAGAAGTTATATCGGGCAGGGTATTATTGGCCCGGTATGAAAGAAGACACACACCGATACGTTCAGCACTGCGCACAATGCCAAAAATATGCCCCCCTTATCCATAAACCGGGGGAAGAGATGATTATCATGAGTGCCCCATGTCCCTTTGCTCAATGGGGGATTGACCTCGTGGGACCATTCCCTCAAACCACTGGCCGGAAAAAGTTCATCATCGTTGCGGTAGACTACTTCACTAAATGGGTCGAAGCTGAGGCCTTATCAAAAATATCAGAGGACGAGGTCATGCACTTCGTCTGGAAGAATATCTGTTGTCGGTTTGGTCTGCCTAGAAGCATCGTATCGGACAATGGCACTCAGTTCAACGGCAAGAAAATTCGTGCCTGGTGCGAGGAAATGAAGATAACACAGAAATTCGTGGCGGTAGCACACCCCCAGGCTAATGGTCAAGTAGAGTCCACAAACCGGACCATTGTCAACGGTTTGAAGAAGAGACTGGACGAGTTAGGGGGAAGTTGGGTAGACGAACTGCCCTCAGTCCTTTGGTCTTACCGGACAACAGTCAAAGCAGCTACTGGCGAGACGCCATTTCGGTTAACTTACGGAACCGATGCTGTTATCCCGGTCGAGGTGGCAATGGACACACTTCGCATCGCCACATTTGATGAAAGGACAAACGATGATGCCCTGAGGACACAGCTGGATGAAGTTTTTGACCTACGAGAAGCGGCGTATCTACACATGGAACGAAGTAAGAACCTGATCAAGGCTCGATACGATCAAGGGGTACGGTCTCGTTCATTCCAGATCGGTGATCTCGTCCTACGACGAGCTGACGCACTAAAGCACACAGGAAAGTTAGAGGCCAATTGGGAAGGACCATACATGGTCACAAAATGTTTGGCTGGTGGAGGATATGAGCTGGCAGACGTAGAAGGGAAACCATTGCCACGAGCATGGAATGTCATCCATTTGAAACGTTTCTTCGCGTAAAAAAAAAAAAAAAAAAAAAAAAAAAAAAAAAAAAAAAAGGGGGGAGAGAGAGAGAAAGGAGATCGAGGCAATTAAGTCAGCGAAATCGAGACACACCTTGTACAGGCAAAACAGTCATTAATAAACATCCATTTTCCGATCTGGGCTAGGCCCCGTGGTTTTTTCTCTCCTTATTTGGAGGGTTTCCACGTTAAAAAATCCTTGTGTTATTTATTTAAAGTTTTATTGTGGCGTTAACTCGCGTGTTTCATTGTGGCGTTAACTCGCGTGTTTCATTGTGGCGTTAACTCGCGTGTTTCATTGTGGCGTTAACTCGCGTGTTTCATTGTGGCGTTAACTCGCGTGTTTCATTGTGGCGTTAACTCGCGTATTTCATTGTGGCGTTAACTCGCGTGTTTCACTGTGGCGTTAACTCGCGTGTGGCGTTAACTCGCGTGTTTCATTGTGGCGTTAACTCGCGTATTTCATTGTGGCGTTAACTCGCGTGTTTTATTGTGGCGTTAACTCGCGTATTTCACTGTGGCGTTAACTCGCGTGTTTCACTGTGGCGTTAACTCGCGTGTTTTATTGTGGCGTTAACTCGCGTGTTTCACTGTAGCGTTAACTCGCGTGTTTTATTGTGGCGTTAACTCGCGTATTTCACTGTGGCGTTAACTCGCGTGTTTCACTGTGGCGTTAACTCGCGTGTTTTATTGTGGCGTTAACTCGCGTGTTTTATTGTGGCGTTAACTCGCGTATTTCATTGTGGCGTTAAATCGCGTGTTTAAAGTTTTATTGTGGCGTTAACTCGCGTATTTCATTGTGGCGTTAAATCGCGTATTTCATTGTGGCGTTAACTCGCGTGTTCTACTGTGGCGTTAACTCGCGTGTTTCATTGTGGCGTTAAATCGCGTGTTTAAAGTTTTATTGTGGCGTTAACTCGCGTGTTTCATTGTGGCGTTAACTCGCGCGTTTCATTGTGGCGTTAATTCGCGTATTCGTACGCAAAATATTAAGATTGGGTACTAAGTTAAAATATAGGAGTGGTACAAGATTGAGCTGATGGATAAGCTTAAGGAATAAACACTACCGAAGATCAATGGGGATATTGACAGACTAAGTCTGAAGCCCAAAACGACACAGACATAAAAGCGAATAAAGACATTTCAAGCATATGGAAAAACGGAGAAATTGTTAAGGATATATGGCAAAAGGAAATAAAGAGAGTAATGTTTAAGAAATACATATTCAAAGTACAAAACATAAAAAATGGTTAAGTTTTTTTTTGGGTCTTCACTTCGGAACTGCTGCATCTGCTTCACTTTGATTCTCCGCATCCGGAGGGGTCGGTGAAACGAGGCTTGGCTGTGCCTCTTCGGAACTAACCACCATTCCAAGGGCCCCAATGTCCCCGACAAAGTCCGTAATGGCTCCTTGACGGGTAAACTCTTCAACAAGGCCCTGGTAAACCGGCCTCCACCATTCCAAGTTGGGGTCCTCATTAACGTCCCCCTCAAAACCCGGGATCACGTCATCGGGAAGGTCTTCGGCTAGTTCACTTTCCACCAACGGGAATTCGATGCCGGCACCACATAACCTCTTTCGAACGGCTGCAACCGCCGAGGAGAAGAAGAAACGAGCCAACCCTGAAGCTTCTCGGGTGAAAGTAGTCGAACGCCACAACCGGTGAAAGAAGCGACGAACGAACTCCTCAATAAAACGGAGACCCTCGGGCGACCCCGGGAATAGCCTTTGCCCTTCTTTCACCCCCTCGGCGAAATTAGTAGAGGCCTGCACTCCGGCTGCGTACAGCTCGTTGGAAAGCCCTTTGGCTTTTTCTTCTAGGCTACTGACATGAGAACCCAAAGAGTCCTTCTCCGCCTGTAAGATCTTCTCTCTCTCCTGCAGCCTCTTCACCTCGGCAAACAGCCCTTCCTTCGACGATTCAGACATCGCCAAACTCTCCTTCAGGCCCCGAACTTCTTTTCGAAGTTGAGTCACCTCCTTCTTTTGGTTATCGTATGCCTCACGCGAGACATCATCCCATCCCAAAGGACCCGAGAAAGCGATGGCGAATTGCTGCATGTACAAGGAGTTCAAACAAGGTTAGCCTTGAATAAAAAAATATGAAATTAAGGAATTGGTCTGCATGACCGAGATAAGACAAACCTGTGTAATGTTGTGAAGAAGTAGCTCAAGTCGGTCGCCTTTACTCATCTGCCCGAAATGGGCAACATCGGTGGGAAAGGCCAGGGACCGACATGCAGCAATGGCATTCTCTGCGTTTTGGCAGAGATGAAGTCCGAAACCAGCCGGTAAAGATGACCCAGCCGCCCCAAGAGCCAACTCAGACCTCCGTTTCTTCGGAGCAGGTTCTCTCTCTACCACCTCTTCGGTTGAGGAAGGAGGCGGTGACGAGGCGAGAACTATTGCGGAGGATCGTTTAGGAGGTTCAGAATCCTCAGTTCGCGAGGGAGGTCCACCGCGGGCGCGAGGAGGAGCGGCGTTTTTCTTCGATGGCCTGGGCCTTAGAGCCCTTTCTTCCGAAGATCTCTTCTCGGATTCAGCGATTAGAGGGCGCTGAAACTCGGACGCTTCGAACCCAGGTTCCGGCTCGGAAGGACGGGTAGCCGGCTTATCACCTCGGAACATCCTCTTCATCCTTAGATCTACGCACCAAAACAAACGGGCAAGGGGAGATACGCGGGTGAGATATAAGACATATAAGTACATAGCTAGCGAAGCAACAAAAAACAGACCGACCGAAGTAAGACAGTGAGTCGAAGTAATAATTAGTGTTATAACCAAACCCACCTAAATCTTCCCGAGTTAAAGAATACGTGCCGTTGTCGTGAAAACGGAAGTGGCGAAGCATCGGCGGAAAGCTGGTGAGGCTATCCGGGACGCCGTGGCTCGGTTGAAAGTGGGATATCATTTTTAATACACATTCGTCAACCGCCAAAGGTTTACCCCTTCTCTTTTCAGGCAGGGTGGCGAGCCAAGGACACAAATAAGGCGTGTCAACAGGATTTCTGGCGAAGAAATAGTGACCTTGCCACCCATCGGTTTTATTAGGTGGCATCAGAATCTTAAAACCCGGACGAGCCGAGATAGAGACATGGAAAGGACTCGAATTCTTTAATACCATTACACTCCGGAAGCGAGCTGGCGTGGGAATCACCCCCGACCAGGCGCATAGCATGCGAAATCCGGTCATGATTATTATGGCATGGGGGTGGAATTGGTTAAGGGACACGTTACATAATTGGGCAATCTCAGAAAACCAGGGCGAGATGGGAAAAGATAGACCGAAGTAGAATTGCTCTGAAAACCAAGTACTAAAACCTAAAGGAGGGTTTAGAGGGCGATCATCTCGCGAAGGAAGAATCAATTCGACATCGGTAGGGAGGCCTATGTCGCGAACTAAGTTAGTGAGATCTGTCTCGCTTAAAGTACTAGGTCCCCATTGGTCATCCAAATCTCGTCCTTCAGATAGGGAAGGAGAACCACTCCTCGCAGAAGACGAAATCTCTTTTCTGCCCCTCTTCTTGGGCCGTTCTAAGAGTTTGCCCGAGGGAGAGAAGTAGGGTCCCTCCTCCGACGAGGAAGAAATAGAAAAAGCGGGGTTTTCACCCCCCTCCCCGGAGGGCACTTTTTGGCCGAAAGGATCGGGAGAACGGGCAGACATTATCAATTCGAAGAGTTAAGGCGGGGGTAATAAGAGATGGGGGAAAGAAGTAGTACCTTTGTCGGGGTAGAAAATGGGCACGAAGGATAAGATCTCTGTCTCGGAAAAGCAGGTTCGCCGGAGAAGAAGCAATAAGAGAAGAGAAAGCACGAGGGTGGAAAAAGAAAAAATCTTAAAAAATGGCAAGGGCCAGGTATTTATAGAAGAAGGGAAAGGAAAAAATTCGATCGTGACCGTCTATTCGGATGGCCAAGATTCAAAGTAAGTCACCCCGAACCCGATGCAAGAGGCGCCGATCGAAATTCCTCAATAATGACCTAGGGAAAAGGGAAGGTCAATCATAACCGTTTCTTCGGGCGGCCAAGATTCAATGTAGAATGCCTCGAATCCGACGCTGAAAGCACTGATTGAAATTTTTCCATGATGACCTAGGGAACTCGAATCGATCACACGGGATGTCAGAGTAATTAAATGGAGGAAAAGTGGAAAGGTTGCGTGCACCAACCAGACGTGAACCGAAGTCCGAGCTCGCACCTCGTACTCCGTACTTATAACACGAGGTGAGAAGGAGCAAACTCGTATTATAAATAAGGAGTAGGGGGGAGTAGTTGATATGGGCTCGTTTGACAAATAACAAATAAGCATAAGCCCATTAGGATAAGCCCAATATGATAGGCCCATAATGAAAAACCCATGATGACTTAGTTCGGTACTATGACCGAAGTCGTCGTATGATGCGAACCTCGGAACCTCGTGGGAGTACCTTCACTCGCCAGCCCAATACCAAAACGAGGTAAGGCGAGCCCAGGACAATACAAGCCCAAGATACATGACTTGGGGGAAAAGAGAAACCCTAAAAAAGGAAAGCCTTGAAGGCCAAGCTTTCCTCATCTATAAATAAGAGAATCAACACACACACACACGGGATTTTTACATTAATCACTGTTACATTGCATACATGTTTTTCCTCTATTCCGATCACTGACTTGATCGTCGGAGCTTTCCCGCCGGGAACCCCTCCCGGCGTTGTAGGTTTATTCACCGGAGTACGGACGGAGCTGGCTTGAGGAAGACGAAGACCTACGGACAAAATCAATTATGAAACATAATGACTGATTTATTGCGTTTAGAAGGTATACAATAATATTAAATTTTCTCGATACCATAACACTTAGGGGTGGGCATTCGGGTCGGGTTATTCGGGTATAACCCGACCCGGTCGGGTATTACCCGACCGGATCGGGTAATTTTTGACGTAACTGGGTTTTTCCCGGGTTCGGGTACCCGGTGCTCCCAAACCGGGTCGGGTCCGGGTATTAGAAATTCTACCCAGGTACCCGATCGGGTACCCGGTTAAAAAAAAAAAAAAAAAAAAAATTATATATATATATATATGTGTATATGTCTGTAGAACAGACTATGTATTATATATATGTATATGTTTGTATGTATATATATGTATATGTCTGTATGTATATGTTTGTATGTATGTATATATATGTATATGTCTGTATATATATATATATATGTATATATGTATATGTCTGTATATATATATATATATATATATATATATATATATGTATATGTCTGTAATACAGACTATGTATATGTTTGTATATATATATATATATATATATATATATATATATATATATATATATATATATGTGTGTGTGTGTGTATGTCTTTATATATATGTATATTTTATGTAACTTATATTTTTTTTTTTTTGTGATTAATTGTTTTTGTGTAATAAATTTAGTAATTCTTTTGTTTTTATGAATCTGTGTATATAACAATATGTTTTACTTCCCGTATTTGTAATCCAAGTAAAACAACATCTAATATATTTTTGATATTTTATGAAGTTTGATGTCACATTTCGAATTGGAAGTAATAAATAATTATTAGGAAAAAAAATAAATAAAAAATAAACAAATAATAAAAAAAAAAGAAAAAAAAAAAAAAAAAGAGGAAAATAGCAAAACCCGAACCCGACCCGAACCCGACCCGAAATAACCGGGTACCCGGCAACCGGGTACCCGGTTATCTCGGGTCGGGTTCGGGTAATTTTTTTTTTTGCAAAAAACCCGAATAACCCGACCCGAATAACCCGACCCGACCCGAATGCCCACCCCTAATTAACACTACATTTTAGGATGCAAGAGTTAATATAAACTTTTAGGAGAGGCAGATTGAGAGAAAGCATAAAAATATGGGGCAGAAATGAGAATATCAATTTAATGAATAAATACTGAACTCGTGTATTTTCGTAATTTCCAGGGGTGGGGATGCCCAAAAAGTTTTCTCACCAAACCATGTCCGCGTCCCGCTATTGAACACGGATCTACAGTGGGTCCCACACTAACGGGGATCTTTTCATTAGACCCTGGCCCACTTTGCTCCAATTAGGGGTATGGATGCAAAATTATTCTATTAGTTATTTAATATGATAGATCTATATCAATTGAGCTTTATAATGAATTAACATTTTAGAATTATAATATTAATAAAATAAAATATTTAAAACAAAAGGCTAGACGAGCCTTATTAATAAAAATATGCCGACACTTATTACGTGGGCCTTAATAAAGAAGGCAACAGTCCACTTTGTACTGGACCCTATTTTTCAATCACATTTGTAAACTAAAGTCCAAATTAAATGGATCAACGAAATAAATAAGTTACTTAATCGATCATTTATTAAAAGTTCTTTTAAAGGTTAATTTGTTAATATAATTATAACTAATCAAGTTTGGACTCATAGTTTTATTCGATAACCTATGAAACTGAACTCGAGCTTGAGCTCGATTAGAAGGAAAAAAAAAACAAATGAAATGTGTTAATAAATCAAGCTACTCGAGATTGCTTCGTGTTCGACTTATTTGAAGCTCATTCGAACTCGATTTAATTGTTTATGAAAAGAAAACACAGTTTTAAGCTCGATTAAAAATCAAACAAGCTTGATCAAACATGTGGTGAGCTCGACTCGATCTATAGAACGTTGGCAAAAGACTTTTGGCTACATGTTCTTATTCTTTAAGAAAATGAATAGATATTACCTTTTTATTATTATTATTATTATTACTTTATTCATAAGTAATTGGTAATTTACTAATTTATCAATCAGTTTCCTTGAGAACTTGAAATAATCTATATTTATTTTTTACTTTTATTTTATTGTTTTTATTATATATATGGAGGTTTTTGATATTTTGTTATCAAATCACAAGTCCCAGCACTTTCCACCTTATCTTCAACGATTTCTGCAAGCATATAAAAACCCATATACACGTTTTCCGGAGCACGATAATCTGTAAAAATGGCAGTAAATTTGAACCCATCGTTAACCCGTTCCCCAGCCTCCACTTTTTCTCTCTCTACCCGACTCTGTTCTCCCGTCAATTGCCATTTCGGCAAATCGCAGGGCCGCCTCTTCTCGCCATTAATACCTTCTCTGAAGCTCCCCGCTACGAACACGAGAATTTCACCGGACCGCCATTTTTCGCCGCTAATTCCTGCTAATTCGAAGATTCGTGTTGCAAGCACGAGAAGGCCGTCCACTATTTACTGTTTCAAAAACAGCGCCCCCGAAGAATCTCTTCAGAAAGTAAGCAGTTCGAACTTTTGCTTTTTTTTTCTTCTCTAGAACTGTGTCTATAGTTGATTACAGTTTTCTCTTCATATAATTGCGGACGGAATGAATATCATGTTCGATGCTCGAATTTGATTTCGTGCACTTTTGGTCGGTGGGATGGGAACTCAGTTAAACAATTGGCATTCATACTGTAGGAAGATGATTTGACTTTTTTGTGTATTTTTAATGGAATATATATTAACAAGAATTTTGTTATTATCGGTATGGATTGCGCAGTAAACGAAGTCTAATATGGTTACGAATCGATTAATGTGATACTGGTTGGTTTTTGATTAATTTGGTGCATACAAAACCTAGACACGTCTGAATTTGGAACCGGCGAAAATTGCTGGATACGGAGATGCTGGATTGTAAGTTAATTTTCTGGTGAAATTGATTACAGAAGACTAGAAACTGAGAGATTAAAGAAATTCAGTGGTTCCTTATCACAGTTTCTATGGCTTATCATCGTAAATATTGCCTCCATCTATATACTGAAAATTTGGTGAGCCATTTTCTCTGTACGGGGATTACACTATTTTTGAGTAATTCGAGACTTCAGTGATTGATTTCGATAATGACGTTAGGTAGTCAAGTGCCAATAACACCTTCCCATTTTTCATTTTATGGTACCTGATGCAATGATATTATCTGTGCCGTTTTGTAGGACATTCTCTTTCTGTAAAATAATTATCTGCTTGAATTCCATGGTCCCTGATAAACCTTCTTCAGTACTCTGTCGGCTCCAAGAATCCTTTCAAAGCCTTTTGTGTTCTAAGACACAAACTATTGGCGATACTATATTAAGTAGACGAGGGATGTACAATAATTAGATTAAAAAGAGTAATGAATGAAGGATTGTTTCATTTATATTCTTGGTGACAGTGGAATAATATCATTGATGACAATGTCACTAGAAGAATTTGAACTAGGCAGAAAAGTTATCGAGCAAGAAGATAACCCTTTGTTTAAAAAGAATCAACCAATATATTATGTTATTAGGGAAGAAATAGAATGCTAAATTTAATGGACGAGAGAGAGAGAGAGGGTTTGTAATGTGTAAAAGATCTGATTCCGCGGGTCGTACCCCCCCGGCTGTTAAACACTTTCCAGTTGTAAGTGCCTCTTTGGTTTCAAGAAATTTTACAGTGCATTATCTTTTTTACAGGATAAGGGATTCAGCTTGCAAGTATTGAAACGATGGGATGTGCCGTGGAATTGGCAAACAATCTCTCTGACCTCACTTGCATGTGGATTCAGGTGCATTTACTAGTTGGCCTAGTTTGTTTTATTTTAACAATAGTAAACTCCTCTCTGATTTATGATGCCGATATTAATTAGATCTGTAGCTTTGAACTTTCCTCGCAATATATAGAGAATTAGGTTTTTTGAGCTGTTGAATTCTGTCTACTTGAAGCATAGTTATTAAGATTTTAATGGTTTGGTTGTCTGAGGAAAACCTAATTAGTTTTTCAGACAGTTTCGTTTTGACAGGACTGATTGAGGCGGCAGCAATACAGTATTCAGGGATTAACATTCAGGAGTTAAGTTTGGATGGGACTGCAGAAATTTTATTTCTGACCCAAGGGTACGAAACATTTCATAGCTTTATTTTATTTCCGTAGTTTGTTCATTACATCATGTTTCTATCTTTGATTTCTTTATGTTATTAATTCTGTCCTTATTATTTACTCATAACAAGATGACTATTTTTTGTAGCATTGCAACTGCTGTGGTTCTCACAGTTCTGTTAAGTCTGACAAAATCGTTCTCTCCTCTCCCCGATGACATATATCAATATGGTAACTAGCAGCATTTATTTTCACACTGAAATGCTTTATTGCGCTTTTTTTTTTTCCTCTTGAGAGTTTCGAGATTATGAATTTTTTTATTGTTGACTTTATTATGGGAATGAACAATTACTTACGTGTATTATGACATGGTCAATTCGTGCTTTAGACTGGCGTGAACCTTTCGATCTTAAGAAAGGTTGGTTGTTATGGGCTGGAATTGGTCTTGGTGGAGCTCTAGCTGCAGTTGCTGTGACAGGGGCAGCAATGTCTTTTTTCAGCTTTAATCCAGAGAGAAAGGTTCGAATATAATTTTTATCTTAGATGCTTTGTGTGCTTATTGTTCTACGTATAAATATTAAATACTGCATTGCATCCTAAAAGGGGATATGGTAATTGTGAGAGACCATCAATCATTTAGTGTTCGACTTTATTTTGCTATTCTCTTAGGATACGATAGCGATAATGACTTTATTTAGTTTTACAAATTATGCTTCATTTGCAAGAAGCTTTGATATTATTCTTCGATCTGATTCAGACGGATTCTCTCATGATGTTGCTTCCATTGATTGGATCTTCAACTATCAGGTATTTCAAAGTCCTCGTCTGAAAACCCTTTCATGCGCTTGTGACTTGTTTTCCCCCCTTTAGCTACGATAAAATATCGAAGATCGTATAAGGAACTAATTGTTTTTTTCTATGTTGAATATAGCACTGCCTGCTTGGTGGGTGTCACAGGCGTACTTGCTCCCGTTCTTGAGGAGACTGTCTTTAGAGGGTTTTTTATGGTTTCTCTTACAAAATGGTATGCTTTATGTCCTATAAAAATGCTATGCAATCGCATGTTTTAAATCAGCTAACCTTTATTAGATTTAGACATAAGATTCAGATGCATGTAGCATCCGTGATAACGTTCAGAACAAATGTGAGATCATTCTGCTTTAATGATTTTAACCGGAAATTTCAATCTACAACTTTGTGAATAACCAGTAACTGAAAGAGGAAGGCTACGATGGTCTTTTAATCAAGCGATGCCTAAAAGGCTGCAAGTGATAATATCTTGATAATCTGTTCTTCCCAAGTAATTCGAATGAGTTCATTTTTATTAGTGGCTCTTGGAATTGTTGATCCAAAACAAAAGGGCTCTTTTGGAGAAGATATTTAGGAATATGCTGTTGTGAGTCGAATATTTGATAACAGTTTATTTGCTGATTGGTCCTTTACTGAATTTCCTCGCAGGTTGCCCACACCACTTTCTGTGCTTCTTAGTGCTGCCGTATTTGCATTAGCGCATCTCACTCCTGGAGGATTTCCGCAGCTCTTTGTTCTTGGTATTTTTCTTCACCAAGAGATTCATAATAAATGATTGTATATTTAGTTTCAAATGTCTCTCGTCTCCACTTTTTGATTGGATATGCATTGCATAGGAATCAATTCATGCTTTTGTGCTTCTCTACTATATATTTCGACTCTGTATAACTCATAAACAATGTTGTGATTATATAGGAATTGTTTTGGGGTTCTCTTATTCGCAAACACGAAACCTTCTAACACCCATCACAATTCACGCCTTTTGGAATACCGGGGTTATCATACTTCTCACCTTCCTTCAGGTAATTCACATCTTTCAGTGATACTCAGCTCAATATTTTTACTTATTATGATTTCTCGTCGCATTATGTTAAGGAATATCCATGCTCCCAGCCCACTTTCCGTTTCTCGATTCGTTAATTTGTCTCGTTGGACTGAATTTCGCTAAAAATGTTCCTCTTGGTGGATGTTATGCAGCTCAATGGATATGATATCAAGGAAATGTTACAAAGTCAATAATTCAGATGGGTCCAAGTTAATTTCGTCGGCTTCTTGGTGGATGTTATGCAGCTCAATCCGCGAATACACAGAGCTGCAAAAGCTTGTATCGACTGTGTTAAAATGGTTTTGGTTTATTGCACTCCAATAGTTCGAGAATAGTACATGTTATATAGTCGTGCCAAATACTTGTTGACGTACGTATATACAAATGTTCTTCACGTGTTAGTAACATCTTTGTTGTGCAGTATCAATATTTCAATTATGTCTCTGATTTCTTGCGACTCCGTTATATATTGCTTGCTAATTTTTTTTTATACCGTTAAAGAATGGTCTTGAATATGGTCTACACTAAAAATAAATAAAAAATGTCAGAATATATATAGTCAAAATTTCCACATTGCACACTCTGGAAAGCAAAAAATCTACGTAAAAAACAACCACACAAAAATTTCAATTTCTTATGCGCGGGAAAAAGATATGACGTATTTCAATTATTTTATTATTATTATTATTATTATTATTATTATTATTATTATTATAGAAATAATATTTATGTTATTTATTTTTCTTTATTTATATACCTAGTTTCCAACGTTCTATTCTGTTACGATGGCAGTAACCATAAATAATATTAATTAATTAATTTATTTATTATTCCTTATATATATACCTTCTTTCCAACGTGTTGTTTGCAGCACTCAGTTCTACTCTGTTACAATGGCGGCAACTTTCAGCCCAGCATTTTCCCTTCTCTCTCTCTCACCGCGTCTGTGTTCTCCCATGAAAACCGATTTTGTGAAATCTCAGGTCCGCCTTTTCTCGCCATTTATACCTGCTACGAAGATTCGTGCTACAACTACAAGCACGAGAATATCTCACGGCCGCCATTTTTCTCCACTAATTCCTGCTTTGAAACTTCCTGTTACGAGCACGAGAAGGAATTATACTACATTCTGTTTCACGAACAGTACCCCCGACGAATCAGTTGAGAAAGTAAGTGTTCGACCTTTTACTTTTTTTCTTTTTTTTTTGGAATTTTTTTTTTGTTGATAGATCTTGTATAAATTTATATTCTAGCCGTTTCTAATTCATGTTACTGTGGACGGTAGAATTTTATTGTTATTTGTTTTCTTGAGCTTCTGATCTGTGGATTTGGGGCTGATTAGAATAATCTGCTTTAATACTGTAGAAAGAGGATTTGAATTTTTGTGGTTCTATTTTAAGGCACTGATATTTAATGAAAGTATATATTAACAATAATTTTGTTATCATCTGTATGAATCGCCGTGTAAAATGAAGTCTAATATGGTTCGAGAATAGATATATGTGATACTAGTTGATTATTTATCGATTCGTTGCTTATAAAAAGCAACACATCTGAATTCTGAACTGCGAAATAAGTCTAGATATGGTGAAACTGGATTATCATCCTAATTAATTGCAAATGCCCTTTTCTTATTTTATTTGCTTTTTCCCCCTTTGCTAACCGTTGATTTTCATCAGTTCTCGATATTATTCCAATTTAAAGTGGATCATCCGTTTTTTACAGGACAATGGATCAACCTGGCAAGTATTGAAACGGTGGGATGTTCCATGGAATGGGCAAACAATCTCTCTAACCTCACTTGCATGTGTTTTGAGGTGAATTTACCATACTAGTTCGCCTCATTTATTATATTTTTTAACAATAGCAAAACACTCTCTGAGTAACGATGCCAGTATTAATTAGGGAGCTCTGTCTTCTTTAAGCATACTAATCAAGATTTTAATTGTCTGGTTGTCTGAGAAAGAAACTAATTAGTTTTCTTCGGACAGTTGTGCTTTGACAGTACTGATTGAAGCAGCAGCCGTAATTTATTCAGGGATTACCACTGATAAGTTAAGTTTGGATCAGTTGGCAGGATTTTGTTTTCTGTCCCAAGGGTACGAAACATTTTCTTAGCCTTTGTTCGTTACTTCATTTTTCTAGCCTTTTTTATCTATTCATTATGATTTTAATTTTACTCGTTTACTCTATTTGTAGCATACCAACTGTTGTGATTCTCGCAGTTCAGTTAAGTCTGACTAAGTCATTATCTCCTATCCCCGAAGACATATATAAATATGGTAAATAACATAATTTATTTTCACATTATACTTGCATTCGGCGTTAACTTGGAAGTGTACTATATCTATGACATGGTCGATTCGTGCTTCAGATTTGCGAGAGCCTTTCGATCTTAAGAAAGGTTGGTTGTTATGGGCTGGAATTGGCTATGTCGGAGCTCGAGCTGCCATTTATTTGACAAATTCTGTAATGTCTTTTATCAACTATAGACCAAAGAGAGAGGTTAGAACATAACTTGTAGCTTATTCAATGTTGTGTGCTTGTATTCTTCGACTTTTAAAGGTTTGATGCACCTTTTTGCTCTGTCAGCCTTTGGATAAGGCCTACATCTTATGGACATTTCATTAGCTTCCAGTCAAATATTTGAATCGGCTGTTTGAGCATTTTTTTTTTCTTCTAAACATCGTATAATACTTGAGTTTTTACTGTGTCCTATCGTAATCATTTAATTTGCTACTCTCTTACGATATGGTAGTGATCTTGACTTTCTAAACATCGTAAAGATTTTGATATGATTCTTCCATTTGATTCAGATTGATTATATCATGATCTTGCTTCCCATGATTGGACATTCAACTTTCAGGTGCTTGTGACTTTGTTTTCCTCCTTTATCTACAAATAAAACGTCGAAGATAGCACTAATTGTTTTTTTTTTCCTTTCTATGTTGAATATAGCACTGCCTGTTTGTTGGGTATGGTAGGTGTACTTGCTCCCATTCTCGAGGAGACCGTCTTTAGAGGGTTTCTTATGGTGTCCCTTACAAAATGGTATGCTCTCTGTTCTATAAATGACGTGCAATTGCATGTTCTGAATTAGGCCTTTGTTCGGTTTAGACATAAGATTCAGAATCTGAGATCATTCTGCATTTTGTAGAACAAATGGCTCTTGAGGAAGATATCAGGAATATATATGCTGTTGTGTGTTGACTACTTGATCATAGTTTATTTGCTGATTGACCACTGAACATTCTCGCAGGTTTCCGATACCAGTTTCTGTGCTTCTAAGTGCTGCCGTATTTGCACTAGCACATTTCGATGTTGGAGGATTACCGCAACTCTTTGCTCATGGTAAAAAGAGTTTAAATTATTTGGTCTCAAATGCATAGGAATCAATCCATCTTTTTTTTTCCCTACTTGTCTAATATATATATGTTAAAATCTGTATAATAATATTATGATCATTTAGGAATTGTTCTGGGGTTCTGTTATGCTCAAACGCGCAACCTTGTAACACCAATCACAATTCAGGCCTTATGGAATACCAGAATTTGCTTGCTTCTCAGCTACCTGCTGGTAATTCACATCTTTCAGTGACACTCAACTCAACTCAATACTCAATTATTACAATTTCTAATCATATTCGATGGTTTTTTGATCTGTAAATTCTTTGTTTTATGTAGCATAAAGGATATGATGTCAGGGGCATGTTACAAAGTTAGTGATTCAGATGGGTTGAAGTGTATATCTGAACCAGGTAGTATAAAATTCATCGGCTTCTTTGCCACGCTAATTCATCTTAGAATACCGTATACAATTTATGAATATATGCAGAGCAGGAAAGAAAGCCTTGCAAAAGCTTGTATCGACCGTGTTAAAATGGTTTTGGTTATTACACTCCAAATTCCAATGGTTCAAGCATTAGTGCATACTGTTAGTCTTAGAATGGTGTTGGGCATGGGATAATACTGGATTACTATTTCAAAATCGTAAATTTTTTCGTTACAGCGATTTCGTTGTAATTGATTTCCTCGTAGTTTTGCAAGTGATCTGTTTCTGCATTATCAATCTATATTGACCACCAGTCGACCAACTACTCGTAATTTTATCAATCAATTATGAGATGAATAAAATGGGTAGAAACTATTATTGAATCTCTTGAAAACCAAGAATACTAGTCGAACTTTATTCTGATGTAACCAAGAATTTCTAACACGAGCAAGGAAGGAAGGTTCTTAAATAAGTTTTTGTTTTATTCTTTTTATAAAAATAATCCACAGATAATTGTTGACATGGTCAAAGGAACATGTAGAGAACATGAAAAATTGTCGACCGAGTGCGATCATTATTAAACAAAACCACAAAAATGGACAATCAAATTCTTATATATATAAAAGGAAAGATGTCGAAAAAATGTGAAGTGAAGTTAGTGAGGGCATGGTTCAGTTCCTACTGCACAAGAGTTGGCTCTAAAAGTAAAGGGCATATCTTATGAGTGCATAGAAGAGGATTTAAGAAACAAGAGTGATTTACTCCTCAAACAAAACCCCGTTCACAAGAAAGTACCCGTTTTGCTGCACAACTGGAACCCAATTTCCAAATTGTTAATCATTCTTGAATACATAGACGAGTGCTGGAAAGACGGCCCCACGCTGTTGCCCTGTGATCCATCCCTATCGGAGGATTGAGAGAGTGCCCTCTGATGAAACAGACACTGCCCCCACATGAAAAACTTGTTGCCAAGATTACGGAGAAGTTCAACTTTCCGGCCAAATCTTGATTTATGCGAAATTTACGACTGATTGTAAAAGTTGTTTTGTTTGGAAAAAAAAAATGGTGATGCTATTTAGTAGTATTTCCTATGTAAACTTGTGTTTGGTTCCACGTGGATCTCTGTTTTCTCTGATAAAAACTCACAAATTTACACATTGCACGCTGCTGAAAAGCAAAAAATCTATGTGTCAGCAAGACAGACGAAATTTCAAATATTTATGCGCGGGAAAAAAGATATTGCATAATTGCTTATCAGCCGAGGAGAGTCCAAAAATATACTAATAATATTAATAACAATAATTATTATATAATAATAATGCAAATAATATATATTTATTTATTCCAACGGTTTGTTTGCAGGGATGTACTACAAACTATAAACACCCAAATTACGCTGAAGCACAAACATCCTTCTGTTCTGTTCCAATGGCGGTAACTTTCAACCCAGCATTCTCACGCTCCTCAGCCTCCACCCTCTCTCTTTCACCGCCGCGGCGACTCAGCTCTCTCATAAAAACCGATTTTGTGAAATCTCAGCTCCGCCTTTTCTCGCCAGCTTTGAAGCTTCGTGCTACAACTACAAGCACGAGAATATCTCAGCTCCGCCATTTTTCTCCACTAATTCCTGCTTTGAAGCTTCCTGTTACGATCACGAGAACGAATTCTACTACATTCTGTTTCACGAACAGCACCCCCGACGAATCAGTTGAGAAAGTAAGCGTTGGATCTATTACTTTTCTGTTTTTGAAAATAAATTTTTTTTTTTTTTTTTGATAGATCTAGATATAACTTTACATTCTCGCCGTGTCTACGTCATGTGATTGTGTATTTGTGTGGTTTATTTTCGTGAGCTTTTGGTTTTTGGAATGGGGATGATCAGGATAATCTGCGTTAATACTGTAGAGTGTTGAGAGAGGGTTTGGATTTTTGTGGAACTAAGTTAAGGATCGGATATTTAATGGATTAGTATATAATTAACAGTAATTTTGTTATTATCTGTACAAATTGCCCTGTGAAACGAAGCCTGATATGGTTGAGATTAGATTTTTTGATTAATTTAGGGCTTAGAAAAAGGTGACACATCTGAATTCAGAACTGCGAACAAGTCTAGATGCGGAGAAACTGGATTTAAAAGTTAATTTTCTGGTGAAACAATCCATAACTGAGTGGCATTCGATCAGTAGTTCCTTCTCACAGTCCCGACGGTCCGAGGATGCTTTATCATCCTAAATAATATAATTGCAGTTGCCCTTTGCTCATTTTATTTGATTTTTCCCCATTTGCTAACCCTTGATTTTCATCAGTTCTCGATATTATTCCGATCTAAAGTGGATCATCTGTTTTTTTACAGGACGATGAATTAAACTGGCAAGTATTGAAACGGTGGAATGTGCCATGGAATTGGCAAAGAGTCTCACTGACCTCACTTGCATGTGTATTGAGGTGCATTTATCATACTAGTTTGCCTCGTTTATTTTATTTTTAACAATAGCAAAAATCTCTCTCGAGTAACGATGCCAGTATTAATTAGACATGTAGCTTCAGTTTTCCTGGCAATGTCAAGGAGCGGGTTTCTTAAGCTGTTGAATTCTGTCTACTTCAAGGATAGTTATCAATATTTTAATTGTCTGGTTGTCTGAGAACGAAACTAATTAGTTTTTTCGGACAGTTTGCATTCGACAGTACTGATTGGAGTAGTAGCCGTAGCATATTCAGGGATTAACATTCATGAGTTAAGTCCGGATGGAATGGCAGGAATTGGTTTCGTGGGTTATGGGTATGAAACACATTTCTAGCTTTAATTTCTTTCTCTTATTACTTGTGTCCTTTTATGATTTTAATTTTTCTCATTTAACTCTATTTGTAGCATTGTAACTGCTGTGGTTCTCGCAGTTCTGTTTAGTCTGACCAAGTCGTTTTCCCCTATTACTGAAGACATATATCAATATGGTAAATAGCAGAATTTATTCTCACATTTTTCTTGCATTAGGGGTTGACTTGGAAGTGTGTTATTAATATGGTCAATTCATGCTTCAGATTTGCGAGAGCCTTTCGATATTAAGAAAGGTTGGTTGTTATGGGCTGGAATTGGCTACGTTGGAGCTGTAGCTGCACTTGTTCTGACAGTAGCCGCAATGTCTTTTTTCAATTTTAATCCACGGAGAGGGGTTAGAATATAAATTATATATTATCAGATCATTTGTGTGCTTGTGTTCTACATGTAACCACTGCATTGCGTACTAAAAGGGAGATACTGAATCATTTAATTTGCTATTCTCTCCTCTTATGATATGGTAGTGATCTTGACTTTATTTAGTGTTATAAAATTACGTTTCATTTTATATGATTCTTCGATTTGATGCAGTCGGATTCTCTCATGATCTTGCTTCCAATGATTGGATCTTCAACTTTCAGGTATTTCTGTATAACCCTTTCAGGTGCTTGTGACTTTGTTTTCCCCCCTTATCTACGAATAAAACGTCGAAGATCATATAAGAAACTAATTGTTTTTTTTCTTTCTATGTTGAATATAGCACTGCCTGTGTGGTGGGTATGATAGGTGTACTTACTCCCGTTCTTGAGGAGACCGTCTTTAGAGGGTTTCTTATGGTGTCCCTAACCAAATGGTATGCTTAATGTCCTAATTTCTAAATCGGTTCCATTTATTAGGTTTAAATGTAAGGTTCGGATGCATGTAATGGTGTCCCTGATAATAAACACAAGATTCCTTAGTAATTGGAGTAATCAATTAATGATTTCTAACCAGCTGATCTTTGTGAATAACCAGTAACTGAAAGAAAAGGCTAAGATGGTCTTTTAATCAAGTGATGACTTAAAGGCTGCAAGTGATAATATCTTGATAAATATGTTCTTCCCAACCAATTCAAATGAGTTCATTTTTGTTCAAATATTAGTGGCTCTTGGAATTGTCGGTAAAAAAAATTTAAAGGGTTCTTGAGGAAGATACTTGGGAATATACCGTTTTGTCGAACATTTGATAATAATTTATTTGCTGATTGGTTCTTCACTTAATTTTGTCGCAGGTTGCCCACACCACTTTCTGTGCTTCTTAGTGCTGCCGTATTTGCATTAGCACATTTCACTCCTGGACGATTTCCACAGCTCTTTGTTGGTGGTATTTTTCTTCACCAAATGTTATATTATTTCGTCTCATTATTATTTCTACTTGTCTCATATTATATATGTTAAAACTGTATGATAATAATAATAACAACTTTATGATTATTTAGGAATTGTTTTCGGGTTCTCTTATGCTCAAACGCGCAACCTTCTAACACCAATCACAATCCACGCCTTTTGGAATACCGGGATTGTCTTACTTCTCACCTTCCTTCAGGTAATTCACATCTTTCAATGATATTACTTAACTCAATATTTTAATCATTACGATTTCTAATCATATTCGATTGTCTTTTGATCTGTAAAATCTTTCTTTTATGTAGCTCAAAGGATATGATATCAAGAAAATGTTACAAGGTCGTTGATTCATTCGGATGGGTCGAAGTATATCTGAACCAGGTAGTATAAAATCCATCGGCTTCTTTGCCACGCTAATTCATCCTAGAATATACCGTATACAATTTATGAATATATATATACAGAGCAGAAAGCCTTGCAAAAGCTTGTTTCGACCGTGGTAAAATGGTTTTGGTCATTACACCCCAATGCTTCAAGAATAGTACATATTATATAGTTGTCGTAAATACATGTTAGCGCATACAGTATACCGACGACTTTGTTTCTGCATTTATGGACTTATTGACCACCGAGCACTGCATTGCATTTGATCCGTTTTAGGATAATAGCTTGCCAATGATTGGAATAAGTGGTTAAATTTATGCTACACTCTGGTAAAATATATATATTTTTATAAAAAAATATCATTAATATATATACACCAACACCAGAGCTGGCTAACTTAATAGGGGGGCCAGGCCAACATAATTTTTATATAATGTTTTTTTTTTTAATTTAATTTCATGTATAAAATTAAGTGTGAGTTTACATGGTACCTAATATCAAACCAAATCAAATCAGGAAAAAAAAATTCAAATTTGAACATCTAGAAACTAAATAATGAACATTACAAGTTATTACAAATCCTCTAAATCATGTAATTGATTGGTGGGAAACACAATTATTGGTCGACCATTTTTCTCCTACAAATAAACACGAAAAAGGCAGAGAGAGATCATTATTAAAACCACAAAATATATATATATATATATATATATATATATATATATATATATATATATATATATATATATATATATATATATATATATATATATATATATATATATATTAGCTAATGTTGGAGAGGAAAAAAACGAAAGATGTCGAAAATATGTGAAGTGAAGTTAGTGAGGGCATGGTTTAGTTCCTACTGCACAAGAGTTGAGCTAGCTCTAAAAGTGAAGGGCATATCTTATGAGTGCATAGAAGAGGATTTAAGAAACAAGAGTGATTTACTCCTCAAACAAAACCCCGTTCACAAGAAAGTACCCGTTTTGCTGCACAACGGAAATGCTATTTCCGAATCGTTAATCATTCTTGAATACATAGACGAGTGCTGGAAAGACGGCCCCACGCTGTTGCCGTGTGATCCCTATCAGAGGGCTCAAGTTCGTTTCTGGGCTAATTACTTCGATCAAAAGGTAACTATAGTCTATATAATACATCTATAAATATAATAGAAAATATGATCAATTGACTAATGTTTTTTTATGTTTCTTGGGAATGTGCAGTACATGAGTGGCATGATCAAGATACTTGTGACTAGTGGGAGTGAGAGAGACAATGCTATGGAAGAGTTCTGTGAGATGCTGAGGGTGTTTGAAGAAGGAATTTCTAAACATTTTTCTACTTTGTTGTGCTCAAAGGATTCGATCGGATTTCTTGAAATCGTTGTGGGGTCCACCGGGTGCAACTACAGGGCATTCTTCGAGGCAGTCGGAGTGGATTATCCATTTGAAAAGAACCACAAATATTTTTCTTGGATAGATGGATTGAGAGAGTGCCCTCTGATGAAAGAGACGCTGCCCCCGCATGAAAAACTCGTTGCCAAGATTACGGAGAAGTTCAACTTTCAAACCGAATCTTGATATATGCGAAATTTACGACTGATTGCACAAGTTGTTTTGTTTTGGAAAAACAATGGTGATACTATTAAGTATTTCCTATGTAATCATGTGTTTGGTTCCACGTACATCTCTGTTTTTTTTTTCCCGGAGACGCCCCGGAATTTCTCATATTCATCTCGCACATCATCAACTCCAAAACCGACAATAGTCACAATGTGGCTGCCATCACTGGCGTCGGAATGTCTTTTGAACACCATTAACTTATATTCATATTATACCGAAATCGAAAACACAAACCGAAATCGAAACTATTGAAGACAATAATATATAAACTATTACCTCTCCATGGAGATGTTCGTAAATTGTTATGCCCAATTATCTAGAAAGAGGCCCAACAAAATTGAAACCAATTTTAACAAGTCCAACAAGATTAATGGTTATAAAATAGGAATTACGAGGCCCATTTCAATGTTTAAAATATTCTTACAAGTTTCTTTTATTCTTTTTTAAATCAAGGGTAAATTACACCCACACCCCTAAGGTATGCTTAAATAATTTTAAGGTCCCTATGGTATTGATAATTACACTCACCCCCTGAAACATAGTTATAAACTCTAACGGAATAATGCATTGGATACATTATTCCAATAGGGTTCTAACGCTCTATTTGTTTCAGGAAATGGTGGAGACAACAAAGAGTTATGGGGGTTCTAACACGCTCTAGGTTTCAGGAAGTGGTAGAGACAACAAAGAGTTATGGGGGAGTTAGGTGGTGACATGGCTCCCCCAATATGTCTTAAATCATCCATAACTCTTTGTTGTCTCCACTACTTCCTGAAACCAATAGAGCGTTAGAATCCTATCGTAATAACGTATCCAATGCATTATCCCATTAGAGTTTATAACTACGTTTCAAGGAGTGAGTGTAATTATCGATACCACAGGGACCTTAAAGTTATTTAAGCATACCTCAGGGGTGTGGGTGTAATTTACCCTTAAATCAAAGATAATATAGACATTCCTCAATTTTGGTTAGAATTTTTGATAAAGCATTTCTTTGAAGCAAATAAATGTAATTTCACAAAGAGAATCTGATTAAAAATTGAAGAATCAAGAAAACTCTTTAAACCCATCTGTAAACTGAAATAAAGAATAATTCATATTTCAAAATTAATCCCCAGGCAATTTTACATGCAAGACAAAAAGCTTCAAAACTCCCCACAAAACTGCCTCACATCTGGTTTACATTTCAGCTCTTGGAAGCAACTTTTTCCTTCGTCTTCTGTATCTTCAAAACCTTCTTTACGATCTTTTGTTCTTCGACTAGGAAAGCTCTAATGATCCTTTAAAACAAACGAGGAAAAAAAACCCGTAAACAATAGATAAAACATGCGGGAGTAAATAACGGAGGTTGTGGAAATGGATCAAGAAACCAACCTTTCCCTTACAGCACCGCCAGACAACACTCCACCATATGGACGGTTGACAGTCCTTCGGTTCCTCGATAATCTAGATCTCTTGTACTCAGCAGGTCTCAAGTGAGGAATCTGGCCACATTCGAGATAAAAATAGTTAGCATTTTTACACAATATAAACATAAATTTAGAGCCTATTTGTCGAATTTAGGATCATAGTGCTAAAAGAAAATGAAACGGAAAATAGAGTAAAAAAAGATAGAAACCAATTGACCTCAGCCGCTAAGCAAATGAAAAATATCATAGGGTTAACAAGCTAGATTTCAGTCACTATGCAAAACGCGAAACGACAAAGAAATCAATTGTACTTTAACGCCACTAAAGGTAAAGCGCGCCTTACTCAACAACCATAGAGAATAACCTGAGTCAACAACATGGGTGCAAGGGCTTAATCAACACTAAATCAACAAATATCCGTCACCTACTAAATTGTTCAAAAGATGAGAAGAATCATTGCCGCACAAAATTTACCATCCACTAGCATAAACCTGTAAACTTCATTTAGGTACAGCTTATAAAATATCCAAGAGGTTTTTAACACCACTGAAATGTAGCTTGTGCTATCAAACTCATTGAAAAACGAGGCATCGTGTCAAACAATCTTAGTTAGCGGCTCACGACGTAAGCAAATGAGTTTGGAGACGATCCTACATTTTTTCCGTTTATATCTTATATAATGTGCATCATATCACCAATACTTAACAGTTCTTGCATACATTAGATACTAATCTAACTGCAAGATGGTTGAGGCAAGAGGATGTTTGCAATTCAACAGTAAATTAGATTAAACTAATTGCCAAAAAGTTTGTAACTTTTTTTTTTCAAGGAACAATCTGTAACACTACCTTAGAACATAATTTTGACAATAATCTCATAAACCGCAAACCCTAAAAAAAAAAAATGCATCATACCCCTTGAATTCTCTTTCCAGTAACAGGGCATTTGGGGCCGCTTGCCCTCTTCTTGGTGGTCTGATACACTAGCTTCCCTCCTACATTATTATATAATTACAGAAACCATTAAAGAAAAAAACAAAGCTTACAACGGAATAAAAATTCACACACATAAAAAAGTAAAATGAAAATCAAATCATCGGGAAACAAAAAAAAAGGGGGAAAAGTTTTGAGAGGGAAATTACCGGGAGTTTTGACGATCCGGTGCTGATTGGATTTGGTAGCATAGCTGTGGCGCTTCCTGTATGTCAGCCGCTGCACCATTTTTCCGCCTTCGTCGTGTGTCGGAGATGAAAACAAAGAGTTGGGTTTATTATAACTGGTAAAAGACTGTCGTACAAGCCCTAGATTTAACGGCTGGGATTTTTCCTTTTTATTTATTTTCGAGTTTTGAATCGACGGATGGGATGATTCGGAGAGGACTACTGAAAACTAGAGGAAAATTTTTGGGCTGGTTATTTCACAAAACCCATTAACATTGGCACTTTTCATATACAAATAGATACACAATTAATTAAATGTTTATAAATTAATCGACACAATTAATTTAGTGTAACGATATATTTCTTTAATTAATTTAGTTTTGCAATATTTAATAGATTTGATTTAATATGATTCTACAAAAGAAATAAACAGTACTTATTATTTAGTTATATCAACACTTCTTTTAAAAGACAATAGAACCATATTTCAAGAATCTATCACAAGATGCTTAATAATATCAAAGGTAGGAAAAACTGGGAAAATAAATAAAAATAGAGCCAATAATTTGATGCAGTAAAGACTGAATTTCAAACAGAGTATAAACGAGCGTAGAGCCGTAGTTTAACGAATCCATGAAAAATACAGATGGTGATTAGATTCAAAATGTCGAAGCAAAATTCTTTTGATAAAATGTTGGCAGAATTATTCTTAGGCTTTAGAAGCAAGCTTTTCTTTTGTCTTCTGAATCTTCAAAACCTTCTTCACAATCTTCTGTTCTTCCACCAAGAAAGCTCTTATGATCCTTCAAAATAAGACGAGACCAAATTTTCAAGCTTCAAAAATGGAATCGATTAAATATTTGTTGGTTCAATAATAGGAATTTAATGGTTTATTAAATACCAACCTTTCCCTGACAGCACCACCGGACAAAACTCCACCATAAGGACGATTTACGGTCCTCCGGTTCCTTGATAATCGAGACCTCTTGTATTCTGCAGGTCTCAGATGAGGAATCTGTCCACATGGGAAAATATATATCGAACAGTTGATTTGATCATTCAGAGTGTAATAATTATTACAGAATGAAAAGGATTATCTCACAACATTAAATAATATCCTTCAACATGTAACCCTAGCAACATAGCTAATTACTGCGGCTAGATTTAAGAACCGGGAAGGAGCATAATACCTAAAAGAAATATTGCAGTACAGTTTTCAAGAAGATCATTTCCTTGCAAGATTTACTACTACCATTGTGAATTGGAAAACACAATATGGTTAAGTAAAATGAAAGAGATTAGTAACTTAACAAGCACACTAGGTACTACAAACACAGGATAGCTACTGCGTAGATACTGTAAAATACCAAACAAGTTAGAAAAATCATTAAATTCAGCAAATATCAACGACAAATTATCCAGATCATATCCTTTTTTTTTTCGAAAACACAAAGATATTGACCTAAACGTTTACCAATAATTATTTGACAGTATCATATATTTAACATGACATAACATAAAATGAAGCTCCCTCAACACATCAGAACTTTCTACCAGATACAATAAACGAGTAGGACGCCAAGAAAAGAGTAGTAGACCACTCAAGCAGCTATTCACTAATTTAAAAACGGCACGAGACTGCACATCATGTAAAGCTATGGCAACTATATTTTTTTTTCTGGCAAATATTCTCGAGTTTAACATTTTGCTAAATAATATAACTTCATTTCCTGCATAATCGACACCAAATTTGCTCGGCACGTCCCGAGTGAGGATTGAGGAATCTAGACACATGGATAAAAGGTGACTTGAGCGCAATGTCAATTACAATATCGAATGTCGGCAAACATCAAGAAATTATCAAATTACCCAAATCTGTTTTACTAAAACTGACATCTTCTTATATGATCTACCATCATACACTCTCAGTTCACTCTGTTCTTCTTTCTAATTTTCTTTAGCCCACTAAAAGAACACGAAAATCATGCAACTGTTACAGTAAACTGAATCTAACAAAACCCATCACCCAATGTTATCCAGTTAGTGTAATTTCATGTTCATTTGACTCAAAACTCACTAGAGGATACTTCAAAAGTTCTACATATCACTACATATAATACCCAACAGCACCAAATATTCACAAAAATCAGCTTATACCAAAATCAATTAAAATAAAAATAAAAATAAAATTGGAAAAGAGAAATGCATCATACCCCTTGAATTCTCTTTCCAGTAACAGGGCACTTAGGACCGCTTGCCCTCTTCTTAGTGGTCTGATACACTAGCTTCCCTCCTATATTTATCCACACAAGTATACAAACAGCATCAATCATACAAATTCAAACCACAATCGAACAAAATAAATACAAATTAATGCCGAATAAAATTCGGAAAAAAAAAAAAAACAGACGAAGATTTGGTGAGGGCAAATTACCGGGAGTTTTGACGATTCGGTGCTGGTTGGATTTGGTAGCATAGCTGTGGCGCTTCCTGTATGTGAGACGCTGCACCATTTTTCCACCTTAATCGTGTGTATCGAGATTTGGCGATGAAGAAATACTTGAGAGGAGTGAGGTTTATAAATGGTGAAAGTGAATTTACTCAAACCCTAGATTTAACGATGCAGATATTCCATTTTTTTCTTTTTCTTTTTTTGTTTAATAAAAAAGATTGGATTCGTCTCTCACTAAGCCCAATACTATTTGTCCATTTCTTTTAAATGTAACATGTGAATAAGCCCGTATTCTAAATGGGCCATAGTAACTCTCAATAGCCCACAAAAACATGTGCCTCAAAAAATTACGGCCACGCCCTCAGATAAGGTCAAATTATGAAAATATCCCTCATGTTTGGAACGTCCACTCTTGCGATGCCAAATTTAGTGGAATTTTCTGGATTGTATGGAATATTCTCCAGTTTGTACCCGTTTAACCCTATTCGAGCTCCACATTTTTAAAACAACATGATCATAAAATGTGCATATTGTCTTGTAAAAATCATATTGTGGTTCATCAGAAACTGTATATTTGCACAAAACGAGTACAAACTAGAGAACATTTCTTTCCACAGAATCTAGAAGATTATGTTGAATTTGACACCATAAGGGTGGACTTGTAAGAAACTTTATATTTGAAGGGATGGTTGTAATTATCCAAACATGTGGGGGGTTTTTCGTAACTTGATTTTACCGCATGTAGGGGTGTGCACGGCTCAGTACGGCTCGGTTTTTCCAATAAACCAAACACGTGCGGATAATATCGGTTTTTCAAATTTTAAAAACCGAAAATGTCGGTTTTTTTCGGTTCGGTGTTAATCAGTTTTTCGGTTTTCGATGTCAATTTGGTTTATTTTCGGTTTCGATTTCGTCTGTTTATTCGAATTGGTTCGGCATAAAACCGATATATTTGGCTTTTCATTATATTTATTTGAAAAAATTAACAAATAACAACCGAAAATTAACTAATAAAAAATACGTCACAACCCAAAATAATTAATAGAAAACATGTAACATGGAGGCGCTCGAAAAGTAGAGACACGCTAGAGTAAGTATTTATACTATATATAAAAAATACATCATTTTGTATAAATCGGTTTGGTTCGGCAAATTGGTTCGGTAATTCTTTTATTCTCCATACTCAAACCGATATTTTCGGTTTTTCAAAAAAAAATTACCGTGTTTGCAGTTTTATGTCGGGACGGAACATATAGGCTCGGTTTTTTCGGTTTTTCGGTTCGGGTTTTTTTAGTTTCTCGGTTTTTTTATCACCTCTAACCGCAGGGGTGGCAGCAATTTAAATCTGTCATGTGCAATCAGCAAATATTATAACGAATAAATTCCTTTTTTTTTTTTCTTAACAACAATTTAAAAGATTAAAATAATGATAAAAGGTCGTATTAATTACGTTGTTGCATAAAAAAGTAGCTAAATGCATATCATATATATCTTGACAGGCTAATTAATGACAACATGGTCAAGTATGGGCTACTTACTAACACAGTCATAAAACATTAATTGTCACAGCACTCACAACCACATTCCAATACGTTCAATTTTTGTAATTTCTCTCTGCAATTCTACATTTACATCATAATTAAATTAAATAATCCTCACACAATCATGAGACCAAATAAAAATTAATTTGAGAGAAAATAATTTTTACATTAATTATTGATTCTCAATTTGATTTTATATCTATACTTATAGTGAAGATTAAAATAATGAAAATATATCGCATAAAAATTGTATACAAAAATGAAAGAGTAGGGAAACGTCAAATCCAACAGATATTTTCCTCCCAGATAAAACAATATAAAGTATATTTAGATATATTAAAATAATTATATATATTATCATGTAACGTTAGCATAAGTAATTTAGTTAGTTTGAACATACATAAATCTAGGGCTGTGCGTTGGTTGGTTTGGTTAAAAACCAAGCATAAAACCAACCCAACCCATCCAACCAACTTTGGCAAATATTGGAAACCGTTATCGACCCAACTTACATGGGTTGAGTGATGGTTGAAAACCAATTTAATGGGTTGGTTGGTGGTTTGGTTGATGGGTCATCCATCTAAATATTTTTTATTTTTTTTAATATTTTATTACTTGTTACAACGCTATATCTTTTATAAATTAAATGCGACTAGTTCAATAATATTCAAATAAAAGACTCAAAACATTACCGGCATATATATTGCAATTAAACATAAATAGTTCAACAAATAATAATCGTCCAAATATTTAGACTGTATATCTTAAAATTAAAATAGTTCAAATTAGATAATTAGATTAGATTTATTGTGTTTAGAATTTTGGTCAATATTAAACAATTTAATAAATGTGATATACAATAGAAATTTGAAATTAAAACTATTAAATATTTTAATTAAAATTAATAAATAATAAATTAATGAATAAAGTTGGTTGGCCGATATTAACCGACTAACCAACTTTTTAGCATATTAGAAACCATTATCGACCCAACTATACATGTGTTGGTTGACATTATCGACCCGACTTAAATGGGTCGGTTGATGGTTGATTAACCATCACAAATTGTGGGTCGAAAATGGGTTGGTTGATGGTTAAAACCGATCCATGCACAGCCCTACATAAATGTATATTGATCCCAAAATAATTTAGTTTATCCTTTTCATATTATGACTTTTCTCCTCCTTTTCTTAACATCATTGATTAACTTGATAATATATACTCGCCGTTATTTTTCAAATCATCTGTCACGTTGAAAAAAGAAACAAAGTGTTCGATATTATCCGTAATTTTATAATCCACTGGTTCGATTTATTATATATAAACATAAAAAAAAAATTCAATCTAAAAAACCCTAATAGCATATTAATAGAAAAAAAAATCCCTACTGATTTTTAATTGCTTCATGTTATAGTAATTAAGTTTATATAATTTTTTGTTGAATGTGTTTGTAATTTGTATTATCAGATTTGTATGAATATCACTAATAAATTTTATTATAATATTATAATATATTTCTTTATATAATTATATTATTATTGTTGTGTATTAAAAAATGCTAATTAATATTATTAATTAGGTTTGATAAATTAAACTAGATAATGAACAACAACAAAAAAGGAATTAATTTGAGTAGATTAGGTTGAAAGAGGAAGAAACATTATTAGAAGCATGATAATGAAGTTTTAGTAGCGGCACTCTTATTCTGAAAACGACTGCCATTTATTTATATTTCTAATTTCTTCATTTTCGCTGCTGCTATTGCCGCCATTGTTGTTGTTCTCGGAGCTACTGTTAATCAATTTGCCGCCGTTGTTGTTGATGATGATTATATCTCTATCTTTCTTCCCGGACACGTTTCTGTGGTTGTGCATCCATACCCTGAGTACCGATTTCGCGACTCCGGCTTCGCGGCAGAATTCCTCCGCCGCCGCTTCGTCGGACTTTTGTATTTTCCACCCGAGCTTTTCCGAGAATGAATGCAATTTCTCCTTCTGTTCTCGGCTGAACTTTGTTCTGGACCGCTTTCTGCCAGATGGGTTCTCCGCCGTCGGCGTCACCGGCTCCTGGTGGTGGTGGTGTTCGTCCGCCGCCACTACCACCGCCGTGCTGAGTGCCAGCTGCAGCTTGTGGTGGGGTGGTGGTGCTGCGTGAGGCGATTCTGGAGAGGTTGAATGAGAAATTCGTTTGGGATGTGGTTGGGCGGCGGCAGGGAGGCGGAAATCAAGAAAAGGCGGGGCTATGACGGCGGCGGCGGCGGTACTAAAGTCAGGCTGGCGGCGGTGGAAGTTGCGGTGGCAGCCGCACGCGGCGCATTTTAGCAGGGTGGGGTCGGTTATTGAAGTGGCGGAGCTCGTGGTGTGTGGCATGTACTCGCAGCAGCCGTCCACCGCGTGGCCACCTAGGCCGGCTGCATGGTTCTTCATGCATTCTTTGTACACCGCCGCCGCCGCCGGAGGCGGTGGCTGGTGGTGGTGGTTCTTGAGTGCGCCTCTGGTGAAGGAAGAAAATTTATAGGGTTGAGTAGTGTGTGTGTGTGGTGGGGTATCAATTTCAGTTTCATCACTTTTGGTAGGGGTTACTTCTAGGTTCATTCTTAAATTAAACAAGTGTGTGTATGTGTGTGTGTGTGTGTTTTTTCAAGAAAAGCTAACACAAATGTTCTTTGGTTAAGGGAAGATAAGTTTGATATTGTTGAAAGATTTGGTCTTGATTTTGATGATTTTCTTGAATAACAATATGAAAATGGTGAAATTATATATGTGAATTGCAAATTAATTTGAGGGTTTCTAGGGGGGTGGGTGGGGGGTGGGGGTGGGGGGTGGAGATGGGGACAAAAGTTCATTCCCAATAATGTCAACCACTTGTTTATGGAAAATTGAAGATTGGATTTATGGTTGTTGTTGTAATAAGGCAGTGTGACTAAATTGAATTGATGACATCATCTCTCATCAGAATTCACACCATTAGGTTAGTTGCGTCTTCAATTAAATATTCACTCACCGCTGGATTACAATAATATATTATTCTTTATTAACTAAATAATTCGACATTGTTTTATGTTATGAAATGGTATTTACGGTCACAAAATTGCTATTTGCGGTTTATAACAAAATCCCTCAAAAATTTCCAAAAAAATCAAAAAAACCCCCAAACTGCAAATAGCAAAAAAAAAAAAAAAAAAAAAATTCGAAATCAAGTTTGAAGAAGGGTTGGGCTTCAATTTTTTGATATAATTTCGACTCTTTTATGTGTAATATGCATTGGGTAGATCGATTACTGAACCAATTTTATGTTAAAAAGCCGTACAAATCGATTTGTATGGCTTTTTTTTTCACAAAAAAATGTTGGGCGTTCGTACACGCCTTGGGCGCCCATCTTGGGCGTTCAATTAAAAAAAAAAAAAAATTTTTGCACTCGACGCCCAACTCTGGCGCCCAAATGCAGTTTGCACGCCCAACTTGGGCGTGCACTGCATGAATGGATGCCCAAGTTGGGCTTTTATGCGTTTTGGGGGGGGGGGATTTGGATTTTTTTAGGAAGTTTTGAGATTTTAGAGAGATAAAATATTTTTTGTTATAAACCGCAAATAACAATTTTTAAACCGCAAATAGCAATTCCCATGTTACGAAATTCTCAAATAACTTGTCGGATTTGGGTCGATCCGTAAGTATTATCTTTCAATACGAGTTGAACTCGAGTTATATATAAGTCACTACCATGTAGAATTTGTCGTTGACTCGAGTGCACAATCACATTTAAACCACCGAGTTAGGTCCGCCCCCCTCGTCCAAAATATGATACTAAAAGTCTAAAACAATTATTATTTCTCCTTAATTTCACAAAATTGGGTGAAGAGAGGTTTAAGAAATAGTGAAATACATACACCACCTTTTTATTTAATAACCTTCAGCATACATGTATGTCAATAAATCAGTAATAATGATGTTATATTCATTCAATTTGATATTTACCCGTAAAAAAATTATAATTTTATACATAAAACTCTAAACAAAAAAAAAAATCCTTAAAAAAAATTCAGGAATTAAATATTACATGAAGGGCGCATGACCCTTGAATAGTACTACATAGATATATAAAGTTGGAAAAGACATACATAGGTGAAAAAAAGACATTAAATTTGGTGCTGCAAGAAGATGACAAATTTTAATTTATGAAGATAAAAAAGAAAATACGACTTTTTTAACACTCTATAAGCCTATGGTTAGGAATCGGCATCTTAATTAGTGGATTAGACCAATATGAATGCGATTTGTCATTATCATTTTTATTTTTCATAATCACGCGCAATTTTTGCAATTATTGACAATATATTCAATCACATTAATTAGTTAAATAAATAGAGATCACATCCGAATCATATTCGGGTCAAATTACCCGGCTGCATCCGGACCAAATCATTCACATGTCAACACCACATTCGGATTTTTTTTTTTTTCTTTCTTTTGGGTTAAATTACGGCTACTCATTAGGTAGGATTAAATTATGAAAAAAACTCATCTTATTTGGATATACAATATTTCCTCGGCTATGAGTTTTTCTATTCGTCCACTGTTATGGTGTCAAATTCAACATAATCTTCTAGATTATGTGGAATGTTCTCTAGTTTGTACTCGTTTTTGTCAAAAAAATGCAGTTTCTGATGCACCACAAATTGATATTTACAAGCTAAGAGACACACCTTATGATCATCTTGTTTCAAAATGTGGAGCTCGAATGAGGTAAAAAACGGGTACAAATTAGAGAATATTCCACATAATCTAGAAGACTCCACTAAATTTAAAACCGCAAAAATGGATGTGTAAGAAGATTCACAATTGTTGGTGTGATTGTAATTACCCAAACATGAAGTATTTTCTCATAATTTAAACCTACCTCAGTGGAGTTGCTGTAATTTACCGTTTTTCTTTTCTGTTAGGATGTGATATTTTACACTCCTATTTTTCTTCTTAACAAATCTTCTTATTTTACCTCATAATTATAATAAGGGTAAATTACAACCGCTTCGATGAGGTAAAGTGTAATTACAACAAAAAAAAACTTATTTTTTTGAGAAATTACATTCAACCCCTATAATTTGTAAATTTATCACATTCACCCCTACAAAAGAGTTTTACGGAAGACATTTATAAATTTCAAGGGGATGTAAGTAATTGTTGTAAAATAAGGTTTTTTTGTAAATAGTCTTTACTTCAAGGGGTGATTGTAATTTACCCTTATAATAATATTGTTCCACAGACCATAAACAATACATTGGTGTACGATTTTAATGTAGTAGAACTTGAAAATATTGAATTTGTACATTTTTGAAATTGAGATGGATTCAATCACTTAATATTGGGCCATATTTTTAGCTTAGGTCCATCACATTTATTTGATTTGAGAGTGACATGTTTTGGGGCACTGGAAATAAAATCGTTTTTTAATTATGAATTTATTATATTTTCTATATAAAATATTATACATATTCTTTTCTTTTCTTTTTTGAGTAAAAATATTATACATATTCTATGAACAGCAAAAATGCTTTCCCCAACTTCGACTTGACCACTTATCCGGGGAAATTTAAAAAAATTTCAAGAAAAAAATTAGTCGACGAACCAAATAAATTTAGTCGACTAGGCGAAAAAATTAGTCGATTGAGAAAAAAAAAATAGTCGATTAACAAAAAACCTTTGTGAACGAACTAAACAACCGGTCGGCTTTGATCATACGAGCCGACTTAGATTAAATATGGTAGTAATTTTGGATAAACACTAAAAATACGGGTTATATCAATGTAATTAATGATTAGATTAGCATCAAGTACAAGACTTAAAAAAAAAAAATTCCAACATTAATTTATTTTAAAAAAAATTGACAGTTAATTCTGTTTATATACTCTGTTTTTCTTCATTTTGTTAAACTTATGAACTGACAGGTGGAAAACAAGTTGAGAAAAATCATGTCACAACATAAGCCATCAAATATTCAAATGTATAGTATTGAAGAGACAACAATTAGAATGTGACAAATAAAAAGAAAAAAAAAATCTTACATCTTCAACAAATCCAATAAATAACCAAATATTAAATCTGCAACAAAAACCTGGCTCAATTTTCCGACCGTAAATTCCTTTCGGCTTTGATATTTGTTCCGATAAAGACATTCGTCTCTGCGGTAGCTATTCTTCGACACTACGCTACGTACTATACACATTGAAAACCTCAGCCAGCACAAAATGTCTCAATTGCCCCTTCTCTTGTCTGAAAATTTCCTCTCAGACAGAGAGATATGATATATGCATACATGCATGCCCACATTATGATATCATGTTCTGTTGTGTATGGGATCCGACCCTCGTCGAACTTTTCTCTTGCTCGATTGATTCGGATCAAAGGAGCTCTCCACACGGGCCGTTTCCGATTCCTTGTCTGTATTTAGACCGTTCATTTCGACTGCCTTGAGCGTACGTTGATTCTTGATCTGCAAAAATCCTCCGTTTCTCGAGCCAGAAACTTCGTGTGGATGAAATGCTAATAACCATATACATAATACGAGTAGTACGAAAGATCTTCTGGTACAAATAAACATGTTTTTTTTTTTTTGTGTGTAATAAATAAGGAGAATGTAGGAGAGTAGTGTAATAAGAATGTGATCCTTACTATTTTTTTCTATGTTCAATTGGAACAATATATAATTCTTTTTTTGGAGGGGGGAAATTTAAAGTATAAAGTAAGGGGTGGCCCAGAATCCAAATATGAGTTTTTAGAGGCATCCCCCAATCATAAATCTGCTAGCAAATTAAGGCTGTTATTTTAAAAATAATATTTAAAAAAATTTATAAATTAAATAAAAATAAGGGTAAATTACACACACCCCCCTGAGGTAAGCTTAAATAACTGTAAGGTCCCTGTGGTATCGATAATTACACTTAGCCCCCTGAAACGTAGTCAGAAACTCTAATGGGATAATGAATTGGATACGTTATTCCGATAGGGTTCTAACGGACTATTGGTTTCAGAAAGTGGTGGAGACAACAAAGAGCTATGGGGTGACATGGCTCCCCGAACATTCCCGAACATTTCTTAAATCACCCATAGCTCTTTGTTGTCTCCACCACTTTCTGAAACCAATAGTCCGTTAGAACCCTATCGGAATAACGTATCCAATTCATTATCCCATTAGAGTTTCTGACTACGTGTCAGGGGGCTGAGTGTAATTATCGATACCACAGGGACCTTACAGTTATTTAAGCTTACCTCAGGGGGGTGTGTGTAATTTACCCTAAAAATAAAAATGAAAAAAAGAGAGAATCTGAATAGGATGAATAAAGGGTAAAATGGAACAGCACCCTCGAGAAGCTAAGCATCTTTTTGATGTTTGTTTCCCTACACTTCATTTTGCTTTGCTTTTGTTTTCTTCAAACTAAGACCAATCAACGTCATCCAATCCATTCCTGCTTACGTGGCACTATTTTTCCATTTTTTATATTAATATTAATATTTTGTTTCCGCTACGATCTGTTAGATGCTACATCTGGATTGATCTCGTGTAAGATTGTCGGACTATGCATGACTTATTATTTAGTACTACAATATCAAATAATTCGGAACTATGACTCTACGCGTAAGAATAAAATTAGGTCGGATTATTTATCATGAAAATTCTGTTACTAATCAGAGTTTTAGTGTTTTAATCCAATTCGATCTAATCCGATATAGGTAACCAAAGAATAAAATGAGGTCGGATTATTTATCTTGAAAATTCTGTTACTAATCAGAGTTTTAGTGTTCTAATCCAATTCGATCTAGTCCGATATAGGACTATTAACAAACACTAGATTAGATGTGTTACATAATACTTACATTTTGGTAATCATAAATCCCAAACATCAAACAATATTATAATTACAAATATTTTGATTAATATAATCCTACTTAATTTTATCAAATCATTCAACAATGTCTGCAAAATGTTTTTTTGTAAAAAATAAGTGTTTTCCTTAGTGATTAAGAAAGATGGTGAAATAATTATATATTGAGCAGCCAAAACAGAAGATCATATTCAAGCAGTAGTCATAAAGCAGGTGGGATTGAGCTAGGGAATAACACATATTATTCCCCTTAAATAAATAATAAAAATAAATAAATAAAAATAAAATAAAATAAAATCAGCTTTATGCAAATTTTGAGATCTCACTTTAGAATTCCAAGCTCAATTATCAATGCACCATAAATAACATTCATGTTTTCTTGTGCTAAATATGTGTTCTTTATCCTTCTTTTGCCAGTGATCTCTTTCTCTTTAGAATGCCAATATTTATATTAATTTTATTTTTTTATTTTTCCCATTTAACCAGGAAGACCATCTTTTTCTTTATTTATCCACTTTATTATTTTTTTTCAAATAAATCAATCAATTCCCCAAAAAAATATATATATAATCCACATGCAACTTGGAACATTCTAAAGCATATATATATGTAGTTTCTGATGATGCTTTATTTTAAAACTAATGCTTTTATGATTTTTGTAATGGTCCAAACTGCTGTAGTCTGATTCTTGAAAGCTCTTAAAATGGACACATCTCTTTGCCTTTTGATCGTCCAATTTGGGTTTCAAATTCTTATTAAGGTACAAGCCGTGCAGCGGAGTGTACACCCACACTGCACGCTTTTCATCCGCAACAATGTATATCAATACAGAAAGACGGTTATTGAGATGCTAAGCACACATACAGATGGATGTGTTGCGTGATTATGTGCAGATCAATGGTTAATAATCATTAGGTCCATTTCACCTGGTGCATCATTAATAAACCCAGAAAAATGACGTCTAGAGTCTTTTTTTTCTCTTACAAATTACAATTTAATTTATGTAGAGTTGTAATAATTGGGACCATTTTATTTGGTTGATCTTGGATCAATGCCCTAAAAGCGTTACTGTTAAAACCTCAAAGCGTAGATGAATCGCATTCCCCTTTTAATGCAACGGATCGAATTATTATCGAAGATAAAGAGAGAATCGCTATTCAGAGAATTAATTTGGTTGGGAAGAATATGCAGAAATTCTTGGTCTCAAAGCAATGCCATTTTTAAACCTTTTATCAAACATATGGGCTCCATTGAAACAACAAAGAGGAACAAACTACAGCTTTGAACACTTCCCCTTTTCCAAGTAAATAATGAAACAATAAATAAATTCAGACAATTGGTTAAGAAATTATTAACGAGGAAAGACGTATTCGGATCGCACGTCAACCGAAATATTGCAAGAATAGCGAATCAATTGGTATTACTTCGTTATACAATTTTAATAACATACATTAAATAAGTACACATTTTTGTCTGGATTTTGTTTTTAATCATATGTTTGTCCTGAGTAATTAACATCTACTCGGTCGATAAACGCCCTCAACCACTGCATCAAGCTAAAGCTCGTCACAGGACTCCGAAATTCATATACACATTGTAAATAGCCAGGAGAAATCTTATAATAAAATTTAAAGGAAAAAAAAAGGAAAAGAAAAGGAAAGTGAAAGTACAAGGAAAAATTCACTTCAGTCATCGTTCAATCAAACATGTTCTTGGTGAGGAACGGCCTGCGAAGTGGGCCCCGCATGTGGAGTTGCCAGTGGAGTGACAGCTGGCGCAGCCGATGCTACAAGTAGGCCTCTGCTTTGTGCCGATTGAACCACAATCGCAAATTGTGTTGCTGCCAGTGCCGCAGCTTCCTATTTGTTTTTTCAGCAAATGATAAATTTCAAAATTTAATAGAAAGCTATACTTATATTAAAAAATATAATAAAAAAATTATTCGTTCATGTTATATAGCGAAATTACTTAATTACCTGTCTTTGTCTCCGGCGTTGCAATATACTAATGGCCCAGATCATGATGTAGCAAGGCAAAAGAAATCCAACGGCTCTAAGCAAGAACAGCTGTATTTTTTTTTAATCAAGCAGTCAGCACAATTTCTTCACGATATAACGTAATAAATAAATAATTAAGATCGACTTACGGATAAGAAAGTTGATGCATCGTCCTCTCCATCTCCTTCGCCATCATCAGTGATAGACAGTGCATGCCTCAGCAGCAGAAGGGCCATTAACTGTCGAATTTCAGATTGCCAATAATTTTAATTTTTAATTAGATACCAATTATTTTTCAGCAAATGGGGAATGATAATAAATCAAAATTTAGGTAAAAAAAAAAAAAAGAAAAAGTCGTACAATTAGAGCAGCCGAACGACAAAAGGCAGCGCCACTGCTGTTAGTGCCATTATAGTCATCATAGTCAGCTTCGAATAACTGTCGTTCAGCCTCAGCAATTGCCAAAAGACGAGGGTCGTGCATGTCTAGTGGCGTTCCCGAAATTTGCCATACTCCCCTGCAAACCGAAAAAAAAGAAGAAAAAAGAAAACCCGAGTCATCACCTTGATTTATAATTATGATTTTATATTTTTTTTATTAAAGACACGATTTTTGACGCGTGAAATTAACAATTTTTACCCGATATCAATGGTGGTTTCATCGGGTGGAAGGCGTGGGATAGCAGTATAACCAGACTGATATTGCTGCACAACAAAGTGACTATAAGATCAGCTGCGTGAATTAAATATAAATAAATGCAATTCACTAATACCAGTTAACATATTTGTACATATCCTTCGATTGTGACGGTACTTATTAATTTGGCACATATGTTAACCACTCTTCATTAGATTATAGAAAGATAGTTATAATATGTCGCTATTTTACGGGTTAACAATCATGACTAGTAAAATTTTATAAAAAGAATTACATTTGTAAAACGGTCAATTTTTCCTTTATTTCATAGCCGAAGTGTTCTAGTGAGAGAGAGAAAAGGCTGTATTACGAAAGAACCATCATAGCAATAAGATGTTAATAAAGTCGTATTTCAAGAAATTAACCTTTGCTGGCATTAAATAAAATATTAGCAAAATAAAGATGAACGGAGCAATCGCATACCTTATGACAAATCTCACAAGTAGTGTCTCCCTTCTCATTGCACCAATACTGAACACATTTTCTGTGAGCATACTGCAAAGCAACAGGTCTCCGTAAAATAGTAAACCACGAAATTCGAAACAAACGGGAAAAAAGGTTAGCCGTACGTATGCAAAAGGACAAACATGACAATTTATCAAAAGATAATGCCCCACTAAATCAAGAAAAGTGTTCCAAGGAATTTTCGACAAGCGTCGTGCACCAGATATTTCAAGTTCAATACTCAACTACATACGTAAACATAGTTCCAACTTGTATATACATACAATGCTGTTGCATTATCATTTTCCGGAGTTTTTTTAAACATAAAAACACAAAGCTTATCGATAAACATTGGTACGAGATAGACAACCACATATGGAATTTACCTTAAGACTCCCGCTGCAGGCACAAGGGCTCTCCAAATTGTTAAGAGAATCCTCTTCTTGGCAAATACGGCACTCGCCCATATCTAGCAGCGGTGCATCTTCATCAGGTTCCTCATGGTCCACCACAACCACCACCTTATCATTTTCTACCGCCGCCAGTGATGACGTGGACCCCATCATTTCAGGCTTCTTTCCAAAATCCCCAAAATGAGAAACCGATTGACTAGGCTCAACCGCCTCGGACTTAGGTAGCTGGTTCACATTCACCACCAAATGGTCACCCATTTACACCTAATTTTACACTACCGACGAACTCGAGCAATAACAATAATCACCGAAAATTCCTGAACAAAACAAATCAATGTAAATCCCAAATCCCTCAAAACCGCAAGCAATCTGATAAATACCCTTATTCTGTTTTCTAAATACAAAAAAAAGTTTCTTTGACCTCAGAATACTAATATCACAAATCTTATTTTTTCTTATTTATTTACAAAGCTGTGATCTTTTCAACATTTGTACATTCAGTGAAACCACCTGAACGAAAAATCTTCAAACCAAAATTAATGAACCCATGTCAATCAAGGCACATAAACATGATTTTCGCAACCTAATAATCCAAAAATCTATCCAATCCCTAAAAATCAAAATTGGGAATTGAGGGCATCCCAACAAAACACAAAAAAAAAAATTGAAAAAAAAAAAAGAATAAACAACAATCACTGATCACGCCGGCAAAAGCAGCGGGATCAGAGATTTTTTTTTTTTATCTAGATTAGGAAGACGGAATCGAAGAAACCAACGAATCGGAAATGAAATCAAAAAATAGAAAGAAATACGAACACAGCAAAAATGGGGGAAAAAAAAAAAAGAAAAAGAAAAAAAAAATAGTACCTGAAGGAGGAACGGAACAGAGAAATCGAAAACGAAAATGGGAAAGAGAAATCGCGAATTTGTTGCCCAACCAGAGAAATCTCGAAGGTCAATAAATATATGTAATAATGGATTTTTTTTATTTATTTATTTATTATTTTCTGTTAACGCGTTTTAGAGCTTAGATTGACTTGGCGAACAAATTTTACTCTTATCTATCCTTGTCCTTCCTCTCTTTTTCTTTTTTTATTTATATTTAATTATAATATTATTTTATTTCTATGATTATATAAAAGTAATTAAAAAAAGGGTAAATTACAAACACCCCCTGAGGTATGGTCAAATTAGAAAAACACCCCTCTTGTTTGGATAATTACATCCACCCCCTCAACTACTCAAATTTAGTGGAATCTTCGAGTTTATATGGAATATTATCACTTTTATACCTGTTTTATCCCATTCAAACTCTACATTATGAAGCAAGATGATCATAATATGTGATTTTTAGCTTGTATATATCAGTTTGTGGTGCATCGGAAACTGTATTTTTACACAAAACGAGTACAAACTAGAGCACATTCTACGGAATCTAGATGATTATGTTGAATTTGGCACCATAAGGGTGGAGGTGTAAGAAAAAATCACAGTTGAGGGGGGTAGATGTAATTATCCAAACAAGATGGGGGTTTTTGTAATTTGACCATACCTTAGGGGGGTTTTTGTAATTTACCCTAAAAAAACATATTGAATTTGGTAAAGGGTTGTTTTTTTCTGATTGTTTCAACGGTTTGGAATTTATTGTGGAGTGGACAAAATTTTGTCATTTCCTACGTTTGAGGTATGTGCTTATGTATGTCTGTATATTTATAATAGGGTAAATTACAAACACCCCCCTAGGTATGGTCAATTTACGAAAAAACCCCTCTTGTTTGGATAATTATATCAACCCCTCAACTGTGATTTTTTCTTACACCTCCACCCTTATAGTGTCAAATTCAACATAATCATCTAGATTTCGTGGAGTGTGCTCTAGTTTGTACTCGTTTTGTGTGAAAATACAGTTTCTGATGCACCACAATCTGATATATACAAGCCAAAAAACACATTTTATGATAATTTTGCTTCAAAATGTGGAGTTCGAATAGGATAAAACGGGTAAAAAAGTAACAATATTCCATATAATCTCGAAGATTCCACTAAATTTGAAACCGCAAGGGTGAACATGTAAGAAGATTTATAGTTGAGGGGTGGTTGTAATTATCCAAACAAGAGGGGGGTTTTTGTAAATTAACCATACCTCATGGGTGGTTGTAATTTACCCTTCCCAATATGTATGCATTCACTCAACGGTAGGGGTGCAAGTTGGAACGGAAATTCCGATTTCCGCCGGTTCCGATCCGAAAAGTTCCGATTTTGGAACAACTTTTTTCATTCCGATTTCCGAAATTCCGATTTCCGATTTTTTCCGATTTTTTTGGATTGGAATTGGAATTATATAAAAAAAAATTGGAATTTCCGATTTCCGATCCGATTATTTCCGAAATTAATTCCGAAAAAATTCCGATTTTTTTTCCAAAAAATACATCTTTGAGTAATATATATATATATATATATATATATATATATATATATATATATATATATATATATATATATATATATATATATATTATACTTATTTTACATTATTTCGTTGTATTTATTCTTTATGGGCCATGTCACCTAAAAAAGCCCTAGTTTATTTTATGTAAAACCCTAGTTTTACGTTTATTATTTCTTGAACAAAGCCAAAGAGTTTATTTAATTTTTGCTAGAAGTTTTATTGGATATTATGATGTGGTTTATTTTTATTTATTTTTTGAATTGAAATTTAGTAGTTATTTTTATCGACGTGGATGTTTTTATTTTTAGCAAATTATGAAATTTTCAGCGAAGTTTCGAAATTTTAATACTTATGTCATTTCCGAAAAATTTCCGAAATTCCGAAATTTCCGGGCCTTTTGGAATTGGAATGAATTTTTAGATTCCGAAAATTTTGGAATTGGAATTGGAATTGATTTTGTACTTCCGAATTTTTTTGGAAATATTCCGAAAAGGCTAATTCCGATCCGATCCTTCCGACTTTCAGCCCTACTCAACGGTATAATCCAACTCACAAATTAATGAATTTATATAGATAATGCACTTTTTTCAAGTAATTTAGTGATTATTGATGAATTAATTAATTAAATTAATGAATGACAATTATCTTTAATATTATGAAATAAAGAACATGTTTGGTATTGGACTTGTTGCAATAGTCAGGCATATGTTTGGCATAATCAAACGTTCTGGAATGGGTTCTATGGCGGAAAAGTAAAAGGGTAAATTATGAAAACAACCCCAAACTTAGGCTATATTATGAAAAACACTCTCACGTATCCGTAATTACTAAAATTCCTATGACGTTTATTTCCTTCTTACACCGACTTCATTAATCATTATGGTGTGATTTTTCACGAAATCTTTTTTATTTCAAGAAATATTTCTCGAAAAATGTCGATTCTACCTATAAGAAACAGTCTCCTAAACGTCGGTGACCTTGGTATAACTTCTACAACAACTTCATTATATGCAACATCGCATCGCAATGTCACTACACTTTCTGAATTGCTAGTATGAACTAGGGGTGGTAAATGAGCCGAACCGACTCGAAAAAAGCTCGAACTCGGACTCGAGTTTTTCTAGCTCGAGCTAGTTTTTAGTTGTTGTGAGCTCACGAGCCTTATTTATTATTTTTATTTTTTTAATTATTTTTTTATATATTATTGTTTATTTAAATAATTTATAATAATATAAAATATATAAAAATAAATAAAAATGAAATATAAATATTAAAAAATATAATAAATGCAATTTATTGTTTATTTTGTAATGTTTTAAAATAATTTTAATAACAATAAAATAATAATTAAAAATATATTTAAAAAAAATAAAAACAACAAAATGAGCTCGAGCTCGAGCCTGCAAAAAGAGGCGAACTCTACTTGTTCAGACTCCTAGTATGAACAATCATATTAAACATCTGTGCGTGGCTACCTTGAATATGTTCTACATTTGTAGGGATAGAATTGATATTTTTCGGGGAATATTTTCATAGTAAAATTTTTTTCATTAAATATCACAATGTAAGGGGGTCGGTGTAAGGTGAAAACAAAAGTTGTGGAAGTTTAATAATTACGGATAAGTGGAATGTTCTTCATAATTTGACCTAAGTTCAGGGCTTTTTTTGTAATTTACCCAAAGTAAAAATATTGGGCAATGTTTTATTAATTGAAAAAATATTAGTAGGTATTATGATTAATGAATTGCAGTTTGACATATACATCAATAAAAAAGTTATACATTGATGAACAAAATATGTAATAACAACAATCCTGGGAGTTTGTCAATAAAAACAAAGCCCAGTAATTTGTTAAAAATAAACTAAGCTATCAAGGGAAACAATTCACTCACAGATAATTAGCTCCCTTTCTATATATATATAATCTCTGGATTCTCTTGTAAACAAAAATCCTAAATAATCTCTAATTACTATGGACAACTACCAAACAATTGTGCTTCCCATCTTGACCAAGCCAAATTGCATTGACCGAGGAAAACCGATAAATTGACCACTATCAGCCACTTTCTTGAACATTCTAGAAACTACTACGAGTATCTACCGATGCGTGTGACTATATACTTCCCTTTCTCGAGATCATAAATAGTCTTTACCTGAGGTTTTCTCCACTTGGACACGAACCAAGATGCAAATATCAACACGAGGAATATTCCAAATAGAATCTGCCACGGAGAATATTTACCCCCTATTATTGTGCCCATCCTCCAATCGGAATGCTTTGCTTCTAAATCGGCTGCACTTTCAAGAATGAAAGCTCCTAATGCCCAGTCAAGTGGGACATTGTGCACTTCGTTAGCGTATCCAATCCTGCCCAAAGAATCATTCGAACGATAAATCGAGATGTAAAAAATGATGCAAGAAAAATATATATTTTATTTATTTATTTTGATACCTCTGATCGTTCAAAGAAATTCCGAGACTATCATGAAGAAGGGCTACAATATATGCTGAAGAAAAGCAATATCGAAGAAGATCCTCTTCATCAAGAAAGTTGTATTTCTGAGTCAACTTTGACCAATCCTCACCGCAAAATTGTTGACCGGCAACCACCAGATCGGAAAGTAAAGCCCTTTGGCCCAACCCAAAAAACTATTTGATCGAAAAGAGAAGTTAAAATAAAATAAAAAAACTCCAAAATTTAATTTCAATTGAAGAAACAAAGATAGAATGACAACCTTAGAAGTATGAAAGAAATTTTCTGTAGCAAGAAACTTCCCTTGGAGCTTCGGCATAAATGTTGATCCTATGTAGCAGGTCTGATACGAGCATTTATCTGTGTTTCGAATAAAAAGAGAACGGTCAGAAAAAAAAAACGACCCGACCAAATTTGTGACTGAATAAATAAAAATACATAAATAAATAAATAAATACCTTGATCTTTCTGCAACAGCTTTAAAGATGCAGATCTGCACTCGGAGAAATTACCATTGGGGAGCAAAGTAGATAGGTATTTGTTCTTTTCAGTCAAAGAAGAAGGGGAGAGTTTCAATGCCTCCTTATTGGAGGAATATCCTCTAGGAGTACAAGGATCTATCGGTTTTCCTTTATTGAAAGATTCAGTAACTGCATTAACAAACATATTAATTTAAGAACTCTGGAAGAATGTCGTATGAACAACACTTATAAAATTGCAGTATAATTTACTGATACACACTGGTCAAAATCGTTCGTCAAATTTGTGTTTGTGTGTGTGTGTGGGGAAGTGTTGGCCTACCTGAATCTTGGCCTTCCGAAATAAGAGAATCTTTCAACAACTCAAAGGCAACATTCTGCAAAAATAGCACAAGTCATCGTATCAACGTAAGCATATATCAGGTATTTCCATCAACAATATATACACTGATACACACCAGAATGTACACAAGTTGGTCGAAAAATAATTTCACAATTTTTTTATTTTCGGTACAATTTGCTTCATCAGATAATATTGGTTAAAATTCCATCATGTGCATGTTTGGTCTCATTTCCAAATGAATCCATAACGTACATTGTTTCATAAGACCCTCCTCGAAAAGTATTTAAACAAAAATATTACTTTTTACTAGATGCTATTAAGAGAATAACAACTACCCGATTTGCCAAAAAACTAGTGGCTTCATGTATTCAGTGTCAAATTTTGTTACGATAATTAAATGGTGTAGGGCACAGCTACCAATTGAAACTGAAAGTGTGTCCCTGTTAGAAAAAATATATCACACGGACATAAATCATGAACGGAGAATGAGAATCTACTAATGCGTGCCTGAAAATAAATCTAAAACTCCAATAGTCAAGCAAAGACGCTAATACGGTATTAACACCGAATATATTAAGAGAAGTTGATTCAGAAAAAAAGGGTACCTGGCCAAAGTTGAGCAAGCTGTGACTGTATAGGTAGTAAGTAAAATTTCCGAATTTAACTTTCCGAGAGAACTCAGCGGGCATGGCCTCATTCGAGACAAATGTAACCTGAAACCATCAACAATCAGATTCACAAAGGGAACATACAAAACAAATAATTAAGCAAACATAGAATTCCAAATTCCAATTGTCTACATAAATAGCAACCAGGAAGGGAAAAAATGAAAAAATAAATAAAAAAGATTTAAAACCTGAGCCGAAGCACCACCAAGTTCGATGATCCCAGTTGTTTGTGCGGGTTCAGCTCCAAGAGTACCAAGAGCATAGTTAGCCACAACCCAAGCATACAAGCCCTCATCAGATCCTGAAAGAAATTCAAGACTTAGTTTAAGATTAACAAAAGAGTTTAAGACAATAAAAAAGGTTTAATATCTCAAAACTTCTAGAAGTGGTCAGACAAACATAGGCAACCGAGATTTTTGAAAATGAGTGAAAGAAAAACACGGGCTCGTACTGAACTTCTTTCAAAGGGTTGGACATGCTCCAAATTTTGCAATTAGACTCTTCGATAAGTACTAACCGAAGTAACATCATGACAGACAATCTTAAAGTCTAGCTTCAACATATTTTTGTAAATATATACCCTAATGAATTGCTACGATGCCTAATAATTTCTTCCGTTGTCAATCGAATTACCAAGATGCACGTTGCTCAAGAATTGCATATAGAATCAGTAAACATAGAGACATACAATAATACTAACAAAAAATATAATGCCAACATAAAACATAACCACATTATGTATTTTTCTTTTTTCGCACCGGAAATAATAGAGGCCCAATCATCACGAAACATAAACCCCGAAATCCTCAACATCCCCCTGCACGCATTCAAGATCCTCTCTTGATCCTCATTCTTCAACAACCTCATGCCAGCTGTCGCCATCAAGCGAACCTTGGTTTCCGCCCAATGCTCCCTCGGCACGGTCCTCTTTGCGAAATCCATCAGCTCAGCCATGGCAGCACCTGCCATTTCCGGATTCTGAGCGTAGGCTGACAACCCCGGATTCACCCTCATCGACACCAGCCCCTTCTCGGAGAAATCGAGGACCAAATTGCCATTTCTAACCTCGTACTTGAACACGTGGATTCTAGTCCCTGTGCTGCCACCATCAATCACCACCCCGTACCTCCTGCTCTCGTGATTTTTGTTGCCGGCGAACAGAATGTAGCAGAATAGCACGATTACTGTGGAGAATGAAGTGTATAGACAGAATTTCGATCTGGGGTTTGAGTGTCGGCTGTTGGGGGATCGGAATCCGGGTCGGGTGGATCGGAATTGGAGCTTGACCGGATCCATATCTTCGTTTTCCGCCAAACTAGGGTTCACTTTTCGGGCATTCGTTCGGCGCATCAAAGACTGAAACTTTGTGAACCATAGGAAACCAAATTAATTGGCGAGCAACAAGAAAATTCCCATGGATTCACAATGATTTTCGAATTAGGTTTTCCTTTTTTTAATTTTCTGAGAGGGCCCTTTGATCAAAGTTTCAGCCCTCTCTCTGTGCTTGTGAAACTGTGTTTTTTCTGTTCTTTTAAATGATTTGGGGGAAAACGATGATCGAATTATTGAATTTTCTATTTTTAGGGTATTTCCCGGAAATTGTTTTAATATAATATTCTTGAAAAATGATATCCGCAGATATTATTAGTAGGCCCATAAGAGGAAAATTACCCTTCATAAACAAATACATTTTTTTTTTTTTTTTTTTTGTTTATTACATAAACAAATATAACTTAATTATTTATTCATAAAAGTAAAAAAAAAAAACTTCAATTAATTAGTGGGACTAAAAATGTAAACATATCTCATTTTCTTCTCAATTTAATGTAGATTCCTTATTTGTGGAGATTTATATTAATATATAATTATATTAGTGAAACCCAAATCCCTTGGAAATATCAAGGAAATTCCAATAGCTAGCAGGTAAATCATACTCGATCACATCATATCATATCTTTTTTTTATTTTAATTGCGATTACAATGATTACTAACTTTCCTTATTCAATTAAATTCCGACTAAGCATAAAATGATGTCTAGCTAATTAAAGACATGAATAAAAAATAAAATAAAAGAAGCTTGTGATATATAGTTCATAAGAAAGAAATGAAGATATCAAGAGATGAAGTGCAGCTTATGTTTGTCAAGGCAAAGCCTTTTCTTGCAGTTGTTTTCTTACAAGCAGCACTTGCAGGAATGGACATCATTGCGAAAGCTGCACTAAACCAAGGCATGAGCAATTATGTGTTCATCGTGTACCGACACGCCGTCGCCACAATCGTAATCGCCCCTTTCGCCTTCTTGTTAGAGAAGTACGTAAATATAATATTTATATATATGTAATTTTAATTCTTGCGAAAGAATTGAATTTAATCAAGTATTTGTATGTATCGACTCCGTCCCGCAGGAAAATACAAAGGCCGAAGATGACCCTCGTCATATTTTTCAAGATTATGCTCACGAGTCTCTTTGGGTTAGTCGTTGTTTTGTACGGTCCGAAATCAAATATTTTTTTTTTCAATTAGGGTTTTAATTATGAAAATTTCGTAACAGGCCGGTTATAAGTCAAAACCTATACTTCTTAGGGATGAAGTACACAAGTGCGACGTTTATAGCTTCCATGACGAACGTTCTACCTGCCGTAACGTTCGTCATTGCGTGCTTATTAAGGTAAAATAACCAAAAAAAAATAAAAAAATATTCGATTGAAGTGATTATATATAGTTTGTAATATTTGTGAAATTAAACATATTTAATTTTGCGTAATTAATTAGGCACGAGAAGGTAAAGATGACGAGCACTCATAGCCAAGCCAAGATAATCGGCACACTAGTCTCGATCGGCGGAGCCATGATCATGACCTTAGTGCGGGGCCCGAATCTCGACCTACCATGGACAAGGGGTAACCATCAAGACCACAAAAACGGTGAAGATTTTAATAATTCAATTAAGGGTGCCCTAATGATTGCAATTGCATCCTTCGCTTGGGCGGGTTTCATGATCTCGCACGTGCGTAAAATTAATTAATCCGTACAATTTTTCCTAATTCTAATTACGAAAAATATATTTATTAATTAATATGATTTGATGCGTGAATTTGTAGGCAATCACACTACAAACATATCCGGCTGCATTATCCCTCACTGCATGGATATGTATGCTAGGAACTGTAGAGGGAGCGGCACTTGCATTAATAATGGAGAGGGGAAATTCCGCAGTATGGTCGATTAAATGGGATACTAAGTTGCTCGGAGCTGTTTATAGCGTAAGAAAAATCGACCGTCTATACTAATTAATTAAACACTTTTCTAATTTTGGGGTATGTATAATATAATTAGGATTAAAAGTGATTTTTTCGCAGGGAATATTTTGTTCGGGTATTACTTATTACGTGCAAGGAATAGTGTTGAAAGAAAGAGGTCCGGTTTTCGTGACTGCGTTTAGCCCGTTGAGTATGGTTCTTGTTGCGGTCATGAGCTCGTTCATCCTTAGGGAGCAAATGTATTTAGGGAGGTATATATATATATATATATATATATATCCTTTAAAATATAATTAATTACGTACTGCAAATTGGAGATCACAATAAAATTGATGTTTGTTTATATTGTAGGGTTATCGGCGCAATCGTAATTATCACGGGCCTTTATCTTTTCGTATGGGGTAAAAAGAAAGACTACGAATCTCCGTTGGTCGAAGATCAAGAAATGTCCGTACATCAAAGTACAAATGCGGGTGATGCGGTTAATGCTTAAGAAATAATTGAAGTGCTTAATGTAACAAAGTCATGTTAGTTGTGCTCAAGAAATAAAGTTGCTTATATATATTATTATAACTTTTGATTGTTTGCATTATTGTTTTATGTAATGAGATGAAAGAGGAAATCTGGTAAGCAACTTTATTTTAGTGTTACATTCAAGAAATATAAAAAGGGAAAAGTGGAAAGCATTCTGTTACGTTTACATTTCAAAATTGTGAGTTTTGCAAATTTGCGCTGGAGTCCTTTTACTTAACAATGTTTTGCAAAGGAGACCCCCTCATGTTTTACTATAAATATGCCAACATTAGTCCTACCCTTCATGTACAACGTAACATTATTTATTGATTCTTTGCATTCGAAAACATCAAATGGAATCACAAAATCAGATCCAACCTCCATCACAAACTACATTCACTAGAACAATGTTCAATGTCCGGAATATGTTAACAGGTGATCGATCTTCGAAAATTAATCTCGATAATATATATGTTGGTGAACTCATGAATATATATTTTGTTCTTATAATAATTTTTTTTCTTTTTTTCTTCATTTGTAGGCATTACACAACTTTACGTGTACAACAGTGTATATCGACACAAATCCTACAATCAAAACCTATCCTGATATAGGTGCCCATAAGGTATTCTTAGCTTTACATATTTTTATTTTATTTTTTATTCTTCATATCTTTGTTTTTTAATTTTCGTTTTCTTTGCAGGTTTTAATTAACTCGTTTGCTATAGTTCGGTCTCAAATAACCGGAAATCTTCCTTGGAGAAACATAAGCTCAGAAATCGCAATTCACATAACACTACTAATTACTCCCATCGCGAAATATGCTATATATATAATACGCTCCAACGATCATAACAACTCTTGAAAAAAAGAACGTGGGATTAATTTGTTTCGTAATTAATTAGAACATTATTAGTCGATCATTTGTACTGGTAGTAATGTACGTAGCGTTGGTATAAAAAATAAAATATCATTTATTATTCAATTTAGGGTCCTTTGTGAATGATTTATTGTGTTTTGAGGGTAAAAAGTGCTATTATTATTTTTTAAGGGTGCAAAATACCAAAAGACTCAATTTCAAGGGTGCAAAGTGGAATTAAGTGGGGAGGGGCCATGCTTAACCCGGAGATTATAACCGAGTCCCTTACCACATTACACGCGGCAGTCATTTTAAAATTTAATTAATTTTTAACATTTATTCTAATTATCAATTAATCCATAAATAATAAATTATATTTAGTAGAAACGAAAATCTAAATTACATAAAATGTGGGATTCTGTTAACTACAGTTTAGCAAATAATTAATTTCGAAAAATAAAATCACCTATTAGAAATAAAAATTAATTAAAACTAAAATGTCTGGCACGTGTCAAGGAACTTTAAATTAACTAATATAAATATAAACTAACCCCCTAAACCTAAGGACACACCAAATCAAAGAAAAACAAAAAATAGAAATTCAGTTTAAAAGTTAGAGAGATTGTTGCATGCAATCTCTCAACAGTTTCTCTCGTCACTTACAAATTTCAGGGATATATATATATATATATGTACACGTCAGCAATCGAAAAAAAAGCTCATTTGCAGCAAATTAATTGAAGAACAAATTGCAGATGGAGTCTGCATCACAGAATCAACAATGGCAGCAGCCAACACAAACTACATCCACAAGAACATTGTTCAACGGCCTCAACACTTTAACAGGTTCTTCGAAAAAAAACTACTCACCTCGATATTCGTGCATATAATTTATTAATTTATTTTTATTTATTTTCCGTAGGCATCGGTATGGTATCGATATCGTACGCCCTCTCGCAGGGCGGATGGATATCGCTAGTGATGTTTCTTGTAATTGCCTCGATTTGTTTCTACACGGCTTTACTGTTGCAGCAGTGCATGGACGCAAACCCTACGATCAAAACCTATCCCGATATCGGCGCGCACGCATTCGGGCGAAAGGGGAGAGTGGTTATTTCCATTTTCATCTACCTCGAGCTTTTCCTAATCGCGGTCGAATTCCTTATACTCGAGGGCGACAACTTGCACAACCTGTTTCCGAACGTGTGTCTCCGTATTTTCGGTAGAATGATCGGAGGGAAAAAAGTGTTTATTATGATGACCGCGCTCGTCGTGCTGCCCACGACGTGGCTAAACGATCTATCGCTTTTAGCTTACGTTTCCGCGAGCGGCATTTCGGCTTCTGTTATCCTTCTCGGCGTCGTCTTGTGGATCGGTGCGTTTGAGGGGGTTGGATTTAGCGGGAACGGAGTTCTTTGTAGTAATTACACCGGGATGCTAACGACCGTTAGCGTGTATACGTTTTGTTTCTCCGGTCATCCGGTTTTTCCTACTCTATATTCTTCGATGAGAAACAAAGACCACTTCCGAAAGGTATTCGTATTAACTATACTTTACTATCTTTATATATGTTTCTTTTAAACTTCTTTAGATTTTTTAATTTAATATTTTTTTTGGTTGCAGGTTTTGTTCATTTGCTTTAGTTTGAGCGCCGTCAGTTACGGATCAATGGCGGTAATAGGGTATTTGATGTACGGGGAGAATTTGGTGTCGCAAATAACGCTAAATCTTCCTAGGAGAAACATAAGCTCGGAAGTCGCAATTTACATAACCCTAATTATTCCCATCGCGAAATACGCTATAATACTCTCCCCGATCATTGCGGCTCTCGAAAAAAAGGCGATCCCGCAAGACAAGAACATGGGATTAATCCGTTTAGCAATTAGAACATCATTAGTCGTTTGCACTTGTATCGTAGCGTTGGTCGTCCCGTTTTTCGGGTACGTGATGGCATTCATCGGGGCGTTACTTTGCAGTTGTGCTTCGTTCTTGTTTCCGTGCATATGCTACGTTAAGATCCATAAAGCGTATCGACGCTTCGGGGTGGAGTTGATTTTCATCGCGGCTATCGTGCTTTTGGGCGTTTTTGTCGCCGTGACGGGCACTTTTACGTCCGTGAGAGACATTGTAAAACATGCATAAATATATATATATATATATATATATATATCTCGTGATTTTTAAACACTTCCTTATGTTACAATCTTTAGTATGAATCTCTTTTTGGCTAAAGATTATTTTATTTGGATGAATTTATTGAAAATTTTCAAAATTTCAAACTAGTTTTCCAGTTAACATAGTGGATTTTTAACTTGATTTTTTCTAATTTTTTTAATTATTTAATGCCGGGTTTGAACTGGGACTTGGAACAAACGAATTTGGATTTCCTATAATTTAAAAGTCAATTGTTTCGATAGAATTAATGTTGGTGTGTGTGTGTTTGTGGTGTGTGTGTGAGAGAGAGAGAGAGTTGGGCTTCATGGATTTAAATCCGCTAATAAGTATTTTGACCCAAACAAGTGGAAATGGATTTGGGCCGGGCTTGGATTCAAATTCCAACGTCGTATGAAATTTGGATTCATTGTATGAAGCAAGTTTTTCTTATTTATTACTAGCAATTCTTCCAACCACCTTATTTATATCTATCAAAATAAAATTCTAGATCTGCAATCACTTTTACCATAGCCGTCGCCATCGCCTTAGTCATCGCCTCCCTTATCTCCGTAACTACCCCACCCGTAACCTCTATATATAAAGATGCCAAAATTTCAACTTTTATTCAATTACAGTCTACGTACAAGCATATCATTCTATTAAAATCGGAAAATCTAATTAAAATATGAAAATACAAAAAAATTACTATAAATGAAAAAAAATGTCAAAACATTATCCTTAATCGAACTCAAAATTCAAAATAAAAAACCCAATTTACCAGACAAAAAATCCGACTTTTCTACTAAAAGTTACTAATTTTCCGAAAGAACACGTTATTTTTCCACATTTTTTTAACGATTACATTTTCCCAATCAATATATGACACATTTATAACATGACAAATCGATCTATAATACTGTAATAAAGTACAATCTGTATGTAATTTCTTCAAAGTTATTAGAAAAGTACACGTTATTGACTTATTGCTACATATATTGTCTTGAAAGATTGTACAAACTCTAATTACATTGAAAATTGCATATATATTGAACGGTTTTGTGGCTGATATGCTGGACTTCCTGACCGATGTGCAAGACTGTGAGATCAACGTACGGGTGGTGCTAACTCGGATTAGTCGCTCCCGACGTTTTTGAAGAATTTTTTGATATTTGACCAAACCCTTCCGACACTCACCGAGCCAACCGATATTCCAATGCTACACTACCAAGACCCAAGTCCCAACAGTAAACCTGTTTTTTCCTAGTAACTAATTATTCCTCATCCTTTTCAATTGTCTGGCGTGACGCTTTCAAACAAGTATTAATGTTGCGATCATGAGCTCATTTTATCTTGGTTGAGAGGATGAAGTTGGGTGTCGTTTAGGATTTTACATGTAATATTTCATTTGCATTATATTCTTCAATTTTGTTTTTAGAATTGTATTTTAATTAATTATAGATATGTAATGAACAAAGAGACAATATCATAAAATGATGAAATTTCAAGTTATTTAGTGACAGCATTTTACGTGCAACTGATGTGCTTTCTTCTAATATTACGTGCAACTTACGTTCTACAAACGGTAATATGAACATGATAATATGATAATGGTACATTCTCGCGTGTTTTGAATTACTCTCACCATATTAAAGGTACTTGCTGATAGAAATGTGTTTGCTTATATACAAATTAAATTTGCTAAATTAAAATATATGAAGTAATTGAAAAATTATTAATTAACTCATGTACAGTAGAACATTTATAAATTAATCATCTCGATTAAATAAATAAAAAAATATGATCCAGATTCGAGGACAACATGCTCAAAAATATTTAAACAAATTAATATTTCATTAGATTAATAGAATTTGGTTGACCCATACTGTAATAATTTATAGAAGTTTAACAATATTATTTTCAGAATACAATGATAATAGTTGCTATCAACTAGAAGTTATAATAGTTTACTATTGAATTTTCGATTACATTATGTGCAATCTATGTGGCCTTTTCTAATAATACTTCAAAACATACGTGTTGAAGATATACAAATTAAAATTAATAGAAAAAAATAAAAGCAAAATAATATGAATTTTAATTAAAGGCATGTCTTTCATTAATACATTTTTTTTAAAAACACATTTTTTTAGATTTTTAATTACCCAATTTTATTTTTCTTGCAAGATTTTAGATTAAATCGTTTTCTTCTTGTATATTTCGGAATTGATAAGCAAAATGCAAGAAGATTGGGCCACACTTGCTTTCCCTACCAATAGCCGGTCGACTTTTTGGTCATACGAGTGGCATAAACACGGTACATGTTCCGATTGTAGTAGACCACCACAACTACTTTGGAAGTGCACTCAACATCAAGTCAAAACTCGATCTTCAAAGTATATGTATTTAATTTTACCCTTGATCCAGTCAATTTCGATTTTCTATTATTTATTATTGCATAATTATACGTACATTGTACCTTCAAAAAATACTATACATATAAAGATTCGATTTTCAAGAATTTGGTTATTTAGAAACATCTTTTTTTTCCAAGAGACTAATAATCGTCATAAATTTTACGTATTTTTTTTAATAGAGATTAATCCAAATGGGATTTCTTACAGCTTCAGCAACATAATAAGTACTATAAGTAATGCAATTGGTTACACACCATGGATTCAATGTAATGTGGATGAAGAAGGGAACAGTCAATTGTACCAGATTTATATTTATATCGACAATTCTGTTTCGAATTTTATTGAATGCCTCGTTTTTTCCATGGGAAATGTGGCTCTAGTATTGAGTTTCCATCTTCTTAGAAACTTTGAGGGAATCTATTTTTATTATTTGGAATCTTGGTATGAAATTTGGTTTTGCTACAATTGTTTGTACTTGTCCTACTTAATATCTATATTAAAGATATATGTTTATTAGAAAAGAAAGCACATAAGTTGCAAGTAATATGATCTCGCTAAATATAATAACTTGAGGTTTAGTGAAATTGTATTATGTGCAATCTATGTGGCCTTTTCTAATAATACTTCAAAACATATATGAGTTGAACATATACTGATTACAATTAATAGAAAAAAAATTAAAAGTAAAATAATCTGAATTTTAATTAAAGGCATGTATTGAAAGTATGTGATATGTTTATTGGGTCAGCCCAATGGACCTACAATTTATTTATTTACTGGCCCACATGTCCAGTTCAAAAATTATTACTATAAGAACTCAATCACATTCAAATAAGGTTTGGGGCTCGATTAATTGTGATCGACCAATTAAGGAACTATAGATAGAACCAACTATTACAATTATCTCGGCTATTTCACAATCTAAATATCTGACTTAAGCATCGGAGGGACTTTCGCTGGATTAACCCCGGCTTAGTTCATATTTCCTTTTTATGCAGGAATCTCTAGATTATTAAGGTGTTTCAACTCTCAAGGCTATCTAATACGTGATTAGTGACCCAATTCCGTTGTTCAACTATATTTATTATAGTTGAATATTATATATCATCAGTATGCCATGTTTATTGCATTGTAAATATATTTTATAAATTAAATAGTTATTAACTTATCAATTAATATATATATATATATATATATATATATATATATATATATATATATATATATATATATATATATATATATATATATATATATATATATATATATATATATATATATTGTGTATGTATGCCGACTAAATTTTTATTTTTGTGGTCCTTCAAATTGATTGTTGTTTGTATCATCTTTTGGACAAAACCAAATTGATTTTTCTTTCTTTGTATTATCAAATGTGAATGCCAAGCAAAACAAAATTGAGAATATGCATGCATGTCATGTTTTAATATTAAAATGTCCAAGATCTATTAACTTATAGAAAGCTAATAAAAACCGATGGAGAAGATTTACCTACCTTTAATATTCGTAATTTGCTAACCATAATAACTGCAATAATAATAATTATTATTATTTTATTATTAATTAGATTTTACCCTATTAGTAAATATTGAGCAAGAGTTTTTAACCTCTATACACATAAATGTTTGTAAATCGAACTTTCTTGGTGCCAATCAATCAATTTACCTGGACAACAAATTGCTCGTAAAATACATGTACACAATGTCAATTTTCGCCTTAATCCTACTTTGCATCTTTGAAATGGGGTTTTTTTTGCACTTTGCATCACCCTCAAAACATAATAAATATTCACAATGCACTATAAATTGAATAATAAAGGCAATTTCATTTTTATTGAGTTTTTTTTTTGGGGTGCAAATATAAAAAAATAAATTATTATTTTTTTCAACCTCCAACCTAATTTCGAGGCACAAAGTGCAAAAAAATTAAAACCACACAGGATTATTAAAAACAACTATATCTTCTTACAAAATGAAATAAACTTTTATCATTATATTATTTTGATATATGTTGATGAGATTCATTTTTTTTTTTTGCACTTTATAATTTCAAATTGATTGATGAATAAAAAAAAATGATTTGACATTTCGCATCCTAAAAATTACTACTAAAAATATTAAATGACCTTTATTAGTTTTAAAAATTCATTTATAGTGCATTATGCATAATTTATTGTGTTTCGAGAGTGTAAAATGCTATTAACTTGTTTTGAAGGTATGAAGTACCAAAATGTCGTATTTCAAGAGTGTGAAATGGGATTAATCCTCAATTTTCACACAGTCCATGTTCTTTATTGACTTGATTTTGATTGTTTGAAACATTGAGATTAATAGCAAATCCAAACGTTTATTGGGAAAAAAAAAAAAAAAAAAAAAAAAAGAAAAGAAAGGCTTCAAAAAGGAATATGCTGAAAATAGTTCAATGTATCAAACAATAGTCGGGTAAATTACAACCATCTCCCTGAGGTAAAGTGTAACTACAAAAAAATCCCTAATTCTTTATAAATTACATCAAGCCCCTAGAAGTTTATAAATTTCTTACAACCACCTCCTACAAAAGGGTGTTAATGTAAGATATCTACAAATTACAAGGAGTGGATGTAATTATGGAAAAATAAGGGGTTCTGTTGTAAATAGACCTTAAATTAGGGGCTGATTGTAAACTACCCAACAATAGTATAACACTGTCCAAATGAAGAGGACACATTTATAACAGGACAAATATTCATTTATAACAAATCGATTATATCCAGGGATATGATTTCCCATTTACTGAAACGTATAATGGGCAATTACTATGTTCATATTGCAGCCATTAAATCCGTCCACATTTACCTTTTCCTGCCTATAAAAAAAACAGCCCAAAAATACATTTGATTAATTCATCAATCTGCAATTCATAATTCATAACAATTTTTCAAAAAAAAAAAAAAACCCTTGTAAGAAAAAAAAATGGAAAAAAAACTCAATCTGCTGATTTTACTATGTCTTTCCGTGGTGTCGAATGCACAAGACTTCGATTTCTTCTACTTTGTTCAACAGGTAATCGTTTATTACATACTTTTTTTTTATAAATATTTTTACGCCAAAGTAAAATAAATTATTAAGTGTAATAATTCTTGAATTCAGTGGCCTGGATCTTACTGTGACACAAAGCAAAGTTGTTGCTACCCGACGACAGGGAAGCCGCCTTCCGATTTCGGGATCCATGGACTTTGGCCTAATTACAAAGATGGCTCTTACCCTTCGAATTGCGATCCTAGTAATTCTTATGATCAATCCAAGGTAATTAAAAAAAAATTGACATATTTAATTATATTTTTCTTGCAAGAAATTAGATTAATCGTTTGTTTCTTGTAGATTTCGGACTTGATAAGCAAAATGCAAGAAAATTGGGCAACACTTGCTTGCCCTAGCAATAGCGGCTCGACTTTTTGGTCGCACGAATGGGACAAACACGGTACATGCTCCGAATCGGTCCTAGACCAACACAGCTACTTTGGAACCGCACTCAACCTCAAGTCGAAACTCGACCTTCTCCAAATTCTTCAAAGTGCAGGTAATTACTTAATTACCCTTCACCCAATCAATTTCGATTTCCTATTCTTTGTTATTGCATAATTATATGTACATTGTACCTTAAAGAAATACTATACATAATACATATATAAAATATTAAATTTTCAAGAATTTGGTTATTTTGCAACATTATTTTTTTCCAAAAGACTAATAATTGTCGGAAATTTTACGTATTTTTTTTTATAGGGATAAATCCAGACGGGAGTTCTTACAGCTTGAGTAGTATAAGAAGTACTATAAGTAATGCAATTGGTTACACACCATGGATTCAATGTAATGTGGATGAAGAAGGGAACAGCCAGTTGTACCAGGTTTATGTTTGTGTCGACAATTCGGGTTCGAATTTAATAGAATGCCCTGTTTTTCCCCATGGGAAATGTGGCTCTAGTATCGAGTTTCCGACGTTTTAGAAACTTTGTGGGATTTTGTTTTTATTATTTGGAATCTTAGTATAAAATTTGTTTTTGCTATGGTAATTATGTGTTTGTCCTACTGCAGAAATTGTAATAAAAGACAATAGTCTCGTATGGTTTGTATGTAAAAATGGAAAAAATACAGCTTTTCCCTTAAGTTTGCACTGATTTCACATTTGGTCCCTCAAGTTCACAAAAAACACATTTGGTCCCTTATGTTGCAAAAAATCAACATTTATTAATCATTTCGGTCAAGTTCCCGTTAAAACTTACGGAATAAAATGTGTGCCCGTCACTATTTTAACTAATGGACTAATGATAAATTGACGGAAAGAACAAAAAATGTCAAAGTATTGGAACATGAGGGACCAAATGTATTTTTTGTTAACATGGGGGACCAAATGTGTAATCGGTGCAAACTTGAGGGGTGAAAACTGTAATTTCCCCTTCAAATAAAATTCTTATATATATATATATTTTTGTTTGAAAGCAAGATTCAAAAAAACAACAAATCTAGAATCCACTAGGAATTAATCATTTAAAGAAAATATTAACAAAAACTACCCGTATAATTCCGATTTCCTATTTTTTGTTATTGCATAATCATACAGACATTGTACCTAATAAAAATAAGTACATAATATACTATACACTAAATTTTCAAGAATTTGGTTATTTTGCAACATTTTTTATAAAATAATTTTATTAATGCCAAACGTTGGAATGTAGTAACTATTACTGAATTACAGACTTATTATTAATTTATTACCGTCAAGTAAATATCATTTTATTAAATGATATATTACAACCACCTCCTAGAGGTAAAGTAAATTTACCAAAAAACCCCATTTTATATAAATTCCATGCAGACCGCTGCAGTTTGTTAATTTCTTACATCAGCCCCTTACAAAAAGGTGTTAATGTAAGTAATTTACAAATTTCAAGGGAGTAGATGTAATTATGAAAACAGTAGGGTTTTTTTAGTAAATCAACTTTCTCTCAGGGGTACGGTTGTAATTTACCCTTTTATTAAAACTGGAAAATCTAATTGGAATATTAAAATACGAAATATTATTATTAACCAAAACAAAAGGATTAGTCTTAAGTTTAAGAATAATCTATTTATTGTTAGGTGGTGTTTGCAAATGCTTTTTGAAAGTGATTATGCGGTTTTTTTTTGCTCATAATCTATTTTTAGGTGTTTGCAAAATCAATTTTTGCTTTTGTTTCTCTTAAAATAATCTGATTTAAACTATTTTTTTAAAAACACCCTGCTTTTTCAATTTTAGTTCATTTTCCGAAATATTTGCAAACACCCCCAACTTTTAGAAATAAGCACTTAAAACTAACTTAAATCACAATCACTAACTTCTACTTTTAAATAATTTAAGTTAGTTTTAAGTGCTTATTTCTAAAAGTTGGGGGTGTTTGTAAATATTTCGGAAAATGAACTAAAATTGAAAAAGCCGGGTTAGGGTTGCTTTTAAAAAAATAGCTTAAAGCAGATTATTTTAAGAGAAGCAAAAGCAAAAGTTGATTTTGCAAACACCTAAAAACAGATTATGAGCAAAAAAAAACCGCATAATCACTTTCAAAAAACATTTGCAAACACCACCTAAAAGTCCGATTTTTGTACCGAGTTACTAATTTTCTTAAAAATACTCAACTGCAGTTATTTTTTTCACAATTCCATCTATGCCCCCATTAACTCCTCAAATAATAAATAATTACGGATTCTACCACTGGCCACTGCATCATTTTGTTATCGGAAAAAATACAGTTTTCATCTCTCAAGTTTACTCCGATGTCATATTTGGTCCTCCATGTTCACAAAATACACATTTGGTCCCTTGTGTTTCAAAAATTCAACATTTTTAGTCTTTTCCGTCAATTTCCCGTTAAAAATAACAGAATCAAATGTGTGCCCATCACTGCCTTAACTAACCGACTAACGGTAAATTATCTGAAATGGCAAAAAATGTTAAATTATTAGTACATAAATAACCAAATGCGTTTTTTATTAACATGGGGACCAAATGTGTAATCGATGCAAACTTGAGGGGTGAAAACTGTAATTTTTCCATTTGTTCTCCTTAATCAAAGATAACCCAATGTATCAAACATTTTTTTAACTATTACATTTTCCAAATCAAGAGAACACATTTTATTAATCAATGATAAGGTAGCTCGTTGGTAAGCACACTTATAACCTAGTCGGTCATGGTTCGAAACTTAAGGAGGGGAATTGAGAACAATATCGGTTCTAAAAAAAACATTTATAACATGAAATACCGACAATAATACTGTAGTAAAGTACATCTTCATGTAGTTTCTTCAGAGTTATTAGAAATGTACACGAAATTGCTATATATCGTGTCTTGAAAGATTGGACTAACTCTAATTATAATCCCATGATTTTTGTACAACTATAGTTACAACCAACCAAACTTGCCTTTAACGGAAATTACATTTAATTCCATAAAAATAAGGCATTTTTTAGGAAAAAGAAAAAAAAAGGGTACCCAAAAAAGCATATATAGAAATTGAAAATTGCATATTTATTCAACGTCCCAACAATAAATCTAATTATTCCCCATCCTTTTCAATTGTTTGGCGTGACGCTTCGGACAATTATTAATATATCCACATTAATTAACGATTTATTGACTACGTCTGTGTCTAGACAGAGTTAGGTGATAAATAAATAAAAAATGTTACTAATTTTTTCAAAAATAAATAAATAATAAAAGAGAAAAGGATTATTAGTGAATGCCACATTGTAGATTAATTAATAACTAATCCATAATTAATATGACTCGTAAAGCTAACCACGTCTTAGTAAATATAACAGAAGAAGATGCTCCATAACCATAAGGCTTTACCTAAAGATAATAACAGATATATATAATAAATTAATAATGCGACCAGACTTGTTTTACACACAAAGACTTGTAATATTTCACTAATTAATTATGTATCCCATATCTAATGTGGAATATTCCATTTCTCCATCCCATGAATTTTCCTTATAAATACTCTATATATATATTCTCTTGTTATATCATTAAAAATCCAAGCTAATTAAAGAGATGAATGTTAAAATCAGTTCAGTAGTAATCATCAAGCTATTTGTTCTACAATGCTGTCTATCGATTTCGGTTTCGTCGTCGGATTTTGATTTCTTCTATTTTGTTCAACAGGTAATCATCAGCATCTATATATGTAATGATATAATTACATATAGCTAGGTAGAAAGCTTTGAATTTAATCGTATCTTTAATTATGCGATTAGTGGCCTGGTTCGTACTGCGACACGAGGCAGAGCTGCTGCTACCCTACCACCGGAAAACCCGATGAAGATTTCAGTATTCATGGCTTGTGGCCTAATTACAACACTGGCAAATGGCCTCAAAATTGCGGTAGCCAAAGTTCTCTCGACAGATCCGAGGTAATTAATTAATTAATTAATTAAATCTTGTATGTTATATGTATAGATAATAAATTAAAAAATCGAAAAATATCGTACGTACAGATATCGGATTTAATGAGCAGAATGCACAAGGATTGGCCAACCCTAGCATGCCCTACTGCAGATGGGATGAAATTTTGGGGGCATGAATGGGATAAACATGGAACATGCACATCTTTTGATCAACACACTTATTTCCAATTTGCCCTTGACCTAAAAAATAAAGCCAATTTACTCCAAGTTCTTGCAAAATCTGGTATTATATTATATATAATAATCACTATTTTTAATATTTATATATATAAAGAGAAAAAACAATTAATTGAATAAAAAAATGTTGATTTTTTTATTTTTCATGGTAGGAATTCGTCCGGGGAATTTTTACGGTCTCGAGAGCATAAAGCAAGCGATACAAGAAGGTGTAGGGTATGAGCCCTACATAGACTGCAATGTTGACTCGGAAGGGAATCACCAAGTTTTCCAGGTTTATTTGTGTGTGGATAAATCTGCGACGAAATTCATTCGGTGCCCGATTCTCCCGCATGGAAGAGCGTGTGGGTCCCGCATTGAGTTCCCTTCGTTCTCTTCCGACTCAAACTCGTCGCACAAGGAACTATGAATTCGTAATTCATGTCAAGTATATACTTAAGTGGATGAACGGATCGACGTATGTTGAGACATTGATTATCGTATTTGGTTATATATTCGGACGATTGACGTGTGACTAATTAAATTTCCTTTTTTTAATTTTTTTTAATTAGTTGATTTGTACAAATTAATAGCATGTAATATATAGTTACATGCATGTATGTTGCAATCACACATTATTTGGATTGTAACGTTGGATCCTTAATTAATATGGGGTAAAATTGAAATTTCCAAAGGAATATTCTTGGATTCTAGAAGATTCTGTTATTATTCACATCGTTTGGAAAAATGTTAAACAACACATACACAAACGAGGAAAATGTTATTATGAAAATAAGATAATTTTCGAATTTAACTTAGCATTAATTAGGGAGGTGTCGCAACGTTAGTATAAAAATCACGATTTACAGAAACGAAATAATATTAGTACGTCTCGTAGGTCGAGTTTCTCACACATGGTCAGCCTAGTGTGATTTACGAGAGCTCGTATGGTTTGCAAACTATTATACGAGAATGAAAGTTCACCCAATGAAACTATATATAGTTGGTTGTTTCGAGTACCTTCATTATAAAAAAAAAATCGATCAAAAATAATAATTTATGAATAGAATCATTGCACAAAGTTGTGTAATTAATATTCTTATAAAAAAAATATTTGTTTAATTAATATTGTATTGTACACTAGAATAAAATGTAATTTTCTAAACAGTTGTTGGGCTACTTCTATCTCTCCATCAACTCACTCGAGCTTGGGCTATTGGGCTTTGTTTAGCTCAATCCAGAATACATAAGCAAAATTATCCTCTGTGACCGCGCGCAACTTGTCCTCTCATATCCACCGTTGGATCAAATCACGATCACATCACATCTCACAGAGTTCTACTCCACCTTAAACCCTTGTAAACCTAAATTCTAGAAGGAGAAATCCTTTTCTATTTCAAAGAGAGGAAAATCTCTCTCATCTATCTGCCCTCTTTGTAACCCCCTCAACAAGGTATTCATATATATATATGTATATATATATATTTGCACTTGTATTTATTTGCTCAAATTTGCATTATCTTCGATTGCTTGATAATTATTTTATTTAAACAATATTATTTATTGACTGTGGGTCGGCGAAGGGTTTATCGAACCGTCAAATCAATCGCAATCAGCTTTTTTTTTTCAATTGACTGAGTGTCTCAAGTATTTTTTTGATTCGATTGCTGCAGCAGTGGTATTGAATGGCGGCGCGTGCTTCAGCTTCTTCCGGTGCGGCCGGAAATACCGTCAGAATTGTGGTTGCCGGCGATGCTAAGACGGGGAAATCGAGTTTAATAGTTACTGCCGCCGCCGAGAGCTTCCCGACCAATGTTCCTCCGGTGATGCCGCCCACCAGGCTTCCCGAGGACTTGTACCCGGACCGTGTTCCGGTAACAATTGTTGATACTTCGTCCAGGTATTTGAACAGTTTATTTATGTTTGTTCATAGGCTCTGATTGTAACTTCTATAGAAAAAAAATCAGATTTTTGGTTGCGCTTATCTTTTTATAGGATTTTGAAAGAGGTATTTGAGTTTGGTTCTTCAATAAGCTTGTGTTTGTGTATGGTTGTGCCTGCATTGTGCTTGGATATTGTCGGATTTGTTTCTTGTCTGTTTATGTGGTCGTCGAACTTTGCATTTGCTCACACTCTATACATTGTGTCTGGATGTTTAAGTGTAGGCAGAAGTATCAATAGAAGTAACTGAATATGCATATATCTTTGTACAGACTTCAAAATTCACCATGTATACCTACATTTTATTTTCACATTGTGTGTGTGTATATATATGTATATTTTATATCGAGCCTTATGAACATCTCCATCAAATTAATGTAATCTTGTGCGTGGTTATGTATTTACAATTTCGTTTGGATATTCTTTCTTGCTGGCTACCTTATACATCGTGTTCAACTATGATATGCAAGAAAATTTGTATCACATTTTAGTAGACTGCATTGCGGTACTGTCTATGCACTTTTGGCTTTTCTTGTGTCTGTTACATAATATTTTCCATTGTTATCTTTCGAAGTTGTAATCCAATATTTTTTTGTAAATTAAAATGACATGCAGTCCTGAGAATAGAGGGAGGCTTGTTGAAGACCTAAAGAGAGCTGATGCTGTTGTGCTTACATATGCATGCGATAGACCTGAAACTCTTGATAGATTAAGTACTTACTGGCTTCCTGAACTTCGAAGATTAGAGGTAACACCTAAAACCTTGAAATTTTGTCACAAGTATTTCTGGTATTTTAATGTTAAAAATTGCCTTTTAAATGCTGGATTCATTTAAGTTCTCACTAATTGCTATTGTGTTGCCTTGGCAGGTTAAAGTTCCCGTAATTGTGGTGGGTTGCATGCTCGATAAGAGAGGTGATCAGCAGCCTGTTAGTCTGGAGCAGGTTATGTCACCAATAATGCAACAGTTCCGCGAAATTGAAACTTGTATCGAATGTTCTGCAGTAAATCATATTCAGGTTAAGTCTACTTCAACTTCTTATCTTCTTGACTATTCAATGCTTTAAATTTTCAATGTGTAGCGACAATGGCAATTTTACCCTTTTATGGAGCAAATTAGCTGCAGATATAGCTCCATTGTTAATATCTTCCAGTTCTTCCACCTTTTCCCTGTTGATGCACGAAAGTGATGCTATCTTAAATGCATTATTTATTGGTTTATTTCATCTGTTAAAAGTTTATGGTCCTATTTGCTAATTATAAATCTTCTCAACATTTGAAGTTCGGAAATATTTCTCTTGATTCTTTATGTTGATGCTTAGCGGATTAAGTCAAAATTATTTAACCACTTGGTGTATGTATGCAGATTCCTGAGGTCTTTTTCTATGCACAAAAAGCCGTGCTTCACCCTACTGCTCCACTCTTTGATCAAGAGCAACAAGTTCTGAAACCAAGGTGTGTTAGGGCTTTGAAGAGGATATTTATCCTCTGTGACCATGATAGGGATGGCGCCCTCAGTGACGGAGAGTTGAATGACTTTCAGGTCAGTTTATTCTAATTTTGTTATTTTAGTTTTGTCAATGCCTCCATTTATTTTTTGATTTAGAATCACTTAATTTACATGTACAGACAATCTAATATGTTTTGGTGAAATATGCAGGTCAAGTGTTTCAACGCCCCACTTCAACCATCTGAAATAGTGGGTGTTAAAAGGGTTGTGCAAGAGAAATTAATGGAAGGTGTCGATGACCGTGGTCTTACATTGACTGGATTTCTGTTTCTCCATGCACTCTTTATTGAGAAAGGACGTCTGGAGACAACATGGACTGTGCTTAGGAAGTTTGGATATAACAACGAAATTAGACTTCGTGATGATCAGTTGCCCCCTCCAATAAAGAGGTACCCTGACCAGGTATTTAATGACTATTTTGGGCACTTTAACTTTTTACTGTTTGGAAGTTTTTCCCGATTAATTTAGTTTGTTAGTTTGTTAAATTAATCAAAACTAGTTGTGTTGCTTTGGATGGTGCTTTCTGCTTGATATTTTAACAGCAGATTGTCAAACTATTATTATTTCCCTTTCATTTCGTTGTATGTTGACTAGTATTCAGTATTCACGTTTTTTTTTTAAAGATGGTTTGTCTAAATGCAATATCACCTTATGTAGTTAACTCCCTCTAGTCCAGGCACCAATGTTGAGTTCTAGAGAAATTTTAAAGACCCCTGGCTCTATTAATTGTATTATGCTTTTTATGAAAGCAAAAATGTACCCTTCTTGATGATAACTTTTGCTCCTTTATTTGGATTTTCCGTCTCATCCTACTTCAAAATTTCTGTATTGAAGGCAAACAAAGTGCACAATTAATTTGATATAAATTAAATACCCAAAAATAAGGAATTTTCAAATAGGTATGTATGGATATGCAAGAAAAATAAAGATACTGCAAGGTAGAAGTGTAGCCTACATTTATTAGTTTCTTTTATATGTCAATGATTGCTTATCATGGAAATGGAAACGTAAATCAATGTGAATTTTCCTTTATCTGTTGTATTTGTTAATTCAAGCCGATATCAGAGTGGGTAAATGGTGGGTTCTGTTCACTACAGGACTGTAATTGTAAGGTTATATCACGTTACCAATTCCTAGTATTGTAAAAAAACTGCATTCCTATCCTGCACTGACAGATTATTCCAATACAATCTGGTTATTTACTGTGTTTTTGGCTTTCTAGCTTTATGTAATTGACATAATCATGTGGCAAGTAGGCGTTCATTAATTGATATATCAGAGTGGTTTTGTTTTTAATAACACCTTTTCTGTTCTTGTGAAGTTTCCCTCTTTTATTTAAAGAGTGTTTCTTATATATTAATTTCTAACACCGGTTCTCATTGTGTAGAGTGTGGAGCTGACTAATGAAGCTGTGGAGTTTCTCAAGAAAATTTTCTACACCTACGACGTTGACTGTGTATGTTAAGTTTCTTCATTTAGATTTTGTCAGATGTATCTGCATGTCATATACGCAATACATGATATGTTATGTAGCTCACTTCTAAGTATTATAATTATCTTATATGAAACCTCTATTAATAGATAATTTAATTAGCTTCTATAATTCAATTTGGTTTTAGTTTCTTAGTGTAACATTGCTTAAATCATCAATAATGCCAGTGCAGCATTTGAGTGAGTACCTCAATGCAAAAAAATAAACAATAAACAGTTTATTTACTCTGTTTCAATGTATTTGTTACCTATACGAAATTGGATATTGTCTCTTGTTGAATTCTTGTTGACTGAAAATGTTGATTATTGTCTTTAATGTTATCTTCAGGATGGAGCTCTTCGACCTGCCGAGCTTGAAGATTTATTTTCGACCGCACCTGAGAAGTAAGTTGTTCTACTTTGAGATCTTTAAATGTTATTTAGTTCAACAAAGAGGATCCTTGTTAACATCCAAAGATGTTTTGCAAGTACATTAATGCACCTGTTAATATATCTATCAATGGGTATAATGAGCTTCTGGAAGTACCTCTTGTTTCTCAAAAGGCACATTTACTACAGACTGCACAATGACTCCTGATTACTTCAAACATTGTATTTTGAAAATGGAGTGTGTGCTAGTGTTGAACAATTTTTCTATAAGTTATACGTATATCAAGTTAAATACCGCTTTTCATGGGTAATGAAGGTTCTGTCAAAAAATATGTTTCATATTGACAGTTTGATACATTCACAGTTCTTTGATTATGTCTCTTTTTCACGTTTCCAAAAACAAAAAAGAAAATTCAACTATTTCTCTTTGGTTTCTCAGTATTGTTTGACATCTACCAGATACAAAGCTTCTTCTAAAGTAGAGTATGCTCTATATGTAATGAACATATTCTTAGGAATTATTGAAGCTGGAAGTGTGTAAGAGTAGTTATAGTTGTCTTTTTGCCCCCGTTTATATGCGTTCAGTTTTAGTTTTGAAGTTGAGTGTTTCCATAATAGAATTTAGTTTTTCTCTATTATTTTCATTCTAATTTGAAGAATTATCTTTTTGGGTTTTTACTGATGTGGCTCAACTTTTTGTAACTTAGTCCTTGGAATGAAGCTCCATATGTGGAAGCTGCAGAAAAGAATGCTCTTGGAGGGTTATCACTCGATGGGTTTTTATCCCTGGTGCGTGTACTGTGTTTGTTATACTATTTTTCATAATACTAGCACAAAGTTTTTGCTTTATAACATAAACAAACATGCTATATAAGCTTCAACCTAAGACCATGTTTCCCTACTAAAATATTTTCTTGTGCCTTCAATTTCTCTGACAATTAAATCCAATGCAGTGGGCCCTTATGACGCTTCTCGATCCAATTCGTAGCGTAGAGACCCTTTTATATATAGGTTATGGTGATGATCCCTTATCTGCTATACGTGTCACTCGAAGAAGACGTTTGGATCGTAAGAAGCAACAAACTGAAAGAACTGTGTACCAGTGTTTTGTGTTTGGACCAAAAGAGTCTGGCAAGTCTGCTCTATTGAACTCCTTTATTGGAAGGTATATTTTTTCTTCTACACAATTGTTTTTTTTCAGATGTGATATTTCTATTTTTAGATGTTATTTTCTATTCTAATGAATCTGTGCTCATCCATTTCATAGGCCTTTCCCTGAAGAATATGCTCCCACCACTGGTGACAGATATGCTGTTAATATCATCGATCAAACTGGAGTAAGTGCTCTCTTATTGCAGAAGTATACTTACATTACGAGTTGATAGACATGTATCCGAACATATGCTTGCCTAGTTATATGCTAGTAAAGAAACTAGTTTTTTTTTCGTAGTATTTGGACTGTTAGGTGAATTTTACCTAGACTAAATTACGCATTATGCGTCCATAGTGGGAAGACAACTCATAACCATCACTTTATATGGGATTTGAGCGTCTAGTCAAGTGTAGAGAATGATGATTGCTAGATGATAAGCACTACTTAACCAAACAAGAAATGAAGAAAAAAAAAGTATTATTGATAATTTGAAGAATTGGACTATTTGTTGAACAAAAGCTTCAAATAGGCCATTTCAGCAAACACGGGTAAAGAAAAGCAGTTCTGAAAACAAAATGCTATCTTTTTATGTCTTCTTGATTGCTCACATGGATCGCATACGATAATTTCAATTCTTAAGATAGCATAAGAAAAACTTGCTTTTGCATTTTCTTATTCTGATTACTTTTATCTTAATTCTCGAGAGTGTTGCTATCTTTTGAGTTTGAAATTTGTTTGTGGAATTTTTTTCAAGAATATGGTGTATCTATATGTCTTGGAGGACTTGAGAGTTTTATTAATTCCAAGTCTTTTATGATGTGCTCCTAACTGCAATACACATTTGATTCTAGATGGATGCCCTGAACGTTGTTCAGGGCTATGAATAATACATGGATTTTGAAATTAAGTATTGCTTGATGTTTTCATAGGGACAGAAGAAGACTCTTGTGCTACGAGAAATTCCGGAAGAAGGAGTGAAAGAGTTCTTGTCCAGGAAGGATGCTTTGGCTGCATGCGATGTGGCTGTGTTTGTTCACGACAGGTAGGTGAATTGCTTCTTACTGGATGACTAATCTTTTGTTGCAGTAAATACTAAATTAAAGAAAATGTAATAAAAATTCAGGTAGTATAGAAAATTCATTCTATGCTGTTATTGTGGTTGCATCATAGTGATCTTGATCTGTGTTTCTTACTGTTTTCAAATCTTAATCTAGATTGTCGTTTTTATTTATCACAACTAATTTTTGCCCATTTATCAAACAAGAATTGCTATAACCGTTTATCTCGATTTCCAATTGACACAAGTACTTGCTATTGCAGTTCTCTTGAACCTTCTTGGCAGAAAGCAACAGAGATGCTTGTGGATGTTGCGAGTCAAGGTGAAGCAACTGGTAACGAGGTGCCTTGCCTCATTGTTGCTGCTAAAGACGATCTCGACCCATTTTTGACCGAGATTCAAGACTCAACACGGGTAAAAAAAATCTTCTACGCTGATATATTTTATTTTTTAAACATCTCCAAATTCAAAATCTGATAATGCTTGTGAAATATATATAAAACAGGTAAGCCAGGATATGGGAATAGAGGCACCTATTCCTCTCAGCACAAAGCTGGGAGATTTCAGTAACATATTTCATAGGGTTGTAAGAGCAGCAGAACACCCTCATTTAAGCATTCCCGAGACATCTGCTGGGAGAACCCGTAAGCAGTATCACCGCCTTATTAAAAACTCCCTTGTCGTAGTTTCAGGTATTCTCAAAACAATTGGTGCACTTTTATTTTTTGTTGTAAGAATGTTCAATTTTATGGCATTGTAATCTTGTTTACATTGATACAGTTGGAGCTGCAGTTACGGTTGTTGGGTTGGCTGCTTACCGTGTTTATGCTGCAAGAAAGAGTTCTTCGAGTTAAGAAAGGCAATGAATTCGAAGTACATCTCCAATCCTCTTCATTTTTCACTTCTCGTTTCGTATTGTGAAAATAGATTTTTAGTGAACATAATAAGTTATATTGTTAGACCCCCTCTGCAAAAAAAAAGTTCCAATGATCGATCGCTCTTCCGATTGTTCCACAAGTAAGGATTTTTTTCTTCTTTTTTTTTTTTCCGTCAAATTGTTAAATTTTTCTACAGTTGTGCCATTTTCCTTGAAATATGATCAGATGTACAGCTGTGATTTTTTTATTTTTTATTTTTTATTTTTTATTTTTATAAATGGGATCTCAACTTCATTTTCTTTCCTTTGCCTGATAAAAAAATAAAGTTGAATAAAATGAATATAATGAGGTAAAATTTGAACTTTACTTGTGAAGTTACTGTAAATAAGGAGGTTTGGCAGCACATCGCCTTCACCGGATGCATCACAGACAATCAAGTCTCAACTTTTTTTTTTTCTCACTTCTTTTTTCTTTTTTTAAGGATAAATTACGGCCACCTCTGAGGTAGAATTAAATTACGAAAAAATCCCTCGTGTTGGGTAGTTGCTACCAATCCCTCAACTATTAATCTTATTACACTTCTACTTTTGTGGTGACAAATTTAATTCGATCTTCTAGATTGTGTGAAATTTTTTGTTTGTACTTGTTTTATGCCATTTGAGCTCCACATTTTGAAACAAGATTATCATAAGATGTGTCTCTTGTTTTGTAAATATCATATTGTGGGGCATCAGAAACTGTATTTATGCACAAAAATGAGTACAAACTAGAGAACATTTCACATAATCTAGAATATTATATTGGATTTGACACCATAATGATGAACGTGTAAAAAAATTATAGTTGAGAGGGATGTTCTAATTATTCAAACGTGAGGGGTCTTTTTGTAATTTGATCTTTTACTTCAGGGGCGCCTGTAATTTACCCTCCTCTTTAATAACCAAATCTATGCTGAATACAAAAATCAAATCTTCTTCATCAATCTTATTATATCTATAAAATTTACAGATACTTTGATGTTTTTACTTGCTAATTGTTAAACAAGTTGTTTAGTATATTGTAGAAGCCGTACCCAATTGGTTTAACAGTTAACCAACTAAATATTCTATTAGTAGATGCATGTATTATCTACAACTTTGTGTACACATGCACCAGTTGGCATATAAAATTTGAAATATGAAACAAAGATCTAAATTTTAATAATAAATTAGTTTCATCACCGGCTGCGGCCTGCCCTAAATATTGGGGTTCTTTACTCTTTTCTAGATACTAAAGTGATACAATAAACCCCAACAATAGATATCATCTAAAAAAGTACGTTAAAAACAAGAAAACGTGTTTTATCGACAACGACATGACATCACATCCAACTATTGTTACAACTTACAATACAAGTTTGAACCTGGCAATCCTGAGATAAGATCAAATTACGAAAAACCCCTTCATGTTTAGATAATTATAACCATCTCTTCAACTACAAATCTTCTTACATACTCCACATTTATGGTGTCAGCTTCAACATAATCTTCTAGATTCCGTGAAATGTTCTCTAGTTTGTACTTGTTTTGTGTAATAATGATTTTTCTGATGTATCACAATCTGATATTTACAAGCTAAGAGACACATCTTATGATCATTTTGTTTCAAAATATGGAGCTCAAATGGGATAAAACAGGTACAAACTGAAAAATATTCCACATAATCCGCATGGATGAACGTGTAAGAAGATTCATAGTTGAGGGGTGATTGTAATTACCCAAACATGAAGGATTTTTTGTAATTGGACCTTATCTCAAGGGGGTGGCCGTAATTTACCCAAAAAAAGCCAGAAATTAAATTGGTGAAAGATATTAATAGGATGTTTGGCGAAGCTTATAAGCTGCTGAAAAGAACTTATAAGATGATCAACTTATAAGCTCTTCAAAATTAGAAAAAAATAAGTTGTTTAAGAGTAAATAAATATATATATATATATATTTTTAAATTTATCTTCACACCACCTTTTTATTTAAGATCATATAATGAGTAAAAAAAACTTATAAGCTCATTATCCAAATACTTAAAAAATTCTAAAAATAATAAGTAACAACTTGTCAACTCTTATAACCCTTTATCTAACATAAAAACTTATTCCTAAATTCAATTTAATTAACCTTATCAATCCCATTAATATTCCAAAACAAGTCCTAAAGAAAGACAGTACTTTTGACCAAGTCTTTGCCCTCTGTATAGTTCCCATTTGTGGGTTTATTTCTTTTGTTGAAGTGAAATAATTCCAACATCAAACAGTCACATAAAATTGTCTCTATTTCATAGTTGAATTTTGTTATTGACTTTTGGGCTACCTTCCACTAATAGTATTTAATGACTAATTGGGTGAATTACTTTAAATGACTTGATATTTATTGGATTTTAGATCCACCAATTATAACAAGGTTTAATGAATTAAGAATTTTTAAAGAATTAAGAATAATCAATCAAGTAGGTAGAGCAACAAGGATTTGATTTTTTTTTTTTCAGTTTATATTTCTAATTTTATTTTTATTCCATTTTATTTCATAACTAGCAAAAAATAAAGAATAAATAGAGAAAGTTTGAACAAGTCAAAATAGTTCAACTTCAAAATGGGAGAAGTCTTTATCTAGAAAAAAATCACACTAATTCAAACAAAGGAAACAAACACGACACCATGTTCAGAAAAAGTCACCACAACTGTTTTTGCTTTTATGTGCAATTTAATTTAATTTACTATTTAAAAAAATAATAATAAATAAATAAATAAAAGTCCCTAGTTGCAGACAGGCAGCCAACTACTCTTTCAGTAAAAAAAATATAATAATAAATGAGTAAACTGCAAAAACTACCCCTGTGTAATCCCAAAATAGCAAAAACCCCCCTGTGATAAATAAACTAGCAAAAACCCCCCTGTGAAATTATTTAAATAGCAAAAACCCCCCTATGGAACTATTTGAGGGTTGACTTGATATAAAAAGACACAAATACCCCTGGAGTCTTGCAATTAATAAATTCTTATATTTTATAAATATTTTAATTATTTTATTTAAAAAATAATCAATTTAGTTGTTTACTATTTTTTTTAATTTCTAAACAAATAAATTAAAAAGAATAAATATACATATAATATGTATATATATATAAATACATTTTGAGGGTCAATTTTGTCATTTCAAGTCTAAAAAATCAGCTAGGGGGGATTCTGCCTTTGACTAAATTTCACAGGGGGGTTTTTGCTAGTTTATTTATCACAGGGGGGTTTTTGCTATTTCGAGATAACACAGGGGTAGTTTTTGCAGTTTACTCAATAATAAATATAACACAATAAATGCTTTTTATTCAATAAAAACAATTTAATTAAAACCTTAAAAACATTTGAAATTAAAACCAACCCAAATATGACTAATCTATGAAATTAAACCAACAAACTTTGATTCTGAAGTAGACTACAAGTTTAGTTCAATTCCAAATCATCACTACTTCTTCTTCCTCTCTCTCTCTCTCTCTCTCTCTCTCCTCTCTCTCTCTCTAAATCTTCGCTGCTTCGGATTGTGGCGCCACTAGGTACGGCGGCGTTTCAGCGTTTATGTTTGCGTTGATGCACTTTTTAGTTGTTTTGTGAGCATTTTTTTTTGCGGATTATTAATTTGTTGAAATTTTTGGTTTGTGTTTTTGCTGATGAATATTCAATGTAATGTATTCCGATCTGTGCTGTTGTTTTTTTTTTTTTTTTTTTCTGAAATCTACCATTGTCGGTTGGAAGTATCTACTATTGTCGTTAAGCGCTGTTGAGGCTGGAGATTTGATTTGGTTTTGTGGTTACTGAGTTGGAAATTTTGAGTTTGGTGCTGAGTTGAAATGACTGATTGAGTGAGTTTTGGTGCTTACGAGTCGGTTTTTTGAGTATTTTTCTTATATGGAGGAAATTATGTACTTGTAGTTGTGGTTTTATTATTGTTATTATTATTTTTAATTTAATTTTAATCATTTGAGTTAGTTAAGTGAGTTTTGGTTGTTTTGTATGTTATATTTATGTGGAGTTTACAATTTTGATTGGTTCAGTTTGAGACTATGATCCTCGGGTTGGTTTTCTTGAGTTCAACAGGCATAATAGGCAATTGGCGTTCTTGAAGAAGATCTCGTAGGTTGTGGTTAAACCGACTTGTGTTTTTAATACTCTTAATGTGTGTTAATTTGGTGTTTTTGTTAGTTTATTTGGTGAACTTTGGTTAAATTAAAGTAATGCTTCTTGATGCATAATTAGAGAAATGCATATTGTAACATCTTCCATTTCGAGTTTCGACTTCTCTAATTTCCAAAGCTCATGATCTTACTAAATCTGATTTTTGCTCTCTTTGTCAATTCTCGGAAACTCTAGCGACGAGTAAGTAATGAAGTGGACCTTCTAAATTTGGAAAAATACCAAGTGAAATAAATGAGGGATATGCTTTTTATATTGCCGCTTTCCCATTCTTAGATTTGCATTCGAGTCTGCATAATTTATATCAAATTGCTGATCTCGTTCACTTCAGAACTTTACATTTCAACCTCTCTTTATCTTCATGTTCACTCTTTATATTGTTCGCTAATGCAGGTACCAATTTATATGTGTTCGTCTTAGTCCCTTACAGTTCAATTATTATGATATCTTGGTATGTATGAGCGGCAATGAAGAAATGGTACTGCGGTGTTTTGACCGCATCTTTCTTGATGTTATTTCTTCTCGGATATTACGTAATAAGAAACCCCATCGACGAGAGCTACTTCACTAGCTCTTTAATACTCAACGCCACAAATCCTCTCGAGTGGATTAACTCTGCTGCTCCACCTGCACTTCCAAATCCGGAAAATACTTCTCAAGTGATCTCCACCGAATCTATTGCATCTAATCTCTTTGCCCCAAGGAACTTGTCCAAGAAAGAACAAAGTTCTTTGCAGACATGGAATCGTTTAAGAAACTTGGTCACGCATGCTCAGGGCTTACCTAATGCTGCTGAGGCGATTAAGGAAGCTGGTGCTGCATGGAAAAACCTGATTAACTCCGTTGAAGAAGAAAAACGACAGAGTAATGGGAGTTTACTGAAGATAGGGAAAGAGAAACAATGTCCTCATTTCCTCAGTAAAATGAACGCGTCAGAAGTTGAGGATGACGGATTTAAGTTGAAGATTCCCTGTGGGTTGACTCAAGGTTCTTCGATCACATTTATCGGCATTCCGAATGGTCTTCTTGGTAATTTCAGAGTTGACCTGACTGGTGAACCACTGCCAGGAGAGCCAGATCCTCCTATTATTTTGCACTATAATGTTAGATTACATGGGGACAAGGTAACAGAGGATCCTGTAATTGTTCAAAACACGTGGACTATTGCACATGACTGGGGTGAAGAGGACCGTTGTCCAACTCCTGACCGAGAAAACCTTAAAAAAGGTACAAGCCTATCCCTTCTGTCTGCCCATTAAAATTTTTAGATTGAATAATTTTTTTTTAATTTTGTTTGCTAATAAGCTGAATTGTTTTACTTGAGGCAATCCCAAAGAGTATATTATTTTCTGATTCAGTCTTCGTTCTTTTCTTACTTCACATTCTTCTTCATTGATGTTAACTTGTCATTCTACATCATGTGTTGGGCGATGCTAATTGCTGGTGCCAGTGGATGAGCTGGACCAGTGTAACGAGCTTTTGGGTAAAGAAAATAACCATACCGTTGTCAAAACTAATCAACATGCCAATACAACATCAAAGATATCCATGGCGCATGATGGGAAATCAAGAAAGTACTTCCCTTTTAAGCAAAACGATTTATTTGTTGCTACAATCAGAGTCGGTTCAGAAGGAATTCAAATGACAGTGGATGGAAAGCACATAACCTCATTCGCTTTTCGTGAAGTAATATTCCTTTCTCCTACAAAATTTACTGTTTTTTTTTATGTTGATTTTGATTTGCACTCGTCAATTGACGTTGATTTCCATACGCTGACTGTGTGTGCAGACTTTGGAGCCGTGGCTCGTTAGTGAAGTGCGGATTTCAGGAGATATAAACTTAATTTCTGTTGTTGCTAGTGGTTTACCAACATCGGAGGATTTAGAACATATAATTGACTTGGAATCTCTCATAGCTGTTCCAATACCTTCTCGAAGACGACTTAATCTGTTTGTCGGAATATTCTCTACTGCCAACAATTTCAAGCGCAGAATGGCGGTTCGAAGATCGTGGATGCAATATCCTGAAGTACGTTCAGGACAGGTTGCGGTTCGTTTCTTCGTTGGTCTGGTAAGTTAATTATTTTGTTTTTTCTGTAATTTTTCTTACCTAAAAAAATAGACACCTTGATAATTAAAATTCATAATGATTAATCCAAGTACAACATTATATCTTGTAGCATAAAAACCAGATGGTGAATGAGGAGCTGTGGAACGAGGCACGGACTTACGAAGACATACAACTGATGCCTTTTGTTGACTACTACAGCCTGATTACGTGGAAGACAATAGCCATCTGCATCTTTGGGGTAAACTTTCTCTTACCTTCCTAGCTAGTAGCACTAGTATAGTATCCCGACAGCACCTCATTGCTTTAAGCTGTTCGACAGACTGAGGTTGTTTCGGCTAGGTTTATTATGAAGACAGACGACGACGCGTTCGTTCGAGTGGATGAAATCTTAAATTCTTTAGGGCGGACAAATACGACTCAAGGTTTGCTCTACGGCCTCATCAATTCGGATTCAGAACCTCATCGTAATCCAGATAGCAAGTGGTTTATTAGTCCTGAGGTATATTTTATTTTCAACTGATTTTACTGTTTCGTGTATACACTGTCAAGTGGTCCAACATCTTGTTTTATTCTGCACAAAAAAATATATGTTCCAAGCAGGAAAATCGGGATTTACGATTAGCCTGACACAGAACTAAATTGCAGTTATTTCGACTTTTTAGTAATTTGATCTTATCTCACCTGGTATCGAATTTCTTTTCCAGGAATGGCCAGAGGACAAATATCCGCCTTGGGCACACGGGCCTGGTTATGTCGTGTCGAACGATATAGCAAGGACAGTTTCCAAGAAACACAGAAAGGGACGCCTAAAGGTACAAGTGATTATGATTATGTCGAAATTAAGTTCTCCATCACATTGTAATTTCACAGTAATATAGTTAAAATATTAAAAATCAAAACTAATGCAGATATTCAAGCTAGAAGATGTTGCCATGGGAATCTGGATAGCGGATATGAAGAAGAAGGGATTACAAGTAAAATACGAGAACGATGAGAGGATCTTTAACGACGGTTGTAAAGATGGTTATGTTGTTGCACACTATCAAGGCCCAAGAGAGTTGCTCTGTTTGTGGCAGAAGATTCAAGACACAAAACGTGCTAATTGTTGTGACGAGTAACTAACTCGTGCAATCAGTTAGGTCTTGGGTTGTCGTCTTGAAAGGGTAGTAATCTTTTGCCACGTTTTGTAGAGACATGTAGATTTACAAGTAGGAGATGATTAAATACGCGTGTGGATTAGAGTATAGGTTTTAACAAACACATAAACTTTGCTGTACATTTTTCTGGGGAGGGATTTGTATCGTATGTTTATAGAGGGAGAGAGCTGTGGCCTGCGAGTCGATCTTCGACCAACTGCAAATGGTTATGAATATTTTTTTGCCGAGAAAAAGAAATGTCACTTGTCGCTTAATCTTGTTTATCTGTGGTGGAAATGAAAATACAATTTGGTTATAGGTACATTAAAATTGATTGCAGATTTTGAATTGGAAATCTGAGTTTGAAATCCCATAAACTTGCAGATTGAACCAGTTACATACATATGTATGAGATGGTTTTGTGTGTAATTTTGTGGGATTAAGGGGAAATGGAGGGAGGTGGAGAAGGAGACAAGAAAAACCAATTTTGAATGATTTTTTTTTTAGAGAGAGAAATATTTTTAATTGTGTGCGTGATTCTGTAATTTTTAATAAATTTATGTGATACAAATTTGTAATCAATACTTACATAAAAGCTATATACAATATCCGATTAAGTCCCCAAAACAAAATGAATTTCTCAAATTTTACCTATAAATTGTGTAGGCTACTATTTAGTTTCAACTATTAACTATGAATACCAAATAAAGAAAATGTTTATATATATATATATATATATATATATATATATATATATATATATATATATATATATATATATATATATATATATATATATATATAATGTATGTTTTATTAGTTTGAACATGGGAAACGAGGAAAAAATGGATCTGAAACCGTGTGCCGATGAATATATTCATACGAGGTGAGATATAATCGCACGACGGAGAGATTTGATATAAGTCAACTGCCAACAACACAAATAAGATTCCAATAATACACTATTTTAATTGTTAGGTGTGATTTTACGTGTGGAGTTGTCGATATGTTTTGCAAAAATAAATAATTTCTTTTTTTATTTATTTGAAAGAGTATATTTGATATAGTTTAAGAGTAACAGTGGCAAATTTAAAATAAAATGTAATTAATTTATTATTAATATATTGAAGTGGCATATATAAAAAAAAAATTCAATTTCTCTAAAAAGGACATATATAATTTAAAACAAAGGGAATATAAAATATAAAATTAGCTTGCTACACACACGGATTATTTACACCGAGTGATCGTTCACCGTAGATCTGCACATAATTACACCCACACCCATGTGCATGTGTGTTTAGTGGATGATTAATCCCACTACTTGCTCAAAAAAAATAAAAATAATAAAAGATAAAAAATACCAATACAATTAACAATATAATTGCCCACTGTAGCATCTAACTCCATATATTTAATAGACAGGTTTCCGATAAAGCGGGTACTAGAGTTCATTTTCCCAAATTATTTAATTAATTATGATTTATCCTACTAACCCAGTTTCGCATTCCATTGTCAACGGCACTAGATCGAGTTTGTCATACATAGTTAGCCGTATGATTTACAAATTATTATACGAGAGTGTATATTTACCCAGTGCACCTATATGATTGGCTGCGAGTTACTTCGTATCAAAAAATATATATAACTCCACGATTTTGAAAAGAAAAAAAAATAATAAAAAAAAAAAAAAAATTATAGTAGGAGACATGCGGGCAACAACTGTCTGAGTAATAAAAGTGGTAAATAAAAATTATATAAAATTAAAACGTTAAAAACGTTTGAATTAATTAAGAAACAACGCCATGAGACCAAGTAACCAGGATTAAAATTTAATTATATTTGGAGTTAGATCAATTCCAACCGACAGCTGCTTCATCGCAAGTTTTCTTTTTAATTTTTTCTTTTCTATTTATTTTTTTAAATTTCTGTCACTAATGAAGAAATATTGGTACTACAGGGGTGTTCTTACCACATCTTTCTTGATGTTATTCCTTCTTGGATATTTTATAATACCAAAAAATCCAAACATCAACGAACAAACCTACTTCACTAATCCAGAAAAAAAGAATACTAGTATAATAACTTCTCAAGTTATTAATATTAATATTAGTATTAATGCAGCTTCTGATTATTTATTTTCTCCAAGGAATTTTTCAAAAGAAGAGCAAAAATCTCTGCAGACATGGAGTCGCTTAAAACACTTGGCCACGTCACACCTTGGTGGCGGTCATGGCTTACCTAACGCCGCCGAAGCTATTAAGGAAGCTGCTGCTGCATGGGAAAACCTGATTAGCGACGGAAATTTAGCAACAAAAGGAGGTTCATATGACGATCATCAGAAACTCAAACGGTCCTACTGCCCTCGTTTCGTCGCTAATACTAAAACGAACGCGTCGCAATATCTAGTTGACGGCGGCAGCGACGGATTGTTTGAGTTGGCGATTCCGTGTGGGTTGACTCGAGGATCTTCAATCACGTTTATCGGCATCCCAAATGGGGGTGATTTCTACGTTAAACTGACCGGTGAACGGCTGCCCGAAGAGCCGAACCCTCCTATTATTTTGCATTATAATATTAGATCCCGCGGCCACGTAGACAGCAGTACTAATACAACGACTGATGACGTGGATGGTGACGTGGATCCTGTGATTGTTCAAAACACGTGGTCTATTCTACGTGGCTGGGGTGACGAGGACCGTTGTCCGCCTTACACTGAATTAATTGAAAAAGGTATGAGTACGACGGTCTTAATTAACTCCGTTCCGTCTAATTTGTCGACTACCCGCCGTTAGAATAAGTTCTTAGATTGAAATTTGAATTATTTTTTTGTTTTTTAACCAAGTGGATGAGGTGGAGCATTGCAATACAAATATTTCAATGGTGGATGATGGGAAATGGAGAGAGAACTTTCCATTTATGCAAAAAGAATTATTCGTTGCTACGATTAGAGTCGGGTTGGAAGGGATTCATATGGAAGTGGACGGAAAGCACGCGACCTCGTTCCGTTTTCGTGAAGTAAGTAATTGATTAAATCTTTTTTCTTGTCCAAAAATTGAATTCAATTTTTCTTTTGACGTTTTGGTTGTAATTTTCCTGCATGCATATATAGACAATGGAGCCGTTTCTCGTTAAAGAAGTACGGATTTCGGGAGATGTAAATTTAATTTCTTTCGTTGCGAGTGGTTTACCGACGACATCACCAGAGGATGATCTAGAAAATAGAAACAACGACGACGTGGAAGCTCTCAAAGCTGTTCCAATACTACCTCCTCGAAAAAGACAACAAATTGATCTCCTCATCGGAATATTCTCTACTTCCAACAATTTCAAGCGCAGAATGGCGGTTCGAAGATCGTGGATGCAGTATCCTCTGATCCGGTCGGGACATGTTGTAGTTCGTTTCTTTGTCGGTCTCGTAAGTTCTTTTTTTCTTTTTTTTTTCCTTTTCATCAATTCTTTTATTTTTCTTTACCTAGCTAGATGATTAAAAATTTAAAACTAATAGTTATAAGCAACACATGCAAAATTATATGTATGTTTGTAGCATAAAAACCAGTCGGTGAATGAGGAGCTGTGGAACGAGGCGCGTACTTACGAAGACATACAATTGATGCCGTTCGTTGACTACTACACTCTCATTACGTGGAAGACAATAGCCATCTGCATCTTTGGGGTATATATATATATATACACTGTTAAGCCTCTATAAGTCAATACAGTTGGGAAGCAAACTTCTATTAATTTAACGGAATATTAAGTTATCGAATTAATAATTTAAGATGTTGTGACCGAGTCGGAACCAGAAGAAACTATATAATATTTAAGCGAGGTTATTAATTTATCGAGAGGTTATAATCTAAATTTCTGACAGTGCCTTATTGCCCTAAATGTATGATCTACTACTATTGGGCAGACAGAGGTTGTTCCGGCTAGGTTTATTATGAAGACAGACGACGATGCATTTGTTAGAGTAGATGAAATGTTAACTTCTTTGAAGCGTACAAATACGACTCGTGGTTTGCTCTACGGCCTCATCGATTCTGATACGAAGCCCGATCGAAATCGAGAGAGCAAGTGGTATATTAGTCCCGAGGTACATTACATTATATATATTATATTTTCGACATGATCATACAATTTAATTACTGCATTAATTAAGTTACAAGTGATTTAATTGTTTAATTTTGAAGGAATGGGCAGAGGACAAGTATCCACCTTGGGCGCACGGTCCAGGTTACGTCGTGTCGAACGATATAGCAAGGACGGTTTCCAAGAAACATCGAAAGGGACGCCTAAAGGTAATTAACTAACAGTTAAGCGATTAATTGTGATGATGTTGCAAATTATGGTTAATTATAAGAAATAGTAATGAATGTAGAGTTTCAAGCTGGAAGACGTCGCCATGGGAATCTGGATTGAGGAAATGACGAAGAAGAACGGGTTGGAAGTGACATACAAGAACGACGAAAAGATCTTTAACTGCGGCTGTGAAGACGGTTACGTTGTCGCCCATTATCAACGCCCCCCAGATTTGCTTTGTCTCTGGCAAAAAATTCAACACACTAAACTCCCTACTTGCTGTGGCTCATAATGATATTGATAATTTAAAGTCTATATATATATATATATATATATATATATATTCCACAAATTAAATTAAATTAATTTGGCTCCAAAATTATTGTAGATATTATTTAATTTAATTTACCATAATACATATATATATTTCCTATTACAAACCAAAGTACATCACCCTCCAATCTTCAAACAAAAACAAATATAGAAATAAAATAGAACAGGCTTATTACCGGCGACCCGACCCGACCCGTCAGTGATGCATGAAATTCTTACATAATACTGAAGATCCAACGGCTATATATAGATAGAGAATAAAAAAAAAAAAAAATTCAAGCAGAGACACAGCCAATACCGTACCTAGTAGTCGGAAAAACAAGAAAAAGGCCGCTGCAAATAATCCCGACCATCAACGGGAAACTCTGCATCACTTCTTTCAACTCCGCCCCGTGACCCGGAAAAACGCAACCCGTGACCCGGTGGTCCGACAAAGCGATAGCGACAAACACGAGCGCGGACATCATCGCGTGCACAAAATCACTGAACCCAACCTTGAATTTGTCGTCCTTGGGCACGTCGACGCCCAGGCCCGCCTTGAAAACCGCCAGCCCATTCGGGGTGACGAACCCGTAGTAGAGCTTCCCGTCGGGCCCCCGGAAAGAGTCGGTGAAGTGGAAGAAGAAGCAGGAGAGGGTGCAGAGGAGGAGCAGGGAGTATATCATGTGGTTCGTCACGGCGGAGCACTCCCCGTTGGAGGAGATCGACGGGAGGACCATCTCGAATGTGAGGAGGGTTCCGGTCGGGAGGAAGTTGGCGAGCAGAGAGGTTTTCGAGAGCGTTTTCTGGACGCCGCTCGCCACTGCGCGCCTTTTCCGTCCGGCGGCGGTGAGTGGTGGGGAGGCGGCGGAGGGCGGCGGCGAGGAAGGGTAGAGCGGCGGCGGGTCGAGTTGTGGGGAGGAGGTGTAGATTTTTATGCCGATTCCTCCTTCTGAAGATTTAGCCATTTTTCTTTGTTTTCTTTAAGGAACACGAAAATGGAATGAATGGATCTGAACTTTTGTTCGGTTGAGATATATGTAATGGATCGATATGTACAGCGGCGGTTTTTTGACGGAGAAATTCAAATTTTTAAAACCGTTAAACTGCCGACCGCGCTAAATTTTCCAGGTGGCTATATATAATTACCCCTGAATTTATGATAATTACCAAACCCCCCCCACATTTCAGTTTTGAGTTATTTACGTGCCTTTGGCCCTGTAACCACTGTAAATTGCATTTCGCACATTTCATTTATTTTTTTGTTAAATTTATTACCGTCAGTAAAACCGAACAATTGCCCCAGATTCGAATTAACCCCCGGAACTTCGTAGCAGCAACTACATTTTACCAACCAACACATGATAAAAAAGAAAATTCTAGGCGAGATTATATGATCTGCAATAACTTATCCGATCCAATTTTATTTGAACTCATCGAAGTTTGAAGACGATTGAAAGATTGAGTTTCGGGTTTTAGGGATGGGGAATTTTAGAGAGAGAAAAAATAGCAATATACACCATTAGTAAGATCTATCGGGGCAAGAAACCATGGCGAGCAATGGCAATTTCAAAGGCTTGCATTCTCTCTCCTCTAGCCAACCCGTTTCGATCGTAGAAAGATATTTCATTTATGTTGAGATCTACACAAGCCTTGATAAGCTCTTCTCCAACTCGTTGCGCTGCCTCCTAAGAATAACAAATTTCATGAAATCTTCAGAGACATTATTACATTAGTTATAAGGAGCCAAAAAGAAGCGAGACGAAAAGCTGAATAATCAATTTCGTATATTCAAAGTTGAATAATCACTTGTGGAAAGCCTCGTAAATACTGAATAGAAACACTTACGGCTGTAGTGCAAGAAAGATCCTTACGAGTTGATTTTTGCAGAGTGCTTCCGTAGAACAAACACTTCTTCTTCTGGTCGTCGACCAACATTGCGTATAGTTGCTTATCCGAACAGAACACTGAAAGCCTTGGTTTTGTAGCTGTCCCGTTAAACTGCTCGATCAACATGCAAAATTTTAACAAAATTCACTCGTATCTGCTTATGTACCAAAACCAACTACATTACGTGGCAAATACAATTCCACGCGTGTTGTGTAATTAAATTTGGTCAACGGTGAAAAGACTTCTTGATTGGTTACCTTCTTGCTCGATCTTCTATTCCGAATTTTATCACTCTCCGTCCGCATAGGTGCTCTTGCTTCAATCACCAACGGCATCCTAACCATGTCTGAAGAAAGTTTTATTCATCAAAACTCAGTAACAAGGATATCGAATTTCCCGATTTTTTTTTTATATTCGACACAATTACAACTCACGATTCTCAACAGCAGTAGCAAGCAAGTAATGCATATCCACACAGAACAGACTCTTTCTAACAAAGAGATAATACATAAAACGCTCCAAGAAAATGCAAAACGGCTCACTTGCAGAGTGCAGGGGAAGAATATTTGAGCTATTAAGACCAGTTCCAAAGATCCCACAAGCCTGGAACTTTAGTGCAGCAATAGAAGAACCCATCGCCATGAATGATCCGCTCACCACCTTCAACCCAGAAGATTAATGGTAGATAAGCTAACAGCTGCTGTCAAATAATAGCTGAAAATTTCGTTGAGGCATTTTATCGAACAGGTTAACTGCAACTATGAGAATAGTATTGAATTGTACCTTAATTACTCTAGTTGTCTCGATATAATCGCCTGGGAATATGCCGATTTTCACAACAGAACACTATTTTGATTGAACAATACACTACCCCGCTACTTGTCGGAGAACTTGCTTTCTCGTACGGATGAAATGGGTCTCTGAAGAATGACGAACTGGATGATCGAAATAAGGGTCAAGTATTAGCAACAGAATTCGGGTCGGACCCAAATCAAATCCAACCCAATTGATCCCCATTAACCATTTGGGTTCGACTGAGCCCGTAAAAATATGTAAAATACAGGCCCATGATCATACAAAATAATATATTACTTTTTTATTTATTTTTTTGAAATTGTATATTACTTTTTTTTATATGAATTATATATTAGTTATGAAATATAAAGATGTGTAAATTACAACCACCTCTGAGAGATAAGATCAAATTAAAAAAAAAAAAATTCACAATCTTTGGTTAATTACAATTATGAATTTTCTTATATATCCATCATTTTGTCGTCAAATTCAACGTAATCTTCTAGATTTCGTGGAATGTTCTCTAGTTTGTACTCGTTTTGTGCAAAAATACAATTTTTGATGCACCACAATCTAGTATATACAAGCCAAAAAACAAATTTTATGATCATCTTGCTTTAAAATGTGGAGCTCGAATGGGATAAAACGAGTAATTTAACGCCTCAACAGTGAACATGTAAGAAATTTTATAATTAACGGAGTGGTGATTGAAACTACCCAAACATGAAAAAGTTTTTCGTAATTTGACTTTTACCTCAGGGGTGATCGTAATTTATTATATAAAAGTTTGCTTAACGGGTCGATTTCGTACTCATTGTCAATTCATGTCTATTATGTGTTATTCTGTGTGACACCGGTCGGTCTTTATTATTAATATACACACGAACATATACACACACCCACATTGATGTGTAGATTAATGGTAGAAAAATCAACCAGTATAATCTTCATGGGTCATCGTACCTATTAAGTAATATATGTATATGTCTATATATATATATATATATATATATATATATATATATATATATATATATATATGTGTATATCAGTATATGTTAATATGTATATGTATATGTCTATATATATATATATAAATATATATATGTATATCAGGATATGTATCTGTCTATATATATATATATATATATATATATATATATATATATATATATATATATATATATATATATATATATATAATATATATATGTATATCAGTATATGGATATGTATATTTCTATATATATATGTATACCTTAAAAAAAAAAAGAAAAAAAAAAAATAAGAGGAAAATAGCAAAACCCGAACCCGACCCGAAATAACCGGGTACCCGGTTATCTCGGGTCGGGTTCGGGTAATTTTTGTTTTTTGCAAAAAACCCGAATAACCCGACCCGAATAACCCGACCCGACCCGACCCGAATGCCCACCCCTGCTATTAACCATCCTAGGTGGACAAGGCTTTGAAGTATGAATAACAACAAGATCAATAATTGTACGGCTCAAACCAAAAAATAGAGCCCCACGGGAACTACAGTGAATCCGAACGTACACGATCCTAATTCCCGAGAAAATATCTCCTCTAGAATAGTACACTTTGAATTCTCGGATAAACACAAAACAAACATGCTTCCAGATCCTTCTACAAACTTCCTGTTGGCGCCCACCTTCTTCCTTAATAACCCCAAACCGAAAATTCCCCCCTTTCATTATTAGCTTTTTACTTTTACAGATTTGAATCTCTCTCCTCCTTGTTTGTTTCCTCGATTTTTTTTTTTTTTTTTGATTTTTGTTCTTTACTGTAATGGCTTCAGAGCCTGCTTCGTCTGAGCTTCCATCCTTCTTCGAGCGTTTGATGTATTCAAGGAGCAGACACGTGTCTTCCTTCTTCCCCGTTCTCCTAGGGTTGAGCACCGCATCAAACCCTAATTCTCAGGAAACTGAAAATCAAGGCGGCCAGTTTCCCGACCGGATCGTCATCATCAACCCCTTCACACAAGGTATGGTGATAATAGAAAGGAGAAGCAGCGGCGGCGGCGGCGACGGATCATCTTCAGACTTCGATTCTCTGATCAACGAACTCTTCTCCGGCAAAAACGGCCGGCCGCCGGCGTCGAAGGCGTCGATCGAGGCTTTGGAAACTGTGGAAATTTTGGGTGGAGAAAACGACGGCGTTGATGATCAGTGTGTGATCTGCTTGGAGGATTGGGTGGCTGGTGAAAAGGCTAAACAAATGCCTTGCAAGCATAGGTTTCACGGCGGGTGTGTTGAGAAGTGGCTGAAGATCCACGGGTCCTGCCCCGTCTGTAGATACGAAATGCCGGTGGATGAAACTGTGGATGAGGACAGGAGTGGAAGCGGCGGAGAGAGTGGCGGAGAGACGAGGAGGAGAGAGATTTGGCTGAGCTTCGTTGGCAGTGGTAGCAGAAGTGCCATGAATGATCTTGACTGAATCGTGGAGAAATTTGCAGAGGGGGTATTTGCAGGATTTTTTGTAATCGGTTTTTTTTTTCCCCCTTTTCTTCCTGTTTTGTCTCCTTTTGGTGAAAATCACTTGTATATAGAGCTTAGTTTTTGTTGAAACAATCTTATCAAGTTATGAATGAATGAATGAATGAATGAATTTCTCATTTTCTGCGATTTTCATCTGTGATAACTTAATTTTGGCATTCACTTAATTCACATTCAAGGATTGTCGACTTTCCGATTCTTGATTCGATCAATGCAATCTATATTTCTCTGCCCCATATTGGGATGATTGGTTTGATTATAATATTCGCCAGCCGTCTATGTGTTTGATATCTTTCCGATAATGCTTAACCGGTTAATATTATTCAAATTTTCATGTATCCATGATTGAGTATTGGTCCGACTGTGCTGAAATTGCTGAAGAGTGGAGGATCGCCCGGAGACACTATACTGGCCCAAGTAAGCAATTTATATATAGCAATATTGCTTCGTTTATTCTAGTTGAATAGCTGCGCTCGTTATCTGTTCTGTTTAATTTAGTTGAAAATAAGTATCAGTATTTATGATCATATTTCTCGGACAATAAATATAGTATCAGATTTTGCTCCAGCTTATAGTAATTAATATGGCATCTAATTGACAAGGTTACCCCAGCTGGGAGATTGTGTTACGACTTAATTATAATATACGTTTGACAAACATTTATATTGCACAAGATAAGGTTTACTAGTAAGTTGGATATACTCCAGAAAGTTCGTTATAGCACAATACCGAAAACAAATATACACAATTACTAGTTACTATAGCATCATATCCTATTCTTGGCTAGTCGGACCGATTACGCTTTATATTTCACGTGACTTATAAAAACCAATTAATAATGTCTCTAGATACTAAAAGATGCACCGAATAGATCGAGACCGTTGCGGTTCAAATCTATCACTTTTGGACCCGAATCGAAGTCATTCAAATTAAACCTTTGCACTTGCTTATCACAATCAAATTTCTCTCTGTGATTGATTTCATCTGTGGTGGTGCTTTTGCTCCTTTTTACGTTTCTCGCTTGATTTTCCGATTCACTGTTTTTGGCTGGATTCATTTCCATAAGTGAGAGCATGGCCGAATTTCTCTTCCCTTTATTAATGGTCGTATAATTCTTGGCAAGTTGTTGCGTTGTCTGAGTTTCTTCCTTCATCGCTGAGCTGTCAGATGATGTCAGAGAACTTTCAAGTGAATATCCGTTGTGTCCTAATGGCTTGTTCCCTTCGTTCTTTAACAACGATCCACCACTCTCGGTCAAAACCGAGAATGAAGAACTCGGACAAGTCGAGTCCACCATTGATGCTAACTGAGAAAGCTGCGCTTTCGCATGTTCAACCTCAATCGAGCAAGAACTGTATTCAGAAATGGTCTCCTGTGCTTTTCTCAATACCGATTGTAAGTATTTCCCTTGAGCTTCGATTCTTAGCTGCAAATGCCGTTGCACCTGAAAATAATCATTTTGTTTAACTTTCTTGATCAATTTATCGTATATTTTTTTTTTCGTGCTCTGTTACTTACCTCAATTTGCTCGTGAAGCTTTTTCTGCACTTCCATTTGCATTTGTAAAGAATGTGCCACCTGCAAACTTCTGAAAAAAGAGAAGCATAATTTGAAGTTAAAAATTCCGTCTATTTTTTTTTTTAAATTGTATAGAAAACTATATTTAAAAGATCAGTACTCTTTAATCTGCTCATGCGCTCCATCACAAGTCTTGTCGGTCAACTGATTTTCTTCAATATCTGAATTCGAAAACAAGAAACACATTAGTACCTCACTTTTTGCCATGTGTTCTAAAATATATAATATCAATAGTTCAACACTCTGTTTTCTGACCTTCCGGTTTATTCTGGTGGCAGGTGTGCGGTAGTTGACTTTTTCCGAGTCGATATTTCTGCAAGAAGACATGCATGTCAGCAGAAACTAAAGAAGAAAATCGAACGATGCACAATGTAAAAGACGAAACTATAAAATTGCCTGTAAATGGCTCTTGAGATGGTACAAGGTGAGTCCATCGATGCCCATGATTCTCATCAACGATTTAGGTGTAGCTTCTGCATTACGAAAACGTAAAATTATAATACGCATTAAAAGTGGATAAGTAGAAGAAAACATTGACACTAAACTCTCTGCACCGCCGAGATGGTTGACTGAATCGATGAATATCTGGTGAAGTTCACGAGTCCATTTCAATCTAGGCTTTGCATCGCTCGATAAAACCAAGGTTGTCTCTTTGCCGTGTGCATTCTTTAGAGCCATTGGTGTCTGTCTGTATGAGAAGAATTTGTGGGGAGTCGATAATTGTCTTTATAATTGGGAGTTGGTTAGGGTGTCGTTCGAATGTTCGTCGTTCTATATCTGGAAACGTAAGTGGGGTTTGTGCTTTAGGGGGAGGGAATATATGCCATGAGCTGTGTCCCTTTTCTTTCTTCCATTTCCCATAACTTTTGACTTGAAGGGTTGGAGAGAATATCTGATTGCAGCAAAAACAGAGAAAGCAACATTCTTGAATTTAGGTCTCAAAAGGAGAGAAAAAAAGTGTATGGTTTGTTTTTATCCTCTGTTTTATCACCTGTGTGCGCTTTTGTGTGTGTGTGTGTTTGAGAGAGAGAGAGAGAGAGATTCCCATGAGTTAGGGCAGTCCCACCATGATGAATAATGGGGGCAACTTTTAAAAAAATCATAAGAAGCTTTGATGGAAAGAGAAAAGAGAAATAATCAATGATGGTGATGATGCTTTCTTTTTTAGATGTTTCCTTTTTCTCAAGATAAGAAAATTATTAATATTTTTTTTTTGTTTTTGTGAAGGGTAAATTACAACCAACTCCTGAGGTATGGTCAAATTATGAATAAACCCCTCCTGTTTGGACATTTGCCCCTCAATTATGAATCTTCTTACATCTCTACTCTTATAATGTCAAATTCAACATAATTATCTAGGTTCCGTGAAATGCTATTTAGTTTGATTTCGTTTTGTGCAAAAATAAAGTTTCTGATGCACAACAATCTGATATATACAATCCAAAAAATACATTTTATGATCGGCTACCTCAAAATGTGGAGCTTGAATGGGATAAAACGGGTCCAAAATTGAGAATACTCCATATAATTTAGAAAATTCCACTAAATTTGAAACCGCAAGGATGGACGTGTAAGAAAATTTATAGTTGAGGGGTGGTTGTAATTACCCAAACAGAAGAAGAATTTTCGTAATTTGACCATACCTTAAGGGGTCGGTTGTAATTTACCCTTTGCTGAATTATAGTATAATCCCTTGCCATTGGGTTTTCTTTATAGAGGAGGTGGGGTGTGGATTGGCCGGTTCTTTTTGTTTCTTGTGGGGATATAGGAATCAAAGAATCTAGCATTAGATTTTTAGGACAGGCAAATATTAACGTTATCAACAAGTTCATTTTTTTTAAATTAAGATGGGTGTTTGCAATAATGTATTAATATAATTTAGGGTAAATTACACACATCCCCTGAGGTAAGCTTAAATAACTGTAAGGTCCATGTGGTATCGATAATTACACTTAGCCCCCTGAAACGTAGTCAGAAACTCTAATGGGATAATGAATTGGATACGTTATTCCGATAGGGTTCTAACGGACTATTGGTTTCAGAAAGTGGTGCAGACAACAAAGAGCTATGGGTGATTTAAGAAATGTTCGGGAATGTTCGGGGAGTCATGTCACCCCATAGTTTTTTGTTGTCTTCACCACTTTCTGAAACCTATAGTCCGTTAGAACCCTATCGGAATAACGTATCCAATTCATTATCCCATTAGAGTTTCTGACTACGTTTCAGGGGGCTAAGTGTAATTATCGATACCACAGGGACCTTACAGTTATTTAAGCTTACCTCAGGGGGTTGTGTGTAATTTACCCTATAATTTATGCTACACCCGATAAAATATACCATAAATTAATTAATTATCGCGAAAATGAAAACGGAGTTTTTTGTTCCATTTGAGATTCACTTGACTAGGATATAATGAAACGATCTTTATTTCTGCTGCACTGTCAAACACTAATATTATAAAGAAGAAGCATCTTTTGCTCTTTGCTTAAAGTTCAAGAAATGCATGGATTCTTGTAGTGTGGAGTCAAAGTTGCATACAATGAAATTTCAGGACCATTGACGAGGTCTTGTGCTTTGGATAAAGTTTATCTATCTTATTTAGGGTAGGGTTTAGACGAATCAGATCACAATTAGTACTTTCGGAAAAATAAAAAATAAAAAGATTCTCGATATATAGAAGTGGCTTCGATAATGAGCTTGGCTCAATATCCAGATAATCAAACACACTTAGTTGAGTTGGGCCCAAACTGTCGAACTAGCCCCCATCACAATTACTAGTTTAATCCCGGAAAAGATTGGATTGTTCGAAAATTAAAATTAGATTGAAAATTCGATCTCATATATACATATTAGAATTTCAATTTTGATTCAAAAAAGAAATTCGGAAAATCAAAAATAAATTTGGATAATATTGTTTCAATTTTTTAATAATATCATTTAGACTTTTGAATGTGATTTTGATCATTTGCTAGTCTGATTTCAGCAAAATTCAAACCACGTAACATTGTGTTTATTTGAGGTGCCTTTCTAATCCAACTTGCATTGGTTAGATTAGACGTCAGCTGGCAAAATTGTCTATGAATTAGTTACATTTTGAATTTAGAAAACTTAAAACAGACAATGATCAAGTGATTCAAGTTGGATTTAAAAGCCAATTTTAAAATATTCACGCAGATCTCGAAGAATAACATATTCCTTGTTTTGAATTCTGTGAAAGTGAGACACAAAAATGTTCAACAATCACGTTTAAAGTTAAAATGGTATTATTAAAAGTGAAACGATATTTATCACATGCATCTCGACAAAATCTTAGTGAAAAATATTGTTTCAAAATTAGAAAATTTCTGACCAGAGTCGGCATTAAAAGTTAAACCCGCAATATCGGAGGCCATTCATGGATTACTATTTAATGTGAGAAAATCCATCAAATCTTGATTTTAGAAAATCTTAAGTAAAGAAAGAAAAAGAAAAAGACAAGAAACGAAAAGAAAGTCACAATGGCAAACAACAAATCCCAAAAGTCATTTAGGATCAAGATCATTCTTTTACATTTCTTGGGTTGCGGGCAAAGACTTAATTATCCATGGAATCAAAATCCAATGATTAATCCCCAAATCTTTTGCCATCTCACTGCCATATGTACATATATTATATATACACTAACGCAATTTAACATTAACATTTTGTTACATACTCATGTTGCTTGCATTTCGAAGCATGTGCAGCGCGCGTGCGTTTTCCTCCGTTATGCGTTTCGTTTTCCATAATCGGTACGTAGTTCACTTACCATTGAAGTGGCGGACATGCTTGAAAAAAGAAAAAAGAAAGTACTCGAAGTTCCTTTCTTGCTTTAATGTATTCCATAACAAGAAAAGGAGATTCTAGGATGATGCTAAACAATCTTAACAAAAGTAGTTGCCTCTCATCAATTATTATTCTTTCTATATTGTGTGGAGAATTTATAAGGGGACCCCATAAAGAGACTTGGAGAGTGAAATCTCGTAAATCTAAACGCACGGCAAAAAAAAAAAAAAAGAAAAAAAAAAGACCACGATTCGAAGAATATGGCCTCTACGAATCAAGAAAAGGTACTCAGAAAGAAAACTTGTCACTTTCCCACCATAGAACAATAATAATAATACTAATGGCTACTTATCCCTTCCTTCGAATTCATTCGCGGGCGAAACGGTCTTTTCCATTCTACTCGAATATGTACCTAATTATTGGCTTCTGTCTCTATTTAGACACTGTTTATTGAGTTTCATTACAAATGCATCAAACATAATGTCTGATAAAAAGATAGATAGTGGTAAAGTTTAGATCCATTAATTAATTTTGTGTTGTCTATTCTGCTTTATATATTTCACCATTAATAAAGTTGAGGGCATGCTTTGGGATTTATTGCAATAATTTTGGAGATAACAGCTGCTGCAACTTTATGGTAATGTCTTTCAAATCATTAATATTGTGATTTGTCCTAATTCTTGAATATCTATTAATTTCCAAATTATTTAATTATGAACTGTATGTATACTTCAACTAACCCCCAACTAGTCTAATAATAAACTAATTATTGCAAGAGATTTTGCAAAATAATTTCCTGATTATATAATAAAGGGCCGAAAATAAATGAATAGGCACAAAATGGGCCTCTCGGCCCATTAATTGTAAAAATATAACATAAGATTGTTTTGCTGGGCCTAGCTTAAGCCCATTCCCGTAAAAATTCCCGTCGTCCCTATAAACATTATGCGGGTACCCGCAAAATCCCAAAAAAATTACACATATACTATGATGCACGAACACTTTTAGAAAGTTTAGAGTCCCCGTATCCGACATCTGGACACTTGGACACGGCTCGAACATCCGTGTCGGGCCGTATCGGGCAGTGACCGCAATTTTAAAAAAGTTGGGATACGGCTCTTATATTTGAAGACAAACCCTAATAAATAATACGCATTTTTTTTCTTTCTCTCTAACACATATTTCCCTTGTCTTCATTAAGAGTCTATCCAAAACTCCAAAACTCTAGCGACAACATCGACCAAGAACACGAGCGGTTCTCTTATGCGATTTGGCGACTTATAAATATATTATTATAATTTATAAATGTACCCCTATATTTTTATAATTTGTAAATATATCCCTATATTTTTTTTATATTAACGCGTATCCGTACGTATTTTTTTTCTTCAATTTATTCTTGTGAAAATGAGTTAAAAACAATAAAAGTTTAATTGAATTTCATGAAGAAAACAATTTTAAAACAATAAAAATTAAATTAAATTTTATAAAAATAAGATTATATAAAAATTTGATTTAAAACAATAGTGCAATTATATATATATATATATATATATATATATATATATACAACGACGAGGCAGGAATGCGGGGAGGGTACAGAAAAACCAATCCCATACCCGCCCCGTTACTCGCCCCATGTTTTTTGGGTCGTGGCGGGACGGGTCAAATTGCAATCCCTAATTTTAGAAACGTCTTACAAACTTTTACTAATTATTTAGACCACATTGCTCCAATAATTTGGTATTGTTACGGGTCAAATCAGACTACTCTTTATTTGACATGATTTGTTCAGCTGTATATACTTTGAAATATGAACACTCAAAATTACCTATAGTATGTGATAATAATGCACTTAATTATGTAGTAATTAACTACTACTAATCAAGAAAACCTTTAATTAAACACAAACGCAGCCACACAAGTAAATAACCACTTTATGGAAATGCTTTATTGCGTTTTTAGGTGGGCCAAATTTAAATATGTATGTGGCTAAGGTGAGAAGCCCTATTTGAGTTGACATATATGTGGATCTGGATCGTGACTTCTTTATTTATTCTTTTAATTATATAAAATTGAAGTAGATAATCAAATTAAATAATTGATTTATTATTATTATTATTATTGTATAAGTAGAGAATCAAAATCAAGGAAGTAAAACATGGAAATCGAAGAGGATAAGAGAGAAAAAGATACTATTGAGCGTGTGGACCCCAGTCTCTTATCTCTTAGAATACAACGACACGTGTCGCCAGGTGGAGAGCTACTCTTAAGTTTTGTATTTTGGGATCCCGTGAAATTAGATTACAGCCACTAGGAAAAAGTATAGTGGGACACGCGTCGGCATATTATGTGCTGGAGTTATGTGGACTGGTAGCTGGGCTTTTCATTCACTTTTCAGAGGCTGTGCCCACACGTGTCCCCGTTTGCCACGTGATTTTAATTTGTCTGATTTTTTTGACAGCTAGAAATGAGAAAAATGCATGGAACTAAATCATTTTTATTCTCCAAAAAGAGTAAATAACAGGTAAACTTTAAATTATTTGCGTAATTACAAGCACCCTTCAAGTGTGTATCATCTTAAAATAAAATCTCTTCATTTGATAAATTTAGAGACCTTCATTCTTTAAAATTGTCCAGAAATTGCGGTACGCCAAAATTTCATACCGATAGCGTTTGGTTCGATGAGTAACCGAATTACCAAAATTTTATTAAAAATATTCAAAATTTAATTTTGAGTTATTTATTTATTTTTAATTTGTTTTAGTTTAAATACTTATTTCTAATCGGCATGTACGAATTTTCGTTCGGTTCGATTTGATCGGTTTACCGACCGGATGAACTCCTCTAGGTAAATTTAACATTGTAAAGGAAGACGACAATACATAGTTGAGGGAGGTAGTTGTAATTTTGCAAACAATAGGGATTCTTTCGTAGTTATATCTTATCTCGGGGGTGGTTCGTCATTTGGGCAAGAAACTAAATACAGCATTTATGTTGAATGGGCAAAATTGACCAAAATTTCCGTTTGAGGACATTTTAACAGAAAATGACCAAATTAATATAGGTTGAGAAATTAGGAAATGCCCAAAAAACACTTCACTCACATAATACAAAACTCTTGCAAGAAAAATGGAGTCAATGAATTAGGAAAGTGAAAGCTGAGGTGGACAAAAAGTCCCAAAGGCCAAAGCATTTCTAATTTTTATAATAAATAAAAAAAAAAAGCAACAAAAGAGGCAACTTCCTGAAATCCATTAACCAATAGAAAGATTTTCCTTTAAAGCCCACAAAAACAAACTTGTGGCTGAGAATTCATTCCCCACTGCTGACGTGGTACCCCTCCCCAACTTTCTCTCTCCTACTTTCTCCCCCCTTATAGACACCACACCACATTCAACAAACAATTAACATTAAAAAATTCAAATTTCTAACACAGTATGAACTGAAACTCACAAAGTAGAACAAAAAGAAAAAAAATGTCAGGAATTGTAGTAAAGGATCATTCAATTAAGCTGTTTGGAAAAACCATAGATTTGCTTCCATTTATTGACCAGATTCAGAGCTCCTCTGTTACATCAACTTCACTAGAGACAAAGGTTTGTCTTCGATCTGATCTCCTGTGTAATAATACTATGTATGTATGTATCTATCTGTGTATGTATATGTGTTGAATTGATTGGATTTGTTTTGTTTACTACAGGATTTATCGGGAGGAGAGATCACACACGAGTACGACGAATCCGAAATCAGCGACGGAACGGCGGCGCAATCTCCGACGAAAAACTCGGAAATTTCACAGACGGAAAGCAGCAGCAACACCTCGCCGGAAAAGGAAACCCTAAAAAAGCCCGACGAAATTTTACCCTGCCCACGCTGCGAAAGCATGGACACCAAATTCTGCTACTTCAACAACTACAACGTCAACCAACCCCGCTACTTCTGCCGGAAGTGCCAGCGTTACTGGACCTGCGGCGGCACGATGAGGAACGTGCCCGTCGGCTCCGGCCGACGGAAGAACAAAAACGTCGTCGTTCAGAATTACCGCCACGTCATCGTCCAGGAAAACGGGGCGGGCCATCACTTAAATCCAAACGGGTTCTTTATTTTCGGCCCAAGTAACGCGGATCCAAATTCGACCCGGAATGGATTCCCGGTTGCGTTTTATCCAACGGCGTCGTATTGGGGATCTGCTGTAACTAACTCTCCGTGGAATATTCCGTCAAATCCGGAATCTTCCGTCCTCGGGAAACATCCGAGGGAAGAAAATCAAAAAACTATGATTAGACCGAAGATGTTAAGGATTGATGACCCGAACGAAGCTGCAAAGAGTTCGATTTGGTCGACAATTGGGATGAAGAGAGAGAAAATCGGTTCGTTTGCTTTTAAGGCTTTTGATCCGAAGCTTAGGCATAATAATAATAATAATAATAGAAGCGTTGATAGTACGGAGACGGTGTTACAAGCTAATCCGGCGGCGTTATCTAGGTCGGTTAACTTCCAGGAGCTTGCGTGACGATGAAATGTAACGGAGGAAGGAATATTCGGAGTATATTCTTTTATATGTCTAACACTCTAGATATTGAAGTTTTATGTGACATGAAATGAAACTGCTGTTGCAGAACGGTTTTTGTATCAGCAAATGTATATAAAAATTCGATTTTTGTGCAATTAGCCAAGGTTTTTATTTTATTTTATTTGTATATGTGCAAGTTTTGACATAGTTTAATTTGGCTGTTAATTTAGAGCTGGTGAAGGATTCATATTCTTGTCCTAAAAAATAAATCTTTGAATAATGTCATGTTGTTTTATACATGTGAAATATACCATGTTGTTTTAAATTGTAGATTTTCATAAATAACTATCAATTAAGCGGACATACATATAATTGTTCCTTATATTTCATCAGGTGCAAGTTGTACAAAACGGAGAAAAATAGAAATCTAATCCAAGTGATCCCAAATGATGCAAATCTTTTTAATTCTTGAATTTTCTTCTCTTTTTCATCCCACAATTTTATAACACAATAATATGTATTGTCTACATTTTTTATTAGATAGATTTTGTAATGGATATTTCTTTTTCTTTTCTTTTTAATGTAAAAGAAAAAATAGTGCAGGGTGAGACAAAAGAGATTAAGAGATAATATAACGTTGCTATCAGAAATTGAAGGCCACATAAATTAGCTCAAAATTGAGTTGGAATGGCCGAATGGGACCTTAGGCATGTGATCCTAAGACAACCTCTTTTTTAACTAAATGTTTTCCATTTATTTAGTGAATAGTGATGGTTCGACATCTTACCATTATTTGGCATTATGTTTAATAACCTCTCATATATATGACAAATTACGGTCATCCGTAATATTTCGTCTAATTCAATTTGAAGAAAAAAAATTGTTTCAATTTCCAGACTCAGTTTCTCAAATTTTCCTAATATTACCCGAAAGCGTTGGTTTCCATTGGATTCATAGAATATCCACCCCGAATGCCGACATAAGATTAACAAAAAGTAAGAGAATGTGACCACTTTTGTGAGGAGTTTGGCCCAAATTATTTGCTCAGTTTGGAAATGAGCCCAACTCTCAATCCACTTGAGGTGGTCTAGTCTTGGTGTCAGGTCAATGATTTGCTCAAGCCCGATTTATATGGAGAAACTTCTGGATTTTCATCTTGACCGTCCATCTTGGGTAGTCAATCATTTCCGTCAGTCCGTCTCATCCTTTGAATTAGTCAGATCTACTTTCTTAATTTGTTGTAAATATAGTATACTTCCGCCACTCTGTACTTTCTCTATCTTTGTATTTTCGTCCTTCCTCCTTTCTCTTTGTCTTGTTCCGGTGACTTTTAAGTCAAACAAAACTGATGATGGTTGACTTTGACTCTAAGATGGATTTTCCACCGATAATTGTTGTATGTGCCTCTATAAATGAAGTCTTTAGAACGGGAGAGAGAGATGTTAGCACACGTATATTAGTTATTTTCCTCTGATTTGGGTCTTTATTCTTCCGTAAGTGATATATATATATATATATATATATGATATGCCTATTGGCCCAGCCCAATAGACCCATATTTACTGGGCCACATGCCCAATTTAATAGCTATTTCTACGGAGATCCAATCATATCCAAATAAGGTTAGACCCGATAAATTGATCTCGGCCCAATCAATAAAGTATAAATATAACTTAAGTTCATTTAATTAAGGTACGCAATTATTATTCAATAAATTCTTCTATTCGAATTCTCTCCACAATTACCGACTATCTTCACGTCTGACTTGAGCGTCGGAGGGGTTTCCGCCGGATCAACCCCCGGGCTAGTTCACGTGTTCTTTGTTCGCAGGTATCTCAGGGCCATCTAGCACGTGAGCAGTGATCCACTTTGCTCTCCCAGCTCCCTCGATCTCAACTATTTAAGGTGATCTATTTTTAGCATCATCATAATGGCGCCGTCTGTGGGAAAGCATACAAGATCACGTAGCGAGCATGATGTCCCTGAGTCATCTACTCGGAGAGAACATGCCAATGCTAACAACCTTCCACCTCGTGGAGGCTCTGGCTTACCACTTCCTCCTCGTAATCAGGATCCACCTCATGAGGTCCAGATAAATCCCCCACAGGATCCACCAGTCCCTGCTCCTCGAACGGTTCATATAACCGAAGAGGCCCTCCAACACATGATTGCGGAAGTTTCAGCTCGAGCTGCCACTGAAGCAGTGGCACAATATATCGCCACAACGGGAGTCAACGCTCTCCTTGCATCTCCACCCGTGGCACAACGACCTCCACCGCCACCGGATAACACATCCACCTCAGACCCTAGGTCTCGAATGCAACAATCTACTCATCGCCATAATGCACGAACTGGGCGACAAGTCCCACGTTCACCTTCAAGAGGCAACGCCTCTCGCCAACGAGTACCTCCACACAATGCTGGAGATGATGAGATTAACAGTCGGGTATCTCGCTCAAATCACCTCCCCCACATAGGTAATCCTATTGGTGGAAGGGCAATACCTCCAATAAGGCGCAGTCCCTTCACTATCGCAATAATAAATGAGATACTACCCCAACGGGTAAAGGTCTCGAGTCTACCGCAGTTCGATGGAACTAGTGACCCACAGGAGCACCTTGAAAAGTTCTACGCCATGGCAGATCTATATGGCCCAACTGATGCGGCGATGTGCAAGATGTTTCGCACAACGCTCTCCGAATGAGCATTGAGCTGGTTCAACTCATTGCCCACTGGGTCAATTGAAGCTCTCTCCCAACTAACGGATCGCTTCACCCACCATTTCGCTATCAATAAAGAGTACGCTAAGACTCCCGCGTACCTCTTCAATATCACCCAGAGAGAGGGCGAAACCCTCCGCAACTACATTCAACGATTTGTAGAGGCAGCTCACAAAGTTCCTAACGTGGGAGGAAGTATACTCTCTAGAATCATTCAACAAAACTTGAAGGAAAGTAGATTCAAGGAATCTATTGCAGGAAGACCTCCAACCACTCTGGAAGAGCTACTAAGTCGCGCTGAGAAACACGTGCACATCGAAGAGGCTTCGGCTCTCCCTCCTCCCAAGAGGAAAAGATATGTAGATCAATTCAACACCCGGCGACGAGATGGCCGACGACAATCGTCGACATCTCATTGACAATCTCCTTCTACATCTCTGGACTTCCAATGATGTCAATGACACTTGGAGTCTCTGGAGCTCATAACATTGTTAGTGATCGCATCATTCTAAACTGGGGGGCTACCCTACCTTAAGGATGATGAATCCCCTCACCTCTCTACATCAATTGGACGAAACCCCTACATCAACTACTTAGTACGAGTTTAGTTATTTCTAGCGATTCGCTCCTTATTTGTTTAAGTCACATTCGCCTCAATATGCTTGTAATCTTTACATTTTCAAGCAATGAATAAAACAAGTTATTTCCCTTACACTTGGTGTTATTACTCAACAACTACATAATTATTATCTCAAGTCAACATTAACCCTGAGAACACTTAGAGATTTTATAATGATCTATATAGCCTGGCCAGCTTGATTTTATAAACTTCTCTATCTGTCTTTATTGGGTTCTACATTTAAAACGTGGCCACGGTCCTAACATATTTACGACCCATGAGGTCTAACAAGGGGCACGATCCCCATCAAAAAATCTTGAGAGTCTGATCCCCTCATCAAGTACATCACGCACAATGTTAAATGTAAACACATATAAGCAACGCGTCAAACCAATGACAACGTCATACAAAATAAACGTCAAATAAAATAGTAATGGGCAAACCCATCTACTCCAAATATGAAGACAGAATGAAGAACCTACAATTCCACACACCTCGGACCACGTGCCATTAAAAAAAAAAAAGAAGAAAAAAGAAGAAGATGAAGAAAAAAGAAACAAGAAAAAGAAAAAGAAAAAAGAAGATGAAGAACAAAGAAACAAGAAAAACAAAAAGAAAAAAAAGAAGAAGAAAAAAGAAGAAGGATTAGAAGAAGAAGAAAGAAAGAAGAAAGAAGCATAAGAAGAAAAAAAAAAAAAAAAAAAAAAAAAAAAAAAAAAAATTATTACTCACAAAAATTAAGATGGATTTTCCACCGATAATTGTTGTATGTGCCTCTATAAATGAAGTCTTTAGAACGGGAGAGAGAGATGTTAGCACACGTATATTAGTTATTTTCCTCTGATTTGGGTCTTTATTCTTCCGTAAGTGATATATATATATATATTAGTATATATATTATCCTTAATCCCTTTTCACCTAGGTTTTAAATCTGTAATAGTTAATAGGAGATCGAGTGCTGTAATAAAAATGACTTATGTAATATTCAAGTAACAATAATATAATCACCCCATGTGGGTACGTGGCGTCAACACTCTAGCAGATGATTCTGCTCAGCCAAAACAGTTACCACTTCAATGCAATGCAATGAAATTATTTGTATTTTTTATTTCTTTCTTTTGTGTGTGTGTGTGTTTGTATTTGAGGACCATAATTCATGCCTGATATTTGCAGGCCCATGAGAAAAGGATGTCTTTCATATATATATATATATATATATACACTACCAAAAAACAAGGCTTCACTGACAACCAATTTTGTCAAAAAATTGATCATAATCTGTCACAAATAAGCTTTAGTGACGGAGTCATGACAAAATACGTTTGTCAGAAAAACCCTCGTCACAAACTGCAATTGTGACGAATATTTTAATTCCGTCACATTGTTTATCACGGAATAGTTGGTCACAAACAAAAATAATTCTGTCACAAATACCATATACAAGGTCCCTAAAATCTATGACGGATTCTGTCAAAAACATTTTTTGTTTGTCAATAGTTCGCCACTAATGAACTAAATATTCCCATAAAATTTGTGACGGATTCCGTCGCAAAACAATATTTCCTGTCAATAATTTGTCGCTTAAGTATGTGACGGATTCTGTCACATAATATTTGTTTATCAGTAATTCGTCATTAATCAACAAAATATTCTCTCTAATATATGTGACGGATGTCGTCACAAACAATTGTTGTTGTCCGCAATTCGTCACTAACCCTCTGTCACAAACAATCCGTCAGAAGTTATTATGTAAAAATTATCTTTTATTCAATTTTATATATGAATTTCTTAACCTGCTATTAAAATATTTTAAATTCTATAAATCTCCAAAATAAATCATTCATAACAATATCAACAAAAATAATTACACATAAATATGTCTTAATATCAACATTACATCCCTTCAGATATATTTCAATGTTCACATCTACAGTCATTGCAAACATAACTCAGATAAACCTTAATAGTTCCCAAAAATGCACAATACATCACAACCAACGACACAGATCTTATTTCAATGAAGTATTTGTAGCTTCATACATATCACATCGCTCTAGACCTTTCGTTGTACACCGCTCCCCTAACAGCTGACATCCTGTGATAACCACATGAAAAATAATCACGATTAAGAATTTTAGGTATTAGCGAAAGAAGAAACCAAATTAGACAGGAATTATAGAAAGGATTTCAAGTGACATTACAAATTTACAACTTCTAATCAAAACAAAATGAAATTTCAACTCCTATTCAACAAGCCATAGATCGAAGTGAAAACCACCATTTCAGAATAATAAACTAAACAATTTGAATTCTAAATTCTTTCAGACCATAAAAAACAAATAAAATGAAGTACACTTGACATGAACCCTTGACATAACACAACCTATATTTCTCATCATATACAAAGTCCGGTAATATATATGCTCAAACCAACGACATGATAATAATTTTCAGTTTACTAGCAGTAAGGAATTGCACAGCAGTCCCACAATTTTCGATAAAAAATAGAAAGAAAGAAATTTAAAAGTGAGAAGTGCAACGGAACAATAAGCATATATACATGCTGGCTTCTTCTATTAATGGAAGATGATCATCTGAGGCCTCTCTATTACATTTGTTTTCCTGCCAAGAACAACACTTGATTTAGGATTTATGCATTAATTTATTAGGACACGGGTTACACGAATAGAGAATTTGTTCTACAGATCTTCTTATTTATTGTCTCTATATTACTACAACATCTACAAGTCCCATAATTGGATCAATTCTTGTTTGAACTTCATTACTTTGGGGAGCAATTATAAGCTTCCAAATTGCGAGAATCTAAAATAATATAACTACTTATTTAATAGATAGTGCTAATAATCAACCATCTAGAGGGGTTAATATGTACATAAAAAATAAAACCCATTTAACTAGAAATTGCACATTGAAATCAATCTCAGCTACAAACCTCATTCTGAAATTGGATTAAAAAGATAAAGAGGTAAACTGCACCTGCAACTTCGGGTAAGAAAACGACTGTCATCGCTGAAGGAGAGGGTAGATCTATCCCCTTTTCTTCGTCCCTGCTTCTCTATCGCCGTGGTTTAGATTCTCTCTCCGGTGAAGTGAATCTCTCTTACCCATGGGGTTAAGCTGCTCGCCGGGGATTGAAGTCGTAAGATGTGAGCGGCGGTTTTGGGGGAAAATAATGAAACCCCCGTTTGTTTGTGTGTTTGATAGGTTATTATATTTAATATATGGTAAGTTTATATTTATTATTTACATATATATTATTATAAGTTGATTCAAATTAAGGGTATATATATTATTAATTTGTTTTTGTTAAATCAATCAAAACACCAAGTAATATATTATTATTACTGTTATTTAAATTAAGTGTGTGTTTGGCAAAAATATAAAAGTTAAATTAATTTGTTAATTTTTTTCTATCATTTTTCTTTAGTTTAAAAAATTATGTATATAAATCAAATAACAAAGTTATAATTATATTCTTTACTGGTTAATATCTTTGAACTAATAAGTTATAAAATTAAATAATAATTGTAACAACTATAACATTAATTATCAGTATTTTTACAAAATTAAAATAATTTCAAAACATTTGTATAATACAAAAAAAAGTTAAGCATTAGTTAATACTAATTAGAGTTCAAAAAGTAATAGATTTTGAGTGTGAGATGTAAGAGTGTATTCCAATATATATATATAGATTTAAACAATATATTTGTTATACACTAATACAAGAGAGTTTAATAAATTAGTGTAATTCACATTTGTGACGAATTTGATATTGTGCCGGATTAATGGCGGAACATTAAAATGTAACGGACTTGCGACCGAATAATACATGACGCATATGTGACGAAAAGTACATTGTGACGGATTAATGGTGGAACTTAGAAATGACAGATTTGTGATCGAATTATATGTGACACATTTGTGACAAAATGGACATTATGACGGGTTAGTGGCGGGATTTAGAATGTGACGAATTTGCGACCGAATTATATGTGACGCGTCTGCGACGAAAAGTACAATGTGATGGATTTTTGACTTGACTTCAATTATGACGGATATGCGATCGAATTATATGTGACGCATTTATGACGAGAAGAACTTGGTGACCGATCTGAGACCGATACTTATTAAAGTGTAAATCCATAAACCATTTGTGACGGCTATTATCACAGAAAAAATTTCCGTCTCAACATCTGTGACCGAAATGTGATCGAATATTCGTCGTCACGCAATTAGTCACATAATTCATCACATACCCGTCACAATAAATTGTATTATTTTTTGTTTCAAATCAGTCACAAATTGGTCACTAATTTGGTCACTCATTATGACGGATTAGGTTTGTCACTAAATTTCTGTCACAAAAGCCTTGTTTTTTGGTAGTGATATATATATATATATATATATATATATATATATATATATATATATATATATTACTCTCTCTCTCTCTCTCGCTCCTATTTCATGATACACAGAGAAAACCCTGATATTTCCTTTCTTGGTCATAAACAGCACATGTACCACCATGGATATACGCATAAATAAACCCACTCATTGTCACCACTTTTCCATGTTATAAGCATTTGTGTGTCGTCATAATTATCTGTACTCAGTTTTTTAGAGAGAGAAAGTGTACATGTGTGTGTGAGAGAGAGAGAGAGAAGACCTAATTAATTATTGACATTGTCACACATTTTGAAACAGTTCCATCTGAGGATAGTGAAATCGATCACCGCAAATAATTAGGTACTTAATTTGTGTTATTCCATAATTATTATTTAATTAAGCAAGAAAACACAGCGCATTAATTCATTATAATTAAGTTAATTAAAAAACTTCACATACATATAGATAATAATTTAATTCAAAAGGGTGCCGCCAACTCCAAGAAAGTCTATAAACGGCGGTGCGGTTCTTTCCTCTGCAGTTTCTACTACAATGCCTGCAGTTGAAACTTGCTGCCTGCTGGGTGAAGACGACGCTGTGAATATTTCTGAATAATAATAATAATTAGGGAAATTATTATTATTCTTATTATTAAGACAAGGTGGTGGTGGTGGTGCCTGTGGATGAATTGCTGACGTGGACGAAATGTAATTGTAGGAATTGGCGTGCTTGAAAACGTTCATCATCTCACTAGTACTCGGGCCTGTAATAAAAACAAAAAATAAAAAATTCCATGACCTAATTAAAAAATTAAACGAATTATTTTTTTTTTAAATTTCTAAGAAATGATTTTGACTAGCTCTGACCTGGAAATAAACCAAGATATGTCTGTGGTGCCCATAAAGGTGTGTTGTTCGGAGCACCACCGCCGGAGTTTGGGAACGGTGGTGGTGTCTCCGATGGCTCGACGGCGGCGGCGGCGGCGAAGGAATGATCATCGTCGTGATCTTCGACTAATGAGGATGAACTATTATTGAAGAGAGAAAGGCCGGCGGCCGTAATAATATTGTTGGTGTTGGTGTTGGTGTTGGTGTTGGTAAGTAGTAAAGAAGAAGTGGAGGAGGAATGGTGTCGCCTGTAGTTTCTGGCCATAAGAACATGCCAATGGTTCTTGACAGCATTGTCGGTACGGCCGGGGAACAACCTAGCTAACATGGCCCACTTATTGCCGTAAAGACTGTGTGCTGACATCAGCCTCTCTTCTTCTTCCTCGCTGAAAGCCCTTCTGTTTATCCTCGGATCCAGCTGGTTATACCATCTCAACCTACAGCTTTTTCCTAATAATCATATATCATGTATATATATATATATATACCAACATTAATATTAATATATTAATTAATAAATGATCTCTATTCATTATAACAAAAACACACACATGACATATACAAATAGTACGTACCAGATCTTCCATTATATTGTAATTTGTGGGAGATGAGATTCCAGTTGTGAGGGCCGTAGAGAGAAACAAGTTCCTTGAGCTTAGCGTCTTCTGCAGCTCTCCAATGCCCTCTTGAACATACCTGCTGCTTTGACGACTGCCTAATTGCTGCATTTTTATTATTGTTATTATTATTAACATTAATTTCTCCGAGGTAGTGGTTTTCATCAATGGAAGCAAAGCTTTTTTGCTGTTGTGTTTCTTGGGAAGAAGAAATGGAAATGGAGGGAATGCTCATATTATTATCAGGGCCGTACACCATTCCCACCATACCATTGAAGAGGAGGAGGAGAATTATAAGAAGAAGCAGCAGCTACGTCATATATATATATCATATTCTTTTTGCCGTATTTAATTAATTTTGAAATTGAAAATGAAATTTGTATTGAGGTCTGACAGATTCTGCTGCTGTAATACTGTTACCAGGTCATACGTCCATCACCACCTTAACTTTGACGACGATATCATATTATCATCACACTAACTAACAAAACTACAAACAAACCAGATTATTATCAGATTTAATTAATTTCGGGTACACAAAATAATAATATATATATATATATATATATATATATATATATATATATATATATATATATATATATATATATATATATATATATATATATATATATATTATTATATATTAATTAATTCGGTTGTGGGATTGAGTAATCTTGGGAAGAGCAGAAAGTATTTGTAGCAGAGAGAGCTCTCTATAGTCTATACATGGATTATAGATACAATAAATATATATATATATATATATATATGTATGGAATCTCTCTGCTTATATATATGCTCTTCTCACTTAATCTCTCTCGCCATTGGCACACAGTGCGTGTGTTGCAGTGTGCATATCATAAAAAAAAAAAAAAAAAAAAACCAAAAATTGAAGATAAAAAAAATTAAAAAATATCATAAAAAATCAAAGTATGTTTACTAGTTTAATTATATATATTTGGGATTTATCTTAAATTCTAGTCCATAACAACTAGAATATTCAATTTGAGATTAATATTTTATCGAGTGCAACTGTATTGGAAAAAAAACAGAAGAGATGTTTAATTAATAGTGGAAATATTTTTCTTACATCAAATCACTTTATTGTTTTCACGGTTCAGACATTTTTTTACAGGTAAATGAAAGTTAAGATTAATAGTTGTATCAGTTTTGAGGGCTTACTATTTATTGTCTCTCTTAACAATGACAAGTAAGACACAAAACGTGTTGTCTCCAATTTCAGACACACATATATACCTCAATCTTATCAAACTATACACAAACACCAACTTGTCAATCATAATTAATATATTAATTAATTAAATGTAATAACTAAATATATTATTACTTAAATGTTCCCCTCCGATCCATCAATCTTTCACATCATCCTCTCTCTCTCAAAACTGTATATTGGAATTTAATTCTAACTTCATCCAAAAGTAATTGTCACTGCAGTAGCTAAGCTAGTTTTCCCGTAAATAATACAGTTAAAAAAAATTAACTTTGTGTCGATAACATAAAAAGATTATATTTTATGTTACAACAAAATTTGTAAAGTATTGATTATTTAATAATTAGAATAAAATTGTTTTCACGAGTCCCAATACAATTAAAGCAAAACCCAATTGCATACGTTTTCGTTTAATTGGCGCGCGGTGGATCAGAACAGTGACAGGAATTTTACTACATTCTCAATCAAAGTTGAAACTCAGTATATGACTTCTCAAAATTTAATATAGTTTTAAAAAAATTAAAAAAATCGGAAATCAAAATTGATAATAAAGACTTGTTCAAAAAATAGATTTTTATGGATAAACAATCAGATAAGAATGGAAATTGTCATTTTTGTTACACCTATAACATAAAATACATAATAATATTAATATTTGAAAAAAGAATATTCTACACATGACAATTACATGGCCATTGGGCCTAAATAAAAATAATAATAAATGAAACAAATATTTGTTGACAAATTAATGTTGGAGTTGCTGATAATACAATTGGCCAAAGATATAGATGAGGTAGATTTTAGTTATGAGTGAGGACAAGATTTTGCTGTTGTGGATGACGCGCGTGTGTGTGTGTGTGTACGTGTGATTTTAGTATCTCTTTCTCAGACAAGGACAATCAATTAACTATTCTTGTGAACCATAAAATTAAAGTATAACATTTAAACTTCTGAACAGTGAGGTAAGAAAAGGTTAATTTTTATTCATCCAATCTTGGAGATTCAAATTGGATTACAAAGCTAACTCAAACAACTACAAATCTCGTGTTTTCAGTTTTGCCAAACCTAGGCTAAAAAATGGTTAAAAACACGTTTGAAGTTAAAACATTATTATTAAATCTGAAACGACATTTATCAAATAAATATATATATTTTTTAATTATTTAGGTTTCATATTTTTGATAATTTTGACATGGTTGAAATTGTTGTGATTTTGATGTTCCAAAAGTGGTAAAAAAATGGATTGGTTTTCCACAGTTTCCCATGTTATCTTTGTAAAAATGTTAACAAGTTCAGAGCAGTGTACACTGTAGTAGTATGTGTATTCACATATACACACACATATTTGATTGTATACAACAAATTGCAATCAAAATCAATAGTTATTTCTCCTCATTGACCATTGACCAATCCTTTTTTTGAAGGAGTGATTAGTTTTAACCAGAAAATCACCAGATGATCATTTCCAAGAAGAAATCATTTAATAATCTTGAAAATGTCAGATATGTTCATGTAAGCATTGCATCACAGAGGTTCAAGATTTTACTGAATGAAGGTCTTTTTTGTCTTTTGCTGCAATTGGAGGGACATATTTTAAGCACCCCATTTTACTAGTAGCTAATTACTTTATTAGTATGTTAATTTAATGCATTTCAGTAATTTCTTGAAATAATAATAATAATAATACCCTTTTTTCCTTGTCTTTACTGCAGCAGAGATATTTAGTTGCAGACAGTGTATGAAGCAAGACCTTCAAAGCTAGCTCTAGCTAATTTCAGACAAGTCATCATCAGAGTATCTGAGTATGTAGTATCAGTAACAAAGAAGTGGATAATCAAGTATTAGTTACTTAATCAAGAAACTTAGCTAAAAATGCATGAAGCTATCAAATCTGTTATAACTTCTGAATTCTACTATAAAAAAATTCATTTCACACAGTCACACACACACACACAAGAGACACTAGAACATCATATTTATGGGCAAATTACGGCCACCTCTGAGGTAAGGTCAAATTACGAAAAAAAATCCCTACTTTAAAGTAATTAGAACTATCGCTGAACTATGCATTTTCTTACAAAATATCCCATCCGTTAGTAGGTAAATTTGACACCGTAAGATGGACGTGTAAGACAATACATAGTTGAGGGGATGATTGTAATTACCCAAAATAGAGGGGTTTTTTTTTTCTTCGTAATTTGACCTTACCTTAGGGAGGTGGTCGTAATTTGCCCGATGTTTAAATGTACACATGTGCATGTTGATTTGATTAATTAATCTAAGGAGAGAATTTCAGTAATAGCCCTGATTATGTAAAAGTCGGGGCTTAGTATCCTTGTTATAGACTATCAAAGGCGATTTTAGTGCTGTTATTGACTTTTGTTGAATTAGCTCGAACATAAAATTTAGAATGTGAATAACACATTTAAGATTGCACTTGTTATGTGCGTTTTTAACTTTGTGGCTCTTAGAGTCTAAAACTATAGTCGACGACATTCGACGCAAATGAAATTCGATTCCAGGTCAATATCCAATCCATCCAAGAACATATGCTAGCACCCGTGAAATCTAATTTGTAATAATACGTTATTACCCTTCGACGCTTCATTGGGCGATTAACCCTAGCTAAGACGAGGGATATTTGTCCCAACTCAACAATCATCGACTTATATATAAGCAATTAATCTTAATGTGATAAATACCAATTTGTGAATTCACAATTACAGGTCACTATTCTATTCTAATTGTATCATCGGCCAACACTAATACGTATCAATAATGATAGAAACATGACTGGGAACAATGATCAATCACCATTCAGGCATAATTGCAAACACATTGTGTGCAGAAAAAAATCGATTGCATTTCTACAAAACATGTACATTTCGACAAAATCTAGAAAAACTAGACGTATAACCAATCAAATTATTACCCCAAATTGCATACGAATGCGACGAAAGAGAAACTTACAGTAAGCTACAGTTAAAATCTTCTTCTACACCACCATTCTCAAACGCTTCTCAATCAACCGCGCATTGAACTCTCCGTCGCTAACCTTCAACATTTCCGACAAATGCATCGACAATCCATGCTCCGTCAAAAGCATGTGACGTGGCTTAATCTTCCTCTCCAAACTAAACGAAAAATACTGCGGAAACCTCTTAATTTCCTCCAAATCACCATTCATTTCTTCCAAGAAATACTCCGTCTTGGGTTTGTAATTATTCTCCAAACTGAAAGTCAACAAACCCGGCGATCTCAGAACCATACTCTTCACCTCGTCATACTCCAATCCCAACCCCAATAAAAACTCAATCTTTGGAATTAGGGTAAACTCAACGCTCGAGACCAGCAACACTGTCGTTTGAGAGGTGAGTCTACTCGATCCGGAAAAGCCCAATCGGGTCAGGAACTCGAATGCGGGCTTTAATTGGGTTTCCGGGTCGGATACGAGGAGGCGGGGGCACCGGATTATCGACTTCCGGATGTCGGGGAAGGGGATTTCGACGGTGTTGAGGAGGAAATCGAAAATTGGGTATATATCTGAATACGGGTCGGATGTGAGTAGCTCCGGGTACATGTCGAGGATCCGGCCGAGGGCGGAGAATTCGATGCCCATTGATGAGAGGCATTGGGTGGTGGAGTGGAGGGTGGAGAGAGGGGCGGAGCGGAGATTTGGATTTTTATTGAGAGCTTTTGTGGGGTTTACTTTTAGGGATTGGAGGTAGAGTAGCTTCCGCCGGAATATGAGGCCGGAGTCTGCAGTAGTGGTGGTGGTGGTGGAGAGTATGGTTTTGAGGGTATTTTGGGTATTTGGGGTTGGAATTTGCAGTCGGAGAATCATTTCAGCAGATTGATGTAAACTTTTGTGAGGGGAAGGGGAAAATAGAATAAGTTTGTTAAAAACAGTTTGTAAGATATTTGACTAGAATACCCTTAGGCTTCTTTTGGTTTTATAGATGGGATGGTTAAGTTTGGATATGATTATTAATCTCGTGATTAATATGATTACTTGTATGATTTATAAATATATGATATAGCTTTTACCTAATTAATTATTTTGTTTGAATGAAATGTAAACACATGATAGGATTGGGTAGTAATTTACTACAATACACTTATAACCCTATTTATTATATTGCAAACATATAACATCTCACCTCTTCCCCAATTTATCTGCAGACACAAAATGAGGGTTTGAGTTTCATTTGTTCAGCGATTGAGCTTCCTCAATCATCGACAATATATTCCTAAAATCATTCACTACAATCAACCATGAGTACTTGTAATTCAGGTGCTAAACAGGGATCGAGTTTCGATACCCATGGAGGGTGGAGTTGTTCGCACACATCATATCCTGATTATTGCCACTGTGGTTTAAAACTTGAGGTGAAAACATCTTGAACACCACTGAATCTAGTAGAAATTTGTAGCGTGTCCGCATAGAGGGGTAACATTTGACATTTTTTTCTTCTTAAAATTAGTGTTATGTATAAAATTTGTAGTCGTATGCCTATTGGTGTTCAGTATGAAATTGGTGTTCTTATAAAAAAAATTCTTAATACAATTAACTGAATTTCGTAATTTCACAATTACAGTTAAAACAGAAGAAAAAAACAGAGATGGGTTATATACTTCAACATTAATGTATACCACAAAAGACAGAGGACATAATATATATATATATATATATATATTATTGCAACTAAAACCGTAATAGTGAAGTAACATTACCTGAAGACGATGTGAATTGGGGTGAAACTATCGTAGCTGGAAATCTAGCTAGCAGCCCTTTTTTCCCCTTCCTATCGGAAACGTTGGTAGCAAGTACTGCAACAAAGAGTTAAAAAACGGCCTTGCTTGCTTACCTTTGATTAGGGCTTCAAGAGATAGTCAAATTAGGGAAGATACGTATTTATATGCAATATTTTTGTAATTGTTTATTTGGGCAAGGGCAGCAAAGTAATTGCACAATAGGTCAGATGATGAGATAATTAGATGATAAATTGTCAACCCAAATTCGGGTTGACAGATAATCAGTCAATTGACTGATAAATTTGGTGGGTCCATTTATCATGACAAGTTGCAACACGCAAACCAAATAACATATAAACTGTGACTATTAGTAATATCATGGCTTATCAACTAAACCAAAGGTGCCCTTATGTGGGATTTGGAGTGACTAGTTATCATGTAGATTGTTATGACACTGCGGAATAGTCATTTCATGTTTGTTAATTTGGTCGTGAATTATCATTCACCATTCATCCATTCGGCTTGGGTACATTATATATTATGGTAAATTACAACTACTCCTGAGATATGATCAAATTACGAAAATCCATCATGTTTGGATAATTACAATTAGCCGTCAACTATGAATCTTTTTACACGTTCACCTTTACGATGTCAAATTCAACATAATCTTTTAGATTCGGTGAAATGTTCTTAAGTTTGTACTTGTTTTGTGCAAATATGCAGTTTCTGATGCATCGCAATCTGATATAAACACATCTTATGATCATCTTGCTTCAAAATGTGGAGCTCGAATGAGATAAAACGGGTACAAAATTGAGAATATTCCATATAATCTAGAATATGTCACTAAATTTGACACCGCAAGGGTGGACATGTAAAATGATTTATAGTTGAGAGGTGGTTGTATTATCCAAACATGTTGAGTTTTTTTCCGTAATTTAACCATATCTCAGGGAGGTTGGTTGTAATTTACCTAAACATTACCTTATATGTATTTTAAATTATTTTTTCCCAGGTGTGTATTCTTTTTGGGCTTCAAAACTACAACTGATATTGGGCCCAATTACAAACTAGGCTTCCAAATTGTTACCTGGGTTCAACAATCCTGTGTTGTTATTATTATTATTATTATTATTATTATTATTAATAATATTATTAATTTATTAGAGAAGGGTTTGAGGGTCACGGGGCTCGAGAGTTGACTGGGACACAGAGGAGAGTCAAACGCAATTACGAAATCAAGAAAACAGCTTTAGGGCTTTGACGTACATCACTCATATGGAAGACTACGCCTCTCTTCAAATTACTTTTATTTGGAGAAAATATGTTTTTATTGAATAACTTGCAAATTGAAATAAATAAAAAAAGAAGACAAAAAATATGATGACAGGATGAAAGGAAATGTCAAGCTTTTTTTCTGAACTAAACATGTGAGGACTTGTCATAGAAATATAAAGGACACTTTCATTTCTTGGAACCATACAACCAGCTATCAAGTGTTGTACACCACTTCTGCCAATATTCTTTTCTATGTCTCTAACCATATATTACAACTATACCTAATTACTAAATAATAAGACACTATGCAGGAAAGAAGGGCAAAATTTGAAACAACATGTATCACAAAAATGGCAATGAGATTATCCCGTAGGTTTCGTTATTTCTATGCTACACCCAATGAAGACTATACGAGTAATTTTTTACACACACTAACGTTGATGTGTATATGAATAATAATGATATACGATTCGAACCCTGCTGCTCCCTCTCTATTTTCCCAATTTGTACACAATTTGATTTTTTTTTTAAGTAACAAGTAATGTAAAATAGCATAAAACGATGGAAAATGTACTAATTAAGTGGAAATAAAACATTTTAAGTAAGTACTACTAAAATTGGATTTAATTACATTTAGCTCATCATCTTACATACAAACCCAAGCAAAAAACAAAACAAGGTGACAAACCTCTCCCCATTCTACCCCTCCAAGATAGAAAAAAAAAAAGACACTAGAATTGTAGTAACATAATTACTATTACTACTAGTCCTTAAAAGATGAAGCGGGTGGTAATAAATCCACCTCAGCCCAAAAAAAACAAAAACCCTTAAAAATGCTAGGAATTACATTGAGTGCCCTCCTTTGAAAGCCGAAGGACTATTTTAAAATTAGCCCCCACCCCCTCAATTTTGACCCCCAACACTTTCAACTACAACAACACCTATTAGTAAAACAACTATATAATAATAATATTAATATTAATAATAATATATTGTTAGATATAGGAATTAATCCCGCGTTTAATTTCAACGGAACTGAGCTCCGGCGAAGGTCTGACCGAAGTTCCAGCTGGCAGGGGCGGCGTTGTAGGACACCACCGTGCGTCCGTCGCTGGTGGTGACCTTAAACGAGAGGCTCTGGCCGTTGAGGTTGGAGTTGCTCTGCCAATTCTGCCCCCAGTTTCTCGACATCGGCTGCCACCCTGTCCGGGAACCCTTGACGGAGACGGCGTGCACGTCGCCGGCGCCGCCGACGTTGGTTATGAGTACGAGGTTGAAATACGAGTGCCCATTGATCGTGAACCTTATTCCCCCTCTTCTCCTGCACGCCACCCTACAAAAATACAGCATTTTAAAAAAATTATAAAACATTTCTGGGGTCAATTTATAATTACGACATAGTTGGAGGACCGCATGCCTTTGAAAAGGTTAAAAAATAAATTACGAAACTTTTGAGGGGTCAATTTATAATTATGACATAGTTGGAGGACCACATGCATTGGAAAAAGTTAAAAAAGAAATTACGAAATTTTTTTAGGGGTCAATTTGTAATTATGACATAGTTGGAGGACCACATGCATGAAGATGAGTAAAAGTTACTATTACCTTCTGTAAGCAACGGGGACGATTCCGGCTCGGTACTGAGCAATGCGTTGGAAGACGGGCTGAGAGAGGTCGAAGTGGTGGAGGGGAGGGTTGCACCACCCGCCGGCGTTGTTAGGGAGGGCGTTGTTCGGCGGGCAGAAGTTGGTGGCGGTGACCAGAATGGAGCCCGGCAAGCACCACCGCCGCTCGTTGGCGCATCTGATCTGGTAGCAGGAGCCGCAGCTCAGACCGTTGTTGAAGAGTGCTGTACTCAACGCTGCTGTGTTTGTACCGTACCCCTGGCTGTACAAGTTCCCATACCCACAAGCGCCGCCTGTTAAATTTCAAGAATTTAATTACAGAGTTAAAAATAAAAAAATTGGTAAAAATTGAATCTTTAATTTTAATTCTTGAATTCATTCATACATACCCATAGTTCCAGAGGCATCGCTCCCACCATAGAAGGTTGCATGTGCATTGACCCAACCCCCACTGTAGCAATTAACGTGGGACGCCATTGCAAGAAAACCAACCAAGAAAAGCACTAGAATTGCCATTTTTACCCCTGCCAAAAAAAAAAAGACAACTTTTTTTTTTCAGTATTTTTATCTGCAATTGCTCAATAGACAAAGAGAAAACCAGAAAACAAAGATGGGTATTGTAGAAAAAGAAAATGTTAGGTAAATTACTTTGGAAGTTCTTGTGAGAGAAGCAATTGTAGACAGAGAATTAATGAGGAGAATGTGGAGGGGGTTTGTTGATATAAATAGAGGTTTGGGGTGGGGGTGGGGGTGGGGTGGGGTGGGTGGGGGTAGGGGTGGGGGGGGGGGGTGACTGGTGAGGCTCTTCTTGGTTATACAGTGAGTAGTTCTTAACTTCTCACACAGAAGTAACTGAAACTTTGATGCAGGGGACCATAAACTGCTGGGGATTTAATTTTAAACCACCAAAACAGGTTTTTGATGCTGTATTGGCTAAATTGGTAATTTCACTTCATTTCTTAGGGTTGTTCTGTGTTGAATTCTGACTTCTTTCAAGTGGGTCTCCCACCTTTTTTTTTTTTTTTTTTTTTTTTTTTTTTTGTAAATTATATTTTAATGGGTAAATTACGAAAACCCCTAAACTTAGATTAAATTACCAAAACCATCTCCGCGTATTGATAATTACCAAAAACTCCCTAAGGTTTGTTTCCGTTTTACACTAACTCCTTACAGTGTGACTTTTCACGGATTTTTTTTTTTCGGGGAATAAACTTTACATAATTTCAAATATTTTCTTTTATTTCTCACCTATTTAAGAGAAAGTATAATAGACTGTACATATTTTATGTTAAAAAACTCGATCAAAAGTTAATCATAAGGGGATTTTGGCTACGGACAGATGGAGGTGTTTTTCGTTATTTAGCCTAAATTCAGGGGAGTTTTTGTAATTGACCCTATTTTAATTTTATATTCATTTTCTTGTGTTATGGTAAAATCTGATTATTTAATTTCTTCTCTTCAAAATTCCCTTTATTAATTATACTAGTGTGTAACCACATTTCTCCGCCCCTTTTTTAGACTACATTTTCACTTTTCATTTGGTCCTCTAAGTCAATTCCCTCTTCCAAAAATTTGAAATAATTTCATACAGTTTCGTCCCTTCGAGTATACAAAGTAAGGTTAATTTCTCGATAATGAATTTCGATTTTCCGAAAATGGTTCGTCGGTTTAAAGATAGACACGAGGAATACTAACTAGTCGAATTTGAAGTTTGTTCGATAACTGAAAAACGGAGAGCTAATTCCCTCCATTTATTACAAGAATGTGTGCTCAAGAAAAGCACAAGACAACTTGCCCTTTTTCTCTTGTTGAATTACTTATTTAATTTTGTACATGTTGGGAAAATTGGTACGATTCTTGCACATGGCTCCAGAAATGTAATTAGTGAAGCATTTATTAATGTCATTAACTACCAACTGAAACTTTATTAAATGTTTTCAACACCAAATAGGCAAATATAGTCAATTTACAATAAATATATTAACCAAGTTCATACCTAGATGACTTCATATAGTTAACTATACTTCATTTCACATTGAGATATCCCTTCTATGACATGCTGTTTCTTAAGCTTATTTAATTGGTCGATTTCAAATTCGTATAAGGAAAAAATTGCGCCAAGATTTGATTGACACGATATTAGGACCGGGACTAACCGAAGCCTGACGGGTTTTTTTTTTTTTTTTTTTTTTTCGGAACACGTTCGACTGCAAAGTTGTAAAGTATGTAATTTTATATATTGTTCGATGTAAGCTCGTCATAAACCTGAACTCCGAAAAAAAATACATGAACCTAACTTGAAACTATAATAATGAGGCTCAATAATATATGAGTTTGAGCCTATAGTAATGAGGCCCGATTGCAAGCCCTACACCAGATTATGATATATGCATGGAAATGAAATGTGATTAGTTGATTAATAACATTGTTAGCGAAATATTAGGGCCATGATTCAAGGCATTAAGTTTTTTTTCCAAGTAGTGCCATTTTTTATTATTTTTATTACATTGTAAAAAAAATGTTAAATCAAACTACCAAGACAAGTTGGAGTATGCTTTTTGTCTTTAATAATTAATGTGCTACAAATCCAAGATTAACCTGCCAAACAGGGAAGGTATCCTAAACAAAGTGGACTCCTAGTTAATTAAATATTGTGCTAATCCTTGCACAAAATGGTACGATAAGTGTCGCAATTATGTGAATGGTATGGAATTATTTTGTTTTATAATTAATGAGAATCTACCAGAGTTTTGCTGGATTAAATATGAGGCTTTAATTGTAAGTTGTAACATTGTAAATTCTATTTCCCCTCTTTTACTTTGGCTCGATATCACTTTACCCTATTTTACTCTCAATTGTATCGATTTGCCCCCTTGTACCCTGGCTCAATATCACTTTACCTCCTTCTACTCTCAATTGCATCGATTTGCCATTGTACTCTGGTTCAATATCACTTTACACCTTTTTACTCTCAATTGCATCAATTTGTCCCCCTTACTTGAAAATAGGGCTGGGCATTTGGGATCGGGATTCGGGATCCCGTCCCGTCCCGATCGGAATTTTACTATTTGGGACTAAAATTTCGGGAATTCGGGATTATGGGATTCGGGATTGGGATTAGGAACAAATACGGGATCGGTATTAGGGAATTGGTTCAATCCCGATCGGGATATTTTAATCCCGAATTAGGAAAAAAAGAAAAAAAAAACTAATAAAAATACACACACACACACACACACACACACATATATATATATATATATATATATATATATATATATATATATATATATATATATATATATATATATATATATATATATATATATATATATATATATATATATATATATATATATATATAGTGTCAAGGAGATAAAAAATACAATATAAAATATATTGTTTCAACTTATTTTTACATTTTTTAAATTTTAGTTGTTCCAAGTTTTGTGGTAAAAATAAATAAGGCAAGAACAATAGTATGTATATAATATATTCAAGTTGGTTTAGTGTATAAAATAATACTAATGGAAAAAAGGTGCAATATTTCTTAGTTTTTAGGCAAAATATGGGATTTCCCGATCCCAATCCCGATTCCCGAAATATTTAGGGATACCGATATAACCAGGATTTAATAGTATGGGACGGGATTGGGATATAAAATTTCTATCCCGAATCCCGAAATCCCGATCCCGAAAATCCCGAATTCCCGAAATCCCGTCCCGAACTCACCCCTACTTGAAAATTATCTCAATGTGGCCCTCGCCGTTAGTTTTCACACATTTTACCTTAACACCGTTTGATCTAAGTTTAAAAAAATACAAAAAAACCGCCCCTCCCAGTTTAAATAATTATTTAAAAAAAAATCGTGGCTGGCGTCGTAGACTATGTTTTCTCGTTGTCTTGAATTTTTTTTTATTATTGTTTTTATTTTTTAATATTTATTTAAATTGGGAGGGGTGACTTTTTAGTAATTTCAAATTTAGATCAAACGGTGTTAATGTCAAATGTTTGAAAACTAATGCCGATGGCCACATTGAGATAATTTTGCAAGTACATGGGACAAATCGATGCAATTGAGAGTACAATGGAATAAAGTGATATCGAGCCAAAGTACAAGGGGGCAAATCGATGCAATTGAGAATAGAGGGTAAAGTGATATCGAACCAAAGTACAAGAGGGCAAATCGATGCAATTGAGAGTAGAAGGGGGTAAAGTGATATCGAGCCAAAATACAAGGAGAAAAAGTGGAATTTACGCATTATTTTTTGATGCAACACTAATATTAAAGTGAAGAATAAAGATTTATCAACTCGTTAAAGCTTAGAGTGAGTTACGTATCTCATCTATAATTTGCGAGTTATTTTACGAGGGCACGTTTCGAGTGACTTCCGAGCTCCGTTTTGTCAATTTAAAAAAAAAAATAGTGTAAATAATATGTTAATGATTCCACAGCCTTTTTAACTGTCAATAACGAACTTATCTACTAGTAACGGTCCAAACAAGAGAGATATTCTTTCAACAATTCTCAGTTAACAGTTAATAACACTATCTGCCACTAATCTCTCTTTCCACATGCTATTTATTTTTTATTATTCAATATCTATATTTAAATTAAAAAAATAAAGGTGATATGGTATATGGAATTAGTGAGACAATTATGAGATAAGATGCCAATTTTTATCACTTAATAATGAGCTTAATGCAAAACAGCATATATTCGTAGTTGGATTTCACTAATTATAGTTGACTATCAACAATAAAAAGACTAATTAATAATTTAATATGAACAAGCATCCAAATAGAAACCAATAATTCCCATTATTTATTTGAGAGATGGAATAAACTATAAAGGCTAAGATTTCTTTTTACCAAAAAGACTGGATAAACTAATTAATTATTTATAGGGTCAAATAGACACCCAAATTTTGTTCCAGAGTATCACTAATAAATTTTATTGATTAAATAATATGGACTAGTAAAACTGACGAAGCCATGATTTTATCTCTAAGTGGACCAAATTTAAATTAAAGTGTTGTTCGATTACCCTTTGGTAAGTTTTATTGACTAGTTAATAGTGTAGGCTAGTGTGATGTTCGATTAATAAGATACAAATGACATGAAAAAATCGAAATCGAAAATCGAAATGAGAAGTTGTTAAAACAAAAACAATAGATTGAAACAAGTATTGAACCCGTGCGATGTATGGATGTCAAATTCAAGAATAAAATACATATTTTAATATTTACCAATTTCCAGAGTATTTAATTACACCTAAATCTTAATTTTATATATAAAATATATAAATACATTTAAGGGTAAATCCTATTTATCCCGTACTTTGGCTCGATATCACTCTACCCTTTCTACTTTTGATTGCATTAATTTGCCCCCTTGTACTTGAAAAATTATTTCAATGTGACCATTGTTGTTAGTTGTCTGACATTTAACCTTAATACCGTTTGGTCTAAGCTCTGAAATTACAAAAACACCGCTCCTTCAAGTTTAAATAATTATTAAAAAACAAAAAAGAAATAAAAAAACAAAAAAATAATAAAAAATCAAGACAACAAGAAAGCATAGTCCTCGACAACAGCCACAATTTATTTTTAATTTTTTTGTAATAATTATTTAAACTGATATGAGTGGTTTTTTTTTGTAATTTACTCACTTAATCAAACTTAATCAAACGGTGTTAATGTCAAATATCTAAAAACTAATGACGAGGGCAACATTGTGACAATTTTTCTAATACAAGAGGGTCAAATCGATAAAATTGAGAGTAAATAAGATAAAGTGATATCGAGTCAAAGTAAAGGGGAAAGTGTAATTTATCCTACATTAAACTATTGGGACAAGACGCACAAACAATTGTCCGAGCGAAACGTGGGCCTGAGAAGAGGGGTGGGTGGTGCCCCGTGCTTGCGCCGCGATCAATGGAAGTTTAAAGTGCTGTAACTTAACAATTTGATTTAATAATAAATTTAAAATCCTTTATTCCTTTTTATTGTTCAATAAGTAATATTTCAAAAAAAAAAACATTTAAAAGTCCTAGTTTAAATACCGAGTCAATGTTTGACTTCATTTCCATTTCATTTTATTATTTTTTGAAACGAATTCGTGTTTGTTAAGCTTTTAAAAAATAATTCTTATAATAATTTTATAAGTTTATTTTTTCTCCAAACATGATTTTAATGCTGCAGGCTGCAGCGAAAAATGTCATCACTAAAAAAATATTGAGTTTGATTTACTAATAATATCTAGGTATAATTAGCTTTTATTTACATTTATCGGTATATATGTAATAAATTATAAGTTCTACAATTTAATTTTTTCCCAAAATTAATAAAATTTTGTTTGTCCCGTGAATATATTTATTTATAAAGGTTTAACTGTACATTTTCTAGTTCCTAATTCAGTGCACACATTTTTTTCCAGCACGAGGCAAAGATTAAAGTGTGTAAGATTATTTGAAATGCTTACTTAATTATCCATTGATTAAGGACAATTTTACTTTTAATTATGGTTAATAACGCACGCCCTCATTCACCGACACTAATAAAACACTTTTCCGTTGATCATTTCTTGATTATTGCAGCATTTTAGTTTTCGTTGATTAATGAATGAATGATACGAAAAGATTAGTGGCATCCGTAATCTGATAATTATTATTTGATTACAAGTACTATAATCATTTAGGTAAAAAACGGTTGAAATCAGTGGCTGAGTCAGCATAGAGTCAGGGAAAACTGTAATCGCGTAGTATTTCTCAAAGCCCTATTATTTAAAAAAAAAATCGTGTAAATTAACATTATTTTGTACATATATTGCTAGTTATATTAATACTATTATTTAATTTTTTGAGCTTAGGTATATTAGTTTCTACTGAATATTAAACTTAAGGAAAGCCAAAGAAATCTAATTAAATCCACCCAAAATAAAAATTAATGATAATAATCCTAAACAAGCTTTTTAAACGACAAAGATCAAATTATGAAAGTGCAGAATTTATCTTTGTCTGCCATAATTTTATGAACAATCGTTTTCTGTTGGAAATGACCATTTTAGCCCAGGACTACTTATATTGGGATTTTCATGCGAATGTGTATGGGTGCACGCTTTCATTAATCCTTTTATTTAATAATTAATTTTATTAAACATTTGAAATTATCAAAAGATAGTTTTAAATTTTATATCAAAGCCTAAGTTAAGAGGCCTCGTCAAAGAGTTTGTCAAAGAATAATTCACAATTATCAACTATAAATAAAATGTTTATTAGTTATGTATTATTTTGATTTTATTACAAGCTTTCCACTCTTCTACTAGTCCGGCCAAATCATACTATGATGCCTGGAAACTTCTATACGTATGCGTTTCTACATTTCAGGAAGGTTTTGGAAACCGCCATGAGGACCGTGACATATGTTGGAAACGTTTTTTGGTCGTTGTCATAAATAGTTAAAAGGGTAAGGACATTTTTGTTAATAATTAAAAATTAGAAACACATCCACAAAAAAAAAAAAAATTAAAAAATCCAACACCCCTTTTAAATAAGATTAAGAATTGCGTACACTTAAAAATATCTTAAATTTTATGTCTCTTTGTAACTTCTAATGGCGTTTTTAACAATTTTTGTAGATGATAATTGCATACTGAATTTTTTTCTTATATGCCCCGGATGTAACTTGTGGAATGATAATGGTTTTGAAACTAGTGAGAAAATATTTAATAACATGGCATGTGCATGAACTAAAAATCATGCGATATGATGTATGTTTTGTTATGTGTTTGTTGCAATCATGAGGTCACATCTATTATAAGAATAAGGAGATCTAAATAATTAGAGAAAAAAGATGATGGATGGGAGCTGGCAAAGATTGGATAACGTTACGTTTGTAAAAGTTTTTAAAAAGTGATTCTGAACTTTTACTTTTGAAGTGTTTGCAATGTCGATTTTTTTGGTTCTACTTCTCTTAAAATAAGCTGTTTTAAGTTAAAATTAAAAAAACATCTCTGGACCAAACTATCTTAAAATAAGTTGTTGGATATTGATTTTTCATGGAATTTACAAACATCATCAACTCTTATGAATATAATGAACAAAGCTTATTATTAACTTATCTCATAATCACCGCAACTTCAGCTTTTTCAAACAAAGCCTAAGTCTCGAAACGAACAATAATGGGGTTCGGTTAGTTCGAACTGTGGGTAACAACTGGCCTAAATTTGGCAACATAGCTACTCTAGTTAAATGTGACAACAACTCAAATTAGTCATTGAAAGAAGCTGAAAATGCCAAAAGCAGCACATGGCTTGTGACTTAATGCCCAAATTTAGTGCAAAAAGACACTATAGTGTATATATCTATGAAAAATCTAAAGCATAGATTTCTGAAATTTCTTAATTTGTGGTTTGGTTTTCAAGCTTCTTTATGGAATTGAGATGATTTAATTTAGATAGTCCCTCGAGTTGGAGAGTTGATCTAGAATGGACTCGGTTATTGTGCACTATATGCGGAAATTTTTACCATTCTTTCAATGTATGAATTTCGTTTGGACCCTGTTTACATGAAATACATGGATCGAGCTGGAATCAAACTTATGGCTTCTATTCGATCATTTTATAGATTTCATTGAGCCTAACATACTTGTTGAGCCTTACACACCACACACACACACACACACACATGCTTGCATAGGCAAGAATGACATATACATGAGGTAGATAGCAATAATAAAAAAATAAAATAATAATAATAATAATAATAATAATAATAATAATAATAATAATAATAATAATAATAATAATAATAATAATAATAATAATAATAAAAAGGCAATTAATCGGGCCATTTACTTTTAAGAAAGTGGTCAAGTAGCTAGAAAGAGTGCAGTGTTTCCACAAAGTAAGTAAGAATATTCAGACAACTCATATATATGAATGGAGGGGTACTACAATTGACCTTAAAAGATACAATGTAGATAATTGCTTTTACATTGGAACACTATGCAGCATGATGCATGCATGTTTGTGTACCTATATGAAGAATTTATAATTAGTTTTTTAATTAAATAATTAACAGGATTATGTTCTGTATATATTATGTAACTATAAATTAAATATAAAATGAAATAGAGGATTTGAATGTATGTGTGAACATGAAGTGCAAAAGCAGATAAAAGAAACTGGCTAAGCCCTCACATAGATGATAGACCACACACACAAAACAAAAAAAAAAGTCTTCTTTATATATATTTATATATTTTACTAAAAAAATCCCATAAATTTAGAAAAAAGAAAAAAAAAGAAAAAGAAAAATGCTACAACAAGACTATCACCACCCTAAAGTTATCTTCTACTATAGGCATATATAAAGGAATAATAATAATCATATGGCCAAGCAAATACCTTATTTTGATTGATTGATAGGTAGAAGAAGCAAATTGTAGGAATATGACAAAAAGCATTTAACATAGATAGTAAAGAACAACATTAATTGTTGTCTACGTAAATAGAAGGAAAAAAAAATCCCATATAGGATGGACTACTGGTTGGAGCAACTGAGTCTTGTTAATTGACTCAGGTTCGAATTTCCTTACAAACGGTCGCTAAATCGAGCTTGTCACACATGGTTAGATTAGTGTGGTTTATGTTTCTCGTATACTTTGCAAGCTATTATATATACAAGATTGTAGGTTTACCCAGTGCACATATATGGTTGGGTGCATGTTACTTCATTAAAGAAAAAAATAAAATTAGGCACACCGAAAAGATCCGATTTTTGTCATTTTTTTCTCAATTAAGAGTGCAATTGTCCTCGCTCTATAAAAACACCAACACTTGAATTTTATGCAATATTTTGATGGTCCCCTTCTATTTTTTGAACAAATATATATATAGGAATTAAAACTTGGATGAGGATGTATAGTAATGAATCCCTTATCCAAAATTAAAAAGAAAAAAAAAAGAAAAAAAGAAAAAAAGAAAAAGAAAAAGGAGATGTGAATATCAATGAAAAGAAACAAGTGTACTAAACGGGTAATGGGCTTTTTTAAATAAAAGTAGTAATTGTTGGGCCCTCATGAACAATGGAAATAAGCTGGCCCATATTTAGATTTGATCTCTCTTCTGATTTGAATTCGTTTATATATTTCTTTTTTTTCTTTATTTTTTTGGAAGATTAGTGATTTACTTGAATTCAATTGCTGTAAAGTGAAATGTTAAGATTGTATTTGAATCCAAAAGTTAGGAATTTTAATTACATAATTAATAAATTTTGAATGAAACTAATTTATAAGTTATCGCTCTGGCATGCAATTCAACTACATGAAATAGCATGCAATCCAAGTCCACTTTAATCAGAAATAGCAAGCAGAGCAATTAAGCAAGATTCGACGTCGTTTTTCGGTTTAAATGCATTTTTCGATACAAAGGTACATATGCTCGAAAACAACATACCTCCCTCACAAATTATGCCCAAACACAAAATACACTACAAACAACAAAGTTTACAACCATAATCAATAACAATACAATCTCCAAGCAGCGCCTATACAGAAACTCGTGCGCATCACTTCAAACCCGACCCACCTGTCGTTTGAGAAGAACCAGCACCGCTATGCTCAACGGTGGGTCCTACACACAGCTGTGGTGAAAAGGGCCCACTTCTCCAAAACTTCCCTGCAAATTCCCTGCCTCGTTGACCCTTCAAAGAAAGACTCTTTCTGAACCTGCTCCTGTTAAGTGACAGCAGTGTGTTCCTAGCAGCAGGCGCCACGTCGCCTGCCTGCACGCACCCCCAAGATTTCGATGGTGGCGCCACGTCGTCGGAAAAGGGTTTAAGCCGAGGAAAACTACTCCTCATCTTGGAAAACAGAGGAGAAGAATTCTCCTCTTCGATTTTAACGCAGATGGGACATTGAGGGTCGTTTTTTCTTGACTTGGGGGTAGTTTGGTCCAAGCACTCCGCGTGGAACACGTGGCGGCAGGAGAGGACTCCGGCGACCGGCATGTCGCCGGTTTTCACAATCCGACGGGAGCTCCAAGGGGACCTTTGAGAAAGATTCCTTTCGCACAGGCCGCATCTGAAACAATCCACGTGTTCGAATGTCTCCTCGGGTAATTCGGTGAGATCGGTGCTGCCGCCGCTGGCGCTGCTCAGATGATGCCTGTTTTCTCTTTGTGGGGTGGCGGCGGTGGAATATTCTGGCGGTGGTTGTGATGGGAATGACAAAGGGTGGATTGCTTTGGACATGAAGCAGCGGCGGTTGCGGTGAGAGGAGTGTGATTTGGTTGTGGGTTCGTAATCGCAGCTGCTGTCTGAACGGGATGATGTTGAGCCTCCACTGTCTCTAACTGCCGATGTTCCCTATTAAAGATTTTTTTTTTTAAATAATAATAAAGAAGTCACACAGTTGAGCAGAGTGAAATACTTTCACAATCTGAAGATAAAAGACCGTAAACATACCTCCATTGCTGGTGAAAAGGATAATGGCCTCATAAATAAATCTGGAGAGGAAAAGAAAAGGAAGGTAAATCCAAGAGAGATGATATACTATTTGAATGGAAAAGGTCTCCTTCCATCCAATTGAACGTGTCATTCAGCGCTCAAGCTCTTCGAATAGATATATTATTTACCACCACTCAAAGGGTAAATAACAAACAGCAGTATGAATAAAATTACGATCAAAATAAACATACATAAATAAGAGAAAGATGGACAGAATTTCCTTCCGAAAGCCCTTTCACCAATTTTGACGAGGTGGGAGTCAAAAGTTTATTTATGCATTGGAGCAGGTTAGTGGATTTCCAAATCCCGAAAAAAAAATGTCTAATGCACAAGCCAAGTACTATGGTAGCATAGAAACCAATACTTGCGGTACATTTGATGATTTCTTTTGAGAATGAAGAGGGATGATTAAATCAGGTGGTGTCGAGATGAACTTATAAGGTTATAATGAAGTTACAAGATACACATGACATCACAATTGATCTAAAACAACTAGAGTGAGGTAAGTATAGTACAAACAAATATGAAGCAGTAAAGAACGAACGAACTGCAAACACACACCCCGAACAAACAAGTATCAAATCAAAATCATACTTCTCTACAGAATTCAAGCACATGTTCACAAACTCAAAATGCAGGGAGAAGATTAGATAAGAGACTTATCTGAAGATGTTAATTTCTCCACAAAGGGCAAAAGATTGATATTAAAAGGATAATTAATTTTATTTATACCTCTCCCTGAAGTACCATAATCATCGGTGCTAATTTCTTGTATAGCGGGGGGAGTCCACTGCTGGGCAGGAGATATATCAGCTGGGCTGCTTAAATACGGACCGATGCCATCAGATGTCAGAAATTGATGATTAGTAAGATTGTTTCCTCTCACCCAACTTCTACTTTCTCGACTATTAGACGATGCAGAAGAGCCGTACAATTGAATCCCATCTTGGGAACCAAACGACACTGTTTCAGGTTGGAGCTGAAAGTCCCATCTTGCTGGTGGAGGAGAAAAGCTCGTGTTGGTTCTCCAGTACGGCTCGTGCGGCCCCACAGACCAGTCCCTGCTGGCGGCATTTGATCCATGTGGCCTTGCAGCCACACAACAAAGGGACCCCGTTTTAGCTATCTTTCAGAATACACCACAAATCTTTATCGCACCACAAAACTTAACCACTCAAAAGAACAAGAAAATATTAATCCAATCGCTTCTGAAAGTCGGTCTTTTCAAAACAAATAAATTTTTATCACCAAGTATGATCAATCGGAAACGGGCCTTGAAAATCTATCTTCAGTATGGCCCCACAACTGAAGAAAAGGTTCGAGAAAAGCTGCACTATTCCTGCTTTAAAGCAACAACAAATACGGCAAAAAGCAGAAGCATCATCTTGTTTCACCAGAATAACAATAGCCGTCAATCACCATCACAACGATCGGATATCCTTCCCAGACTGAGAGTTGTTCAAATGCTAAAAACCCGGACAACTGAGACCTAAGAAGAAAAAATTCAAAATTAATTCAAACACTGCTAATATTACCGGCACACGAACACATGAATGATAAAATTCGCCAAAATGGAACAACAATTATTTCTCTAATTGAATATGATTAAGTTCACCCCTGCAGAAATCATCTTAAAACTCATTTTTCGCCGTTCTAAACACCATCAATTTCTACCTTAGAATACAACATATAATAATTTCATTTATAAAAAACGCTGAAAAGATAAAAGCAACTTGAGAGCTACATATCATACGAGGCAATTAATTCAGATGAAGGAAAAAAAAAATCCAATCTTTATATAAAAGTCAACAACAATAATGGCCTTTCATGAAATTAAAATAGAAGGCAGTTAATAATTTCCAATAATTGCAGGTCATAATTGAAGCATAGTCCCCCACTGAACTTTCTTAGAAAACTAAGAAAACATATTCCCCTCCCAACCAACCAACCACCCCCAAAAAATTACTGGCAGAGGAAATGGGTAAGAGAAAGAAATGCACCCAGCTCAATGAAACGAAACTCGACAATTAGGTATAAGAGGAAACATACATACACGCACACACATAGATAAATACATACACAGACATAAAGGTAGAGAGAGAAAGAAAGCTTACAACGTTGAGAGACTGAGCTGAAGAGAGTGAATGAAGAAAAGTCTGCGTTTCAGAGGGGTAATATAAGAACCCTAATTTGACGGAGAGAAGCGCGAGTTTGTCTTTTTGCACTCTTGCCCCAATATTTAGTTATTTATTTGTTTTTACACCCCACAGTCTTAATTTACATCCTGAACCACCTGCTCTTCTTTATTTATTTAATTCTTTTTTTTAAATAGGTTTTTAGTACAATCGACGGGGCTGAGGAAAATAGTTTCATAATATTTTTGACATAAAAAAACAAAATATATAATTAATGGCACCGATTCCCTTTTTGTTCCTTTCTTTTTGTGTTTTGTTCTTTTATTTGATCCTTTATTATTTAAATATAAAACTAGATAAAGTATTTATTTTTTGTACAAAGAAAATTACTTTGTATAAATTCTTATTCTTTTGGCTCCTCCAATTCTATCCCTAAAAAAACTTCAGGAAAAAAAAAGGGGAAATCGGAGATTTTCTTATAAGAACAGGCGGAATTCGGAAATTCAATGTTTAATAAAACACGTAAAGATATTGATGTTATAAATATAATTTTTTTTCCGGAAATTAAAATTGCAACAAAAAATTGAAATACTATTTAAATATATAATTCAATTTAAATCCAAAACTAATTAAAATACAAATTTCGGAATTCAAATAATATTGGTCCAGAAAAAAAATTATTGGATCAAAATCAGCAGAATTTAAAAATTCCGTTCCAAGTTCACCCGTAACCAGAGTTTCTTTTCATATAGGACTATAAAATATAAAATGCTACTAACGTGAACAATCAATTTTTTTAAATTATTGTCTTCAAGCAATCATTTAGACTAAAAATGAAAATAAATAAATGGAAATGTATAATTTCCCCCAAGATAAAATGTATTATTAATGTTCATTATATATATATATATATATATATATATATATATATATATATATATATATATATATATATATATATATATGATCGACAATCTTAGCTGCTTTATCTTCAATCATTTAATCAGTAGGTGAAAATGTCGGCATGACAGATAATAAAAATTCTATTTGTTTTACATCATTTTTTAAGGAATCTCTATAAAATATGGATTTATTCCATGCTATACAATTTAATCATACATTTTTAATCTATTTGTAAGCTATACCGTAGACGTGTGGATTTATGAGCGAGGCGGTCGATAAATTAGCATGATTAACATCAACACCTGCGAAACCTGCTCCGGCAATATTAGTTGCTGTGTTTCTGGTCAGATGACACCTGTCAGCTAAAGTTTGCTGTAATGGATCAAGAATCCCCTGTAAGATTCTAAGAATTGTTCCATCTGCAAATAACAAAAGAGAAATCAAACCTTAAATTTTGTTATATATTTATTAACTCAGAAACTGGATATATCATATAGGTGATTAAAAATGTGAAACTTTTAAGATTATTAGATCTTAATTGATATTCGTTACCTTTTGCTGCTACATGTTCCACAAATATGTATAACCCCCCGGGCTTAAGCACCCTTTTCACTTCTGCACGATAAATTCAGTATCAAATCGAGCTTTAGTTGCATGTAGATGATTTCTTGTTTTTATATAGTTTTTTCTATCTACAAGAAAAAAAAATAGCAGTTTAGCCTCATTCAACCAATTTTGATAGTTCATGCATTCGTTCACCTTGCAATGCCTGATCGACATCTTCTACAGAACATAGGACGAGTGTTCCAACAACAACATCAACAGAAGCGTCATTTAATGGCAAAGCCTCTGCAACCTGCACAAAAATCGAGACAAATATCATTTACGGTTGCATTTAAATGGGAGGAATTGAGAGAAGGTCCACAATAACAAATCAATTGAGCATGTTTGGATTGAGTCATTGGACAATGAATTTCAAATCCATACCTCTCATTTGAAGTTAATTTTTGAGCAATTGTGGTGGATTTCAAATCCTAACTAACCACTTATAGTCATTTCAAAACTTTCTCATCTGATATAATTTTTAAATCCTTCACACCAAACGCACCCCTAAGATTTTCTTAATAATCGTGTTCCATACTATAGATCAATAACTTTTGAATGGTGTGTCATTTCCGTCACTACAATGGACGAGTTTGTTGCCCGATTGCAACTCGATCCATTTTTAATTAGTGCCAAACGTACACAGCAAGCACAATCCATTTTTATTTTGAACTGGAAGTTTGAGAAGAAGCGTGCAAGAAAAAAATGCTTCAAGATTTAGTAATTCTTGAAACAGCACCGAGTACTCAACAAAGACGTCACAAATAGAACTAGTAAAATAAAAGTAAGAAAAAAGGACTTACAGGCAGGATTTTTGCATATATCATCATCAATTTTCAACATATAAAACATAAATTAAGAGGGTAATAACGAATTTATGGCATATCGAATAAGATACATACTGCTTGTTCAAACCGGAAATTTGACAGTGGGAGTCCTGCAGCCTCTGCTGCTGCCACTGCGTATTTCTCCATCTTCCTATTCGGATCAACTCCAAAAACTTCGACACCTGGATAATCCGCATAGTATTTAAGATTAGGACCTGTCCCGATGCCAATTTCCAATATTTTGTCGCCCTTTCCTATCAAATTAGCAAAAAGCAGCGACTTGTAACCTGCAATCTTACCACGAATAAACACGAATTTTTAAATGAATTTCAGCTTTTACGTATTCAGAATATTTAACAGGCGAATTTTACGCAGATGAACAACCTCACCTCTGCTTCGTAAGGTTTCATTGTTTTGTCCATAGCTGACGCATAAAACTCCTCATACCAATCTGGCCTCGGAGGATGAATTCTATTCAACATTGCCTGAATCGAAATCAACAGTAACATCAATCATTTAACTTTTTCTTCTAAAAAATGAATTCCAAAAAATGAAGTGAATAATTAAATTAGTACAGACGATGAACCCTAATTTACAATTGTAGACTTGTTGCACGAATTATGTTCACCAAACTAGGTTAATTCTGCCTAAATTTAACCCCGAGATTGATTGAACTGAAAATAGGTTAATTTAAAAAAAATCGCCAAACCGATCAGAAATCATACAATAGGGGATTGAGAAGTGGAATCTCCATCAGAGGCGGATGAAGGGAGAATCGGCGGCGATAAGCACGTTGCTATTACTGCTCCGAGACAATGTCTTCTGGGAAAGCAACAAGGGCAGCATCGTATTCCGGTGCCGGCGGTGTTCGCCGGCAAATCGTGGACGCTCTTATTTGATTTTCTGGCAGCACTACAAGCTACGGAGGAGATTGCGCCGCCGCTTACAGCAAGCATTGGTGGTTTTGTGGTGGTTGGATTTGAGGAGAACCATGAGTACAGATTGGGTGAGCGAAGTGACATTCCTGAAGGTTACTGTTTGTTCTGTTTTTTTTTTTTTTTTTTTTTTGTTAAATAATTTATTTATTATTTATTATTTTTATTTAATTTATAATAATTATGAAAATCAATCAGATAATATAGAATTGGGTATTTTGGTAATTTCAGGCAGCCCTAAATTTTTCTTCATATTTTGGTTTACCCTAAAAATTACATTAACCAACCTATTGACTGGATATGTTTTTGAATATTTCTAATCTGCCCTTACATTTTTCAGAAGCGGTTATGCGCACAGCAAACACACACACACACAGTAGAACACAGTTTAACATTTGCGCTTCCGAAAAAAATTGAACGCTGAATCCTTCCTCCTTTCTCTCTCTCTCAATCCCCAAGTAAGAGCATTCATCGATAAATCTCGACTGTAAATTCTCACTTTTGCATTCCTTATGGTTATCTTTTATATCAATCTGTTAGATTTATTTACGTTTCATTGCTTCGGATATTGAATTTGGAACTGACGTATGTTGGCATAAAATTTCAATTTTTCGGCTAGATTTTTCCAATTATTCAATCGTTCTCATGATTTTGTGTCGGAATTAGGATTTTTTTAGTTTTAATAGGAAATATTTTTTTAGTTTGTGCACTCCTGCCTGTGCGGATTGGTTCCTTTTATACACGATGGTGATGATATTTTTTTTAAATTCTATGGTGTATGTTTTTGTGGTGGTTCAATTCATGTTGAAGTAGAAAGATCTTTTAAAGAAAAAAAATCTGCATTTTTTATCACCTTGTATAAAGCTTCTACAGATTTTATTTGTTGTAGTTAGGTCAACAAAACCCCAACAAAAATGGGCCAGCGAAGCGAACCATCGGAATATCCCGGAAACGAAGGAGAGAAAAGAAGAAACACAGGTGACGAAAAGGAACAAAACTCAATCGGACCGGACCACACAATCTACCGATACTTGTGCCCTTTGAGAAAAATCGGAAGCATTATCGGTATCGGCGGCGATATTGCTAAGCAGCTGCGGGCCCAGACTAACGCAAGGATTAGGATTAGCGAAACTATCCCAGGGTGTGACGAACGTGTCATCACAATTTACAGTGGGAGTGAGGAAACCAACAGTTATGAAGAGGAATTTGTCTCCCCTGCACAGGATGCACTCTTTAGTGTGCATGATAGAGTGGTGGCTGATGAATCGAGCGTGAATGGTGGTTCGTTTGAGGAACAGCCTCTGCAAGTCACTGTGCGGTTGCTTGTGCCTTCAGATCAGATTGGATGTGTTATTGGTAAAGGTGGGCAGATTATTCAGAATATACGTAGTGATACTCATGCTCAGATCAGAATATTGGGCAGTGAGCATTTGCCGCCTTGTGCTCTCAGTTCCGATGAGCTTATCCAGGTGCTTTAAGCATTTCAGATTCTGTTTTTTTATTACTATGTATTGTGTATTTATAATTTATGCACTGATATTATTACATATATCACACTCATTTAGTAATTAGTTGCATTAACTCGACACAGTATATATGGTTTCTAACTGTCCCGATATCTTGGAATGGTTTGTTTGGTGTTATGAGAGGCGATTATAGTCATTGTCTGAATTAGATTATTTGGTAACTATTATTCCATCCGTTTAAAAAAACAAGTGTCATTTTGGCAATATTATTTTTTCCCATGTAAGAGTCACTTTAGAATTTCAAGGCGAATAAATATTTTCTTTTACCAATTTTGCCATTTATCTTTGATTTTTTGAGCTCATTAATTTGTACAATTAATTTGTCTTCAAGAAAGAGCACTTAGTGTTAAAATAATGAGATTAATGAAAAGTTCAAGAGTCCAAAGAATAAATAGCGTTCACCTTGTACTACGAACAAAAAACATGAAGATTGAAAATTTCATGGTGGTGAGCAAAAAGTTGACAACCCAATGAACTTAGACCTCAAACCTTTGCAAAGAAGTACATTCAAACAAGAAAGTTGTAAGAGACTTCGATTTTCAATCTTGTCTTTTTGTGAGTAATTGAAAATCTTAGTCTTGTTTTCAGTGGTTAATTTAAATTTCCATTTCGAAAGTTGTAATGGAAAAATTCCAATTATATTCCGCTAGTTACTTTTAGTGGTTGAAATCTTGTTTTGTTATGCACCGGTTGACTGAAGCTTTGGCGGAAGACTCCTATTAACGGAGATAAGCTTGGCGAGTTTTAGATATTAAAAGCTCATTTAATAGTTTTTGTAAAGGGCAATTTGGAGCTTTTCCATAAAAAAATGAGGCTATTTATTAGGTTTCTTAATCTCTGTGCATTTACCTTAAAAAAACACTTATTTACTAATTTTATAATATTCAGATAAATGGGGAAGCTACTACAGTGAAGGAAGCACTTCACCAGGTGGCATTTCGTCTCCACGAAAACCCCTCACGGTCACAGCAGTCAATATTGAGTTCGCCGAGCATTTATCGATCCGGAATTGCATTTAGTAATCCACACGCTGGAGGTGGTGGGGGCCCACCCGTGGGTGTGGCCTCATTAATGGGCCAATATGGGAGCCACAAAAGCAGAGACTGGTCTTCTATTACGGTTGAGTTTGCAGTTCGGTTAGTTTGTCGAACCGAAAATATCGGAGCAGTGATTGGCAAAGGTGGGGCTGTTATCAAACAAATAAGACAGGAATCGGGTGCGTTTGTTAAAGTTGATAGTGCTGGTGCTGATGGAGATGACTGTATTATATCCGTTTCCTCCAAGGAGGTGAGCAATTTGAGCATCATATCACTGCGTAATTCTGCTTTTTTATAGTAACAATGGTCAAATTTGTACTAAATTGTTTTCCGGTTTTAAAAAAAAAAAAAGATGTTTGAAGCTCCTTCTCGTACTATTGATGCGGTGATGAGATTGCAACCACGGTGCAGCGATAGAATGGAGAGGGATTCGGGTGATACTGTGATCACAACTCGAATGCTTGTACCGAGCTCGAGAATTGGATGTATCATTGGGAAAGGTGGGGCAATCATTAAGGAGATGAGGAATACTTCGAGGGCAAATATACGTATCTTCTCGGATGAGAATATTCCCAAAGTTGCATCTGAAGATGAAGAGATGGTCCAGGTGAACTAGTGTTGATTTATTTATTTTTTCTTTCTGTATTGGTTCATTTGAAGTGCTGACAAGCAAGGGCATTCATATAATATTGACTAGGTAATGGGAGACCCTAATGCTGCTAAGAATGCGTTATTACAAGTAATGCAGCGGTTGAGGGGCAATGTATTTGAGAGCGATGGAAATTCATTGGCTTTTCCTTCACCAGCTACAGCAGAGGGATTTGATGGGCAAAAATATGGAAAACGTGATAATAGAACCCGTAACCCGAGATATTCCACCTACTCTGGTGGTTATACTTCTAATACTGCGCCTCCAACTGATAGTTATGGGAGTTATGATGATTCACAGGTACTCGTTGAATTTTAATTTGATTATACTGAATTAATTATTTGGTAAGTTGCGTTGATAAATATTTGGTTGATATATGATTTGTTTACTATGCTATTCCTCATTAAATGCTTCAGGTTGTTGGTGGAAGTGGTTACGGAACATATGCTGTTTATTCACCTGGTTACTCTGGTACTAGGTAGAAATTACTCTCTCTTTTTCGGTAACTTAGTATTTCTATTTATCCAACCATTAAAGTATAAAGCAACTTTTTTACTTCTTGCAATCACTTGCTGCTGCTTTTTACTTCTACAGTACTTTCTTTGAGGGGTTCTTGATTTGTAGCTTCAATTGCATCCCAATTTTACAGTTATTGAACTCTCTAATTTCACTAATTATTATGTTTTATTTTCCATTTTGATGCTAAAACAGCTTTGGTGCTTGATGATGACTAAAGCGAACCGTTTTTTTTTTCTCACCCCATTTGGTGATGCATGGAGCAATTAGATTAGAAGAAAAGAGAACCAAATGGAATGGGACGTGATAAGTAAATCTCTGTTTTGCCCTCCTTCATTGTCGTGTTTTAATGAAACTCGTTGGCTGGATATCGTATTGCACCGTGGATAATTTTTCGAATGTTATGCTTTCGTTAAGTTTTATAACATCAGAAGTTGGTTTTATTTTCTGTTTTTAACTTGGTACTGTATAGGATTTTGCTGCAGATAAATTATTTAATCTCGTTGCCCGTGGCTGGCATGTTTACATATCTACGAAATTGCTTATTCTTCAGGCCATACTGTATTTCTCGTGATCTTATGATTTGGAATGGAAGAAACAAGATCGAGACACAGTCATCGTTTGAACTAATTTATAATCGACTTCAAATAGAGCAGGTTTCGAGCTACCTAAAAACGACAAAATTGTCATTAATCACGCCGAAATTGCCCCCTGTCCATTCAAAAAAGCTTGCTTAAAATATATACACAAAGCCATGATTTTCTTCAAGAGTTATAAACTTATATATGGTGTAGAAACAGAGCAGGTAAGAGTTTATGGAGATCTTGTTGATGTCGTTTAGTTGGTGTATTTTTGGCTAGGGTAATTAATTAGTGCATAAACTAATTATATAATTAATTTATAAACCCTGTAAATATGGTAGTTTAATCATCAATGATGGCAGCAAAAGTACATAATTACAAAACTTGTAAACCTAACATCCACAATTACTTCCCCCAATTGGTGGATTGGATTTTATTACATAGAAAGTTCCAAACTTGCTTATGTATGCTAATTTTTGCACAAGTAATAATAATATTCAGCAGCTGCTGCCTCATTTTTCTACTTACTAATATATAGATACATACATACATACAGCTGAGTAAAAGTGAAAACAAACATCTGAAGCACAGAAAAGAAAAACGAAAAAATGAAACGAGAAGAGCCGCCGCCACCAATTCAAGAATACAAAGAATTAAGTGTTAGCAGAGGAATTTCGATATTAGACCTCATTCTCAGAATTCTTGCAATATTCGGTACATTAGGAAGTGCTGTTGCAATGGGGACGACAGACGAAACACTTCCTTTCTCGACGCAATCCGTCATATTCCAAGCTCAATACGACGATATTCCCACCTTTCGGTATTTTGTAATAATCGTACATACCATCATTTTATTGCATTAAAGAAAAAAAATAATAATTTTTTTTTTAATATCTTTTTACGAAAGGTTCTTTGTGATTGCGAATGGAATAGCATGCGGTTATCTTGCGATTATTTCTCTACCGTTGGCCATCTATCATATCATCAGGGCCACGTCAGCAAAGAGCCGGGCGTTGCTGATTTTCTTGGACACGGTAATTTATAAATTGATCCGAAAAAAAATTAAAATTCATTTATCCCAAGACTAATTAATATTAATTTTGTGCAGATAATGGTAACTGTACTAACTGCAGGAGCTTCAGCTGCAGCAGCTATTGTATACATAGCACACAAGGGCAACTCTTCGGCAAATTGGGCTGCTATTTGTCAGCAGTACCAAACTTTCTGCGTTCGCATCACGGGATCTTTAATCGGCTCTTTTGCCGCAGTTTTTATCTTGATTTTATTGATCCCTTTGTCGGGATTAATATTATCTAGGCAACATTAATCGATGATATTACAAAATAGTATAATATATATTTCGATAAAATAGTGTGCATGTATTTTCATTTAACTTTGCGTACGGCATTTTAATTTATTAAGTGCGTTTCGTGATGGTAAGTTTAAGCCCGTTTTCCATGGAAAGAATAGTCATCATTCTGTACTTCACTTTGTGCCCTTTCACCAAATTGAATTCGTAGAATCGACACAAGATCGCAAGCGCCATTTTCATCTGCAGATATGCAGAGTCCTTCCCGAGGCATATCCGGGGCCCCGCCTGCACGCCACGTCATCGACTTTTATAATGTTGTCGTAATTAATGCAAACAAAATCTAAAATGCATGGTTTCTTAATTCGAAAATTAAATGATGCACCTGAAAAGCAGTGAATTTAAACGGTGACGCGTTCTGGAATATTCCGTCTTTGATCCATCGCTCGGGTTTGAACGAAGCGGCATCTTCGCCCCAATTGTACTTCATTCTTCCCATCGAATACGGTACGTATGTCACCATTCCACCGGCCTTAACTCTCGTACCGTCTGGTAAAACATCGTCCTCCAATATTCCTTTCGGATCCTACAAATATTATTAGAATACATCTTGTCATTATTATGCACTAAAAATTAGTTGAGAATTAAAAAAAAATCGTAGATTTTCGGTTATCACATCATGCAAAACGCATAATTACCAAAAAAAACGTTAATTAGAGGGGTTTTTTAGTAATTACGAATACGTGAGGGGCTTTTTGGTAATTTATCCTTGTTTTCCACTAACATTGCTTAATAGCAAACCTGAGGTACAGCAGGGTATAATCGAAGGGTTTCGGTTATCACAGCATGCAAGTAGTACAATTTCCCTAACGAATCGTAGCTCAAAAGCCCTGCAAATCGGCTAACTCTCTCGTCGAACGATTCTTGATCATTATTCGACGAAGAAAAACCCTCTTCCTTCTCGCGTTCCTCTTCGAATTTTCGAAGCTCCGAGTAGAGCTTATCCGCCACGTCAGCATGCGTCATTACCATATATATGGCCCAAGAAAGCGTCGTTGCAGTTGTGTCTCGACCGGCAATCACAAAGTTGAGAACAACGTCTCTTAGACTTTTATCGGTCATTTTATTCTCGGGGTCTTTGCTTAGCTCGATAAATCTCGACAATATATCATGCTTCATCTGTATTAATCACATGACATAATCTTGTTAAATTAAATCAAATTAATTTGAGAATGGTACTAAATTGTTCACCTTTTCGTCTGCGTCGACTTCTTGGATTTCGGATTTTCTTGTTCTGATGACGGAGTAAGTGAAGTCGTCGATTGTTTTGATGTTGTGGTCAAGAACAGCTTCTGACCCCACATTGAAGAATTTTTTTAATTTCCAAAAGGGATCGATGAATCGAAGCGTGACGGTCATGTTTGCAGTGTCGAACGCGTTTGCGAACTCGTTGTGCGGTAAATTTGGAGCCAATGTTCCTATCTCCACACCAAATCCCACTTTACATATTGAGTCTAGAGTCATCCTCATCAAAAGTTCCTGCAACCAAAAAAAAAATTTAAATTGCAATTTAATTAAATAATTTAATTAAAAGAATTAAATAATTTAAATAAAGAAAATATGTACCTGCATGTCTAGTTGGTGATTATTGAGAGAGGCTTGAGAGAGAATTGAAGAGAGTTTAAGGCTATACTCTCTGAAAACAACAGTACTAAAATCCCTCAAATTTTTCGAAGCGAATTCGAAGCTAGCTGTCTTTCTTTGCTTCCTCCATAGCTCACCGTCCACGTTAAATATGCCGTCTCCGAGCAATACTTCCATATACGAATGATACACGTCACCCTTCATACGATAAAACATCCCAAAAATAAACAAAAAATTGAGATCTTGAAAATTGGAGGTGAAAATCGGAAGAATCAGATTGGAATATTCAACAAATTCGGATTTATATTTTTTTTTTCGGACGTGGAAAACTAGTTCTAATGATGTTCCTAAAAATAACGGAAACTGGAATATCATAAATTAGAATGAAAAATAATGTTCCAAAATCGGAAATTTTTGGATCGGAGTCGGCGGAATATAGAAATTCCATTTCTTTAATCACCTATGATGCAAAATACATAGTACTATTGATATTATAAGGTTTATTTTCGGAAAATAATTGGAATTTTCGAATTAATATGTATCCAAAAATTAATTCGGATTGCAAATCATAATCTAATATATATTCCAATTCCGTCCTAAAAATCGAAAATATATCGGATTCAGAATGAAAAAAGATTGTTCTAAAATCGGAAAATTAATTTCAAATCAAACATTGGCAGAATTCGAAATTTCCGTCCAATTTCCACCCCTGAATGATTTGTCAAACTTTCACAACCCGCATTCGACTGATCGATCCCAATAACCGTCAACTCTCGACACATGAAAACACTGTATAGTATCGATAGATCAAAATGCACGCAAAAAAGGACGATGCATATATAGATATATATCAAAATGAATAAAATTTGATAACCTTGGGATAATTAGAGAAGTTGGTTTTGAGGACATGCTCCACGTCAGCAGGATCGGCGATGTAAGTATAAGTCGTGAAAGGCATCGGCACGACTACGGTTCTCGACTGCGACAAGTAATTGAGGATCCAATCGTGCATTCTATCGTAGTTTATCAGCTGCTCCAATGCTGCACCCAAAAACGGCCACGTTTTCGGCCCTTTCCCTCTCCTCTGATTCATTCTGTGTATCAAAATCCATGATAATAGCATGCACACAAACACTGCTATCGTTTGCATTTTCTTTTTTCAGAAGATGATATATTATTCTAGTATGACCTTATTTAGTTTTAATTTCTCTCTTTTTCTGTTTTTTCTTTAATTTTATTTTGATAATGCAAATACAATACAAATATATAAAATAGTGGGATATATATATACATATGTAAATGTAATGAAGTTAGGAGGGAGGTAAGTTCTTGATCAAGAAATTAGTCAACAATCTTGGCATGCATGCATTATATTTTTGGTTGAGAAAGTCAACTTCATATTCTTTTTGCTTTCAACCTAATTTAAGTTGATGTTTACATTAAAGGAAATTACTTTTTTATTCTTTATTTTTTTTTTATTTATGATCTTCAACTTAATGAGACCCATTAGATTGAACTCATTGAAGTGATGTAGAAAACTTTTATACTCTGAAAGGGTTTTTAGGTAATTTAATCTTCAAATCTTTGATGTTTGGCACTCATTCAAAGATTGCATATTTAAGTAAGAAATAACCTCTATAATGTTAATTATTATAGAGATCAAGAGTTATACACTCTGAAAGAGAAAAGCAAGGTTGTAAAAAGTGGGAATCGGGTCCGAGACGGTTAGGCACCGGCTCACAATTAATTGCACGACGATGATTAATAAGCAATAATCGGATATAAATCAGTTTTTGAAATTTAATATAATATATTTTTACATATTTGTAAGTACTTAAAACATATTAAAAAAAATATTTAAATATGATTATATCCCATCATTTTTATATTATAACAACATTTAAAAATAACAATAAACATAAATAAAACAAAGAATAAACTTATTTTTAATTAAAAACCCAATTTATTTTTTTAAGGGGAAAAAACCCGATTTTTTTATTGATTTGTACCACCAAAGTTTGACTGTCTCGAACCACTTCACAGTTAGAACTCAATTTTTTAAATCTTGCACCAAAACTGTGAAGGTATTTGACCACCTCTATTTTGAAGACCGATTAATTAAAGAAATCAATCTTTGTTCTCCAAAGTTTTCTTTCCAATTACGAATATTGATCAACTTATGTGAATCTAAATAAGTTTGTTCTTATCCAAAATGGAAGCTTGAAATGTCAATATCATTCAGATATATTGGTGGTAATCCTGTAATATAATACATGACTGCATGCATGCACCTAATTAATATCATTCACTTTATTCATTTATTAAAACAACTATTTAATTAATAATTTGGGTTATATATATATATATATATATATATATATATATATATATATATATATATATATATATGGGGCAAATTATTTTACTTTTGTACTTACATTATTGGCCAATGGAAAACGATGCATCCACGTCACCCTCCTTTTGACGAATCTAACTAATCCAGGTGGTGCAATTATTTTTCTGACCAAAAGTCTTTAATTATACACACTTAAGATTCCTAAATCCTAAAGTACTTTGTCTTTTTCTTTCAAATGGCGGCGCACGTTAGTTGGTTTTTAACTTATTCAAACCTTTCCTTTTTCTTCTTTTGGCTTTATCTGTAATTAAATTCAGCAGTCTTTGGTTTTTTATTTGGATAAGGTAGGAATATATATTCATTATATTCATTTTCAATTTGTCCCTAGTTAATTAATCACTATTGCAAAAAATATATATATATATATACATATATATATATATATATATATATATATATATATATATATATATATATATATATATATATATATATATATATACACATATGGAGTATATATGCTTTAACTAATTGTTATATAATCATTTCAAAACAAGACAGCATAATTTACAATAATACCCCTAGATTGGGTAAGCCTTGTAACATATATAAATTTACTGCAATTCAAACATTGGATTATTCAGAAAGATTGTCTGATTCACTTGAAACTTGATATCACCATCATCAGTATAACAAGGTTGCTGCACTTGTTGTCCTAACTCGTGAATATTCTTGTCGATCGCCCACGAAAAATTCCCATTATTATTATTATGATTATTATCATTATTGTTGTTGTTGCCGACCGGTTCTTGAATGTAATTGAAGGGCACATTGTACGAACTATTACAAGTCTCGTTCAGTAGTCGTTGCGAGATCGAGCCCATGTAGCCAAAATCCCGTAGAAGTGTTAGCGAACACGTTCTCGGTAATAATAATTTCATGGAGGGCATTTGCGGTATTTCACCACCGTTACTTATTTCATGAGCAAATGATGATTCTTCAACAACCCTTTGTTGGTCATCATCACAATAATTACTAATTCTCCCCAAATTCTTCTTCTTGTATATTCTACACAGCACCCAATCATCCAACTGAATATACACAAAGAATAATTAGAGACTACTAATTAGGGTTTAGTATACATAATATATAAAACATATGATATATAATATTATATATATACCCTCATGGAACCATTTTGCTTGTAGGTTTGCGATCGCGATTCGCTCAATCGATACTCATGCATGATCCAATCGGTCTTGATTCCCTTCGGTGGTTTGCCCTTGTAGAAAACGAGTGCTTTCTTCACGCCGACGTATTTCGATCCACTGTATATCGCTTTATCCGTGCCCGTGGCTTTCCAATATCCCGACACGGCTGCCCTATTAGGGCGGACCCCGTTCGGGTACTTCCTATCTCGCGGCGTAAAGAAGTACCACTCGTTTTCTCCGAATTCCGCCTTTTCTGAACTCAATCAAACCAACCAAACAAATTTAAGTCAATATATTAAACATTTGTGACATTTAATTAGTTTATATAACATATATATACTAATTACCGGGCAACTCCCACGGATCGAATTTGTAGATGTCGACTTCGGGTATAATCGAAACGGGGCAGGGTTTCGACGTAGCTTGGTTTCGAAGGTAGTGCATTATTAGTTCTTCATCTGTAGGATGGAATCTAAAACCAGGTGGAAGATTACTATTTCTTGATACCATTTTATTTATTTATTTTGTGAATTAATTTAATGATGGAGAAAAGAAGAGAGAGTTTGAAATGTTTGCTAGTTGGTGGTTGGGCTTTTTATAATTGAGGATTTTTTGTCGTTTTATGGGATGACATCATCATGGTGTGTTAATTAATTGATTAATATTCTAGGGTTGTTTTTTTGACTTTGATTGGTTCCACACCTTTAGTATGTAATGGATGATCAAATACATGAACTTGCCACCCATACCTGCCGGATAAGATTAAATTGGGGGTGTAAATCGGACGGATCAGATTGTAATTAGTCATTTCAGAAAAAAAAATTAATTTTTTTTAGAAGTGAAAAACTAGTTCTAATTCGTTTTCACAAAGATTCGAATTGGGAAATTGGAACGAAAAAATTTGTTCCAAAACAAAAAAATTGCGGATCGGAATTGGTGGAATTCGGAATTTTCCAATTTTGGCTCGCACTAAATATAAAATACATAATAATATCGGTATTTTCATTGTAATATTCGAAAAAAAAATATCGGAAATTTTGAAATTATTTTCGGAACTTTAATCAGATCGGAAATCAAAATCTCATATATATTCCAATTCCGATCCAAATAATTTCGAAAAACTTGGGAGTCAGAATTTGTAATTCAGATTGAAAAATATTTTTCGAAAATCGAAAATGCTTCACTCTCCCTATTAACTATTATTGTCATCTTTATTTTCTTTTAATTAGAGATAAATAAATAATTTCCTAGTGGAGGAAGTTCTTGCAGAGAAAAGATTATTTCACATTAAAGAGAGATCAAAAAGTAATTATGACTAATCATCTTCCAAAAGTAGGTTATCAGAACCCACTTGAAGCATCGACACGTGTCCTTAAATTCCTAGAAGCGATAGACAAGGATAAGCATTTGAGAAAGTGATATTATAAATTTATAATAAAATTAAGGGTAAATTACACACACCCCCCTGAGGTAAGCTTAAATAACTGTAAGGTCCCTGTGGTATCGATAATTACACTTAGCCCCCTGAAACGTAGTCAGAAACTCTAATGGGATAATGAATTGGATACGTTATTCCGATAGGGTTCTAACGGACTATTGGTTTCAGAAAGTGGTGAAGACAACAAAGAGCTATGGGGTGACATGGCTCCCCGAACATTCCCGAACATTTCTTAAATCACCCATAGCTCTTTGTTGTCTCCACCACTTTCTGAAACCAATAGTCCGTTAGAACCCTATCGGAATAACGTATCCAATTCATTATCCCATTAGAGTTTCTGACTACGTGTCAGGGGGCTGAGTGTAATTATCGATACCACAGGGACCTTACATTTATTTAAGCTTACCTCAGGGGGGTGTGTGTAATTTACCCTAAAATTAATAATAATATGAGAATTATAGGTGGGTTTAATTAATTAACTTGTGGTTATTATCTAGTAAGTTCAGGCCTAGGGTTCTTATTGGAACAGAGCAGCTGGTTTTGATATATTTTTATTATTAATTTAATAAACTAATCATGGTTAATTAATAATTAATTAATTAATTAATGTCAGCATTTTTGGGAGCTTAATCCTTTAGGATTAGCATCATCGTATCATCTTATCAGAACGTGGCGTGGTCGAATTGTGCTGTTGAAGATAAATCAAGAATATTCCTTGTGAATCTTTGCCAATTTATTGGCTCTTTTTTCTTTTCTTTTTTTTCTTTGCCAATTTTTTTATTTTTTTAATATTCGAATTACCTTTTTTTTTTCTTTTTTAATAATGTATTACAATTATTTTCCATGCGTAGTTGTTAGTGGGTTTGTCTTTATTGACCCCTTTCTATTGGAACTATGTGGAAGAATTGTTCATGCATGATATTTTGTTATTGGATTAGCCAAGACTTTGTAATATCTATGCATCTTTTCAACTAGCAAATATTAATTAAGATAAAAAGTAAGGTTACAATGAAATTATAAATAATATAATATATATAAAGTTTCCAGGAGACTGGTAATGCTATTGTACACGATTTTATGTTTATATATAAAATAATAGGAATTTGAGAAATGTTGGGGGTGATGACCCCCTTGGCGCTATAGTGACTCCACCGCAATACATATATAGTTTAATAGATGACAAATAATTAAATCAAGAATGCTTTAATGTACACAATATTATGGTATAAATAAATAATATAAATTGAATAGTGATCATAATATAAAAATATAATATATTACAAGGTTTGAGTGAGGTGAGCGGTAAGATGAGGTTAGGGGCAACGGTTATGATCCGTGACAAAAATGGGTCCCACTTTTTTTGGGAGCTAGTGTGATTACGTCTACCAAATATATTTAATTTAATATATAAATTATTTGGCCCAATAATTAATATAACTCAGTGCTAATCAGCTGTATTAACTATTAAGATAAGATAAAAAAAATAATTAATTTTGAACAACGTCAGTTACTGTAATTAGCTATAGATGATTATTATGTTGGACTTCGTGATGACACACTTCATGAAAATAACCTGTATTTTTTTTCTTTATTTTTACTTGTACATATCTCGAAATACAAATCATGCACTAAGCTCTTGTGTTTGCAAGTTGACTTCTTATTATTTCTGATTTTGGGCTTTGCTATTTTTAGGATTTGGCCCAACTCAAATATATAAATAAGTTAGCCCAATTTAAATAATTGAAATTAATTGGCCCAAGATTAATCACGCCTATAAAACAAGAGAGAATTTGGTCAGTTTCTTCCATAATATATGTTCAAATTCCGTTCCTTGTTCAAATTCGTCGTAGGTCAGATATTAGTTGCAATTATTCAAGAACCAATTGTTGTATCTCGGGAGACTACCGAGAAGAAACTCTGCGACAAATAAGTAAGTTTCTACGCAGATTGTTATTTTACCCAACAACTTTTGTGATATGCATTTTTAACAATACAAATAGTGATATTAAATAAATAAAATTATTTAAATATAATAGAATAAAATAAATAAGAAACATAATCTAAGTAGTGAGTGCTCAAAGATGACTTGAACAAAAATACAAAAAAACACAAAGAAAAACACTTAGCAATTTTTATTCCAAAAACTTATTCACCAAAGTGAATGAAACTCCTAAGTGCATGTTTCTTCATCACCTTCCCATAAACACCTCTTGCCAACTTCATTGCCTTCTCCATCTCCACCACCCCATTAATCCCGCCGCCGCCACCGCCACCACCGCTGCCGCCTCTCTTCAACCCCTCCAAATAAACCTTCACAACCCTCTCATCGCTCCCCACCGCGTCCACCACGCTATCAACCACCGCCTCCCCTTCCGGAATCTTCCTCCACCACTTCCTCATCACCTTCTCCGAACCGAAAACCTTCGAATACGCCTCCCAAAACGACCCCCTCAAATACCCCTTCCCCCTCCCCCTCACCCCCCACCTCCTCATCCCTTCCTCCAATCTATACACCACTCCCCCCATATCGACCCCGCCTTTCCCCCCCATCATCAAGATCTCCATCTCTCTCGTCTCGTGCTTACACCCCAAATTCTCTTCGAATTTGCACCTCTTGCACCCGCAAACAAACCCCCAACTCCTCGCCATTTCCCTCCTTTTACTCAACGGCGAAAGCACGTCGAAATACGCGAAAGTCAACTCCTCCCCCGCCCTCAAATCTCGAGACGCGTGGACCACCACGTGGTCCCCCACGTGCAACCGCCTCACGTTCGGTTCGCAAGAATGGTTGATCAATGAAGCCAGAACCCACAACCCTACACCTTGGTAATCCGCGTTTTTACCCAATACTTTTGCCGAAATCGAATCCTCGAGAAAAGAATTCGCATCCAAGATACTCAACAATCTACCCATATCTAGTACCTTCTTCTTCTTCTTACAAGAATCGGTATCGAATTCCTCGGGCCTAAAGATTCCGATTCTAGGAACTTCCATCGTGTTCTCCTCGTCTTCTTCACCGGAAGATAGATTCCATATCAAATTGGTGAGGCCGCTGCATTTCCCGGCGGCGTCCGACACTTTATCGACAAAGTTCTTCCATATAACCAAGTGGGCGTTCTCGCCGGAATCCTGCGGCATTATAGCCCGATCAACTGCGACGGCTTTAGTGACGAAAAGCAGAGTCCCGCTTTCGACATTCTTCGTCGCAAACAGGCCGCGACCACTGATTTCCGATTTCTTGATATCCAATGCGCCGATGTACTCTGCTAATTCGGGCGATTTCCCACGAAACCCACTCAGCACCCACTCGGAAATATCAAACGCGCCGGTTCTCGATAGAAACTCGAGCCTCTTGCATTTTTCCAAGAACCCATTTACCAGATCGGAATTCTCGCTCGCCTGCGGGCCGAGATTGGCGGCGTTGAAGCAGCACAGGGCGGCGCCGTACCTGTTCAGACTCAGCAGAATCTTACCCTTGCAAACGAGGGTTTTGAAATGGGAATCGTCGATTCTTAAGGCCTCCTCGCAGTCTGTCAGTGCTAAGGTGTGGTCCGACAGGCGGGCCCGGGCTTCGGCCCGGTTGGAGAAGGAGAGGCAGAGGAGCTTGTTGAGGTGGGGCCCATCTGGGTTTTTGGCGGCGATGCGGGTTTGGCAGAGGGAGATGATTTGGGTGTAGGCTTGGATTGAGGGTTTGTATTCTTCTCTTAGGAGAAGTTCTGTGGCTTTGGATCTCAGATTTTCCATTTCTTCATCTTGCTGTGGTTCTGTTTCTCTCATATTGTTTTTGTTGCTCGATGATGAATTCTTTTTTTTCTTTTTTTTTTGTTTTCACTGGTTGATAATTAATAATAATCAGGAGATGTGAAAAAGATTTGAAATGTGAAGGAAAACGTAACGGTCGAATTGCAATGTAGTAACTAACCTTTTTTAAATTCTGGCCACCACATGGTGTAACGTTTATTAATTTATTAGTATTTCCTCCAACGGCGAATATTTGGGGGTTCACTTTTTCACTTTCAACTTTTGAGTTTTTACCACTATTTTACTATTTTCATATTTTGTGTGTGCAATGTTCAACCAGTTTTTAGATTTACTATTTTAACTGTTAAATCTTAATAATGTCACGGAGGCATTCAAAATAGAGAGAAAGAGATGCACAAACATATATAGTTCCAATACATGGAGCTGTTATAGTTTCCATAACGGCTCTGTACTCTTTTATTAAGTGTTCAATCCAGAAATTCAAGAAGGTGACGACTCCAATCGGAAATCAGCACCAAGCCCCCTAAAACCCTAGTTTTACCTCAATGCTCACACTGAGTTGACTTGCCGACACATATAGAGTCAATCACTCATAGAAGAAATAGATCGAAAGAAGAAAACTTAGAGATGCGTATAAATAAGTGTTACTTGTGTCCCTCTTTAAATAGTTGCCGAAGAAAGCCAAGCTGGTGAGGGGGAGAAAGGAGGAGAGAGAGAAGATACGCATTCAAAGCTAAGAGTAGAGTTGAGAGGGGAGAGTTTAGTCTGAGCGAGTCGGCGTCCATGATTAAACGAAGTAATATGGACGGTTGAGATAAAAAATGTTGACTATTGGCTGGAATTTAGTTGGCCTACGCATTTTCAGAAATTGGACCGTCCAGAATTATCTCCGGGCCCAACCCCAACATTCATATTTGGGCCCACAACTTTAACAGTATATTAACGGTTTCAGAAATGGCAAGTGCTGATTTTTTTTGAAGATCCGATTAACATATAACTTGCATAGTTTTACCATTGATACAACAAGCTTACTTAAAAACTCAGATTAAAATTACACCGGATCGAATATTAAAGAGTCTCGATAACTTAGAGCCCTCGTTGCCAACCATATAAACTTGCGCTTCTCTTCGATTTCCAATAAATAAAAAGATATATGGTGGGGCTATTACTTCTTTAACAAATACATTCCATCTTTAAGTTCAAGTTTCTCTTCTGCAACTAGACCAGCCAAAAAGCTCTGCAACTGTTGGAGTGATTTGTCATAAGCAGGATCTCCTCTGCAAAACATCTGTCACAAACATTTTTGCCGTTCGATTAAATACTCCGTAATATCTTTGTAAGAATCCTATGCATTTACGCAAACTCGGGATTACCTTGAGAGTATTGTGAATCCGGTCCAGTGCCATGCTGCCAAAATTGGTAAGCATCCCTGTGATAAATTTCTGCAGAGAGGATTTTTCGACAGAGAAATATGGTCAGCAATATTGTCTATCCTATCTTTATTTTATTTTTTTAATTAAAAAAAAAAGGTAGATGGGAAAATATTAATCTGAAAATCGTAATATCTGAATTTTGATATAATTTTAGAACCATATATACCTCGTAGACAGTCATTTCTTTAAGCAGTTGATCTTCAACAGATGCTATTGATCTTTCTCCATCATCGTCACCCGCTAGAAGCTCGTCACAGCCGCCACTGTTAACTCCATTCTTTCCGTTCTCAACCATGGCTTCCACCAAACTGAACTTATTGTCACCGGACTCCTCTACTGATTCTGCTAGGATTCCCTAAATTAATAGTAAGAATTAATTAGGTGGTCGAAATGCTCTAGTACATTACCGAATACACTAAAATCAGGCGTTACACGGATCAAAATTTAAAGGCCTGAGACTGCATTTGGATCGAAAGATTTGGATTCGGTAAACGATTTCAAATGACTCCAAATGATATGGATTTGACCATGACTCGTAAAATGAGAGTTGAGGAGTTTGAAATTCACAGTCAAATATCCAAAGAAGCTCAGTGGATTTCATATTATGTGTTTGAAATCCTCCCCTCAAATCCTCCGATCTAAATGCAACCTAAGAGATTTTCGTAAGATAGGCAACCTTGTTTATCCAGAAATATATTCTTCTATTCAAGATTTCCACAGGTACGCCGACAGCAGCAGCAAGACTCTTGGATGTCCAACTGAAAGCACAAAAGCATCAAACTTATTATCATAGAGTAGCAATTGCATCTCTACAACAAAGATGAAGAATAAATTTGATAAATACCAGTCCCGAGTTTACCTTGTCTGATCCTCAAATTGACTGATGATGGAGGCGTGAAGGGGTGTTACAGTGAACGGCAACACTCTGTCTTCAAATTGCAGCTCCAACTGCGTAAAATGGCAACACATGGTACGTAATGTTGCTTGAACAAGGTAATACAACAGAACGATGAGAGAAAGATGCCAATGAATATTCCACATAGATAGTATAATATCAACACATAGTACGTAATGTTTCTAGGTACATAGATTTTAGAGATAAAAGCACTTCAAAGTTCTACATATAAAAGGTCTAGTGGCTTCGAAAGTCCACCTACATTATTCTATTTCAGAGCCAAAGCTACATCTATTTTGTTTGGACGTAACTAACCTTTACAGTACCAAGATTTTTCTTCCAGAGGAGCTTACGCGGTGTCTTGATTTCATTAAACCTTTTGGCATAGTCACTTAAAATCTTTTCCATCCGTCCAGGTATATTAAGTGCCTCATCCTGAAATCAGAAACATAATTCACCCGGTTAAAAGTTATTCTCCAGTGAACTTCAAACAAACAGAATACGTGCCTACATATTAAAATTCCAAGACTTGTTTTTTGCCCCAAAGTAAATTAGATAGACATTCAAACTCAAATCGGGGAAGAAAACCCTTCTAAATAACTTAAACCACCAATTATGAAATTAATGTCATTTTATCTTCACAGAAGCTGCAGGAATTGTGAGCCAATGAAGTTACGCAATAAAAGGTTACGTGATATGCATACCTGGATAGGTGGCCAGAAATTTGACGATATAATTGTAGCATTAAGATTATCTAGAGACAACTCATGCTCTCCTACGTCAGAAGCTGCATTTTATTTGCAAACACCAATCACCCAGACGTTGTAAGTATATAGCATTAATTCATAAACTAATCTGGCAAATGATCTGCATGTAGAAGAATTTACGATACCCCATATCCAGAAAATAAAAAATATATACTCGCGAATAGACCTGGCTGAGGTTGTTGTTTGATGGTTGCTTTAACATTTGTGTTAGTCCTTTTGGAATCAATTAGATCATTGAGCATTATTTCACACTTCTGCATGCTACCCTCACCAAAATGTATCTGCAGACAACACCAGAAGAATACATGTATATTAGGTAAACATGGCAGTAGATTTAAAGAGGCCAAATTGCAGAAAAATAACTATCGTCATGAACTACCTTCAGAAGTTCCAAAGTGCGTATCTCCGAGTCAATGTCATAGTCAGATTTATTCAGAAGCTTTTCAGCCAGCATAACACGATACTCATTCACCAGCTGATCCTTTGAACCAATTATGCCAACTATCATACCAAGAATGTCAACCTTCCTCCGATACCTGCCGCCTTTTAAGGGATCCGCCTCCACTGGATCAGGCTCCCAGCTAAAAAGGGCGTATATATAATAGTTCGTCAACAGTTCAAATTTTGGAAGCAACAGTGCATATAATATATTTTTAATCCCCGGACCTAATAAAGTATTCATTTGATCTTTATAAAGGTTTATATACAAAATAGATCTTTCTAAATGTTCTTTTTAAATTTCGGTAACCAACCTTTGAGCATTAATCCATGCTTGCTTGTCATCGGTGTTGACATCGTCGTCATAGCTAGAACTCTCTTGATTTTCTTCATCTCTATTTAATTCTTCAAGAAGACTGTCCCCGGTACTTCCAGGTCCACTAGGATTCCCACCAGCACCATCAGTGAGCATAGTTACAATGGATTTAATGGTGTCCTTCCTTCCCCTCAAATATTCTCTGATTGGTTCACCAACTGCTTCAAGGAAAACGCCAGCTGGATCTATTGTTCGAAGGGCTTTAATAGTTGAAACATATTGGTGCAGTATATCATTGGTAGAGGCACCAGCTGTCAGTAAGCGATACTTTAAAGCAGCTATGAAAGAATCGACAAGCTTTGAGTGCTGCCCGGTATATTCAAGACATTGTTTCAAGTCTTCAATAGCAGGGGAACTGAAATATTAAGGAGACAATAAAACAGTTATCTTTCCCACATACACAATCCACAGAACTAAAAACAGTATCCAGGACAATTATGGTACAACCATTTAAAAGGCTGAATCCATTTTCTATTACGCTTTTTTAGTATCTCATTAATCCGACTTGATGTGCTAAAGAGACATACTTACCTGTCCGGATAATCCACAATAATTTCGAAAAGCTTGGCTATTCTTAAATCTTGTAATGTTTCATAAGCAAAATACTCTAAGCGCAACTGCCATCGAACAAGTCCCTCTGAAGGAACTCCAGTTCCGTAGTATTTAAAAGACGGATGAGATGCCAATGGGGATTTCAGACCAGAGGAAAGGCCTTCATGACTTCTAGAATCACCCAAGTAAGCAAGAAGGGCATGTAAGAACTGAAGTGGCACAGCCTGCAAAATAGAACTCCCTGTTTTAGACGCTATAGATCAGACCGTGATTATTATATCCTTTATCACCTCACAACATATTGCAGAAACTTGGACTCACAGGATTGTAGTGAAAATTTAATGGCACAAAAAAATGAAAGGAATTGTCACTATGGTCCTTGATTCTAAGGGGACTATGAGAACTGAAGCTATATGGATTCGACATGAATTACCTGTATCCATCCTTTGATGGACTCCAATACTGAAAATCTGAACTCATCACCAGCCAGCTCATGTACTTTAGACTGTCAAGACAACAAAATTAAGAAAATAAATTATAACTACATATATAGAAAAGCACAAAAAAAAAGGAAATTAGTAGCTTAAATTTGCGATGGTATTATCATTTAAAAGTTTAAAATACTATGTTGGTAAGAAAAGTACATCATATGTGACAAGATCAGAAGAAATTAATATCGCTTCTTTGAAAAGATTCAAACTATTAGAACAGGGAAGATGATATTGCTGATTAGCAGTATTCAACATATACAACCTTCAATAGTAGAAATATGGCAGATGCATAGGCATCTTCAGCCATTGAGGTAAATCCAAGATTCCTAAGATCACGGACGATCTCTCCAATGTTCCTTACTAAATTGTTGTTTCCTAAAATGGTTCTATCTTGATGAATTTCATCAGCATCCATTTCCCCTGTTTTGCAGTCCAGGTCCATTCCATCATCTATGTGTAGCTTGTTATCATACTCACAGCCTACAGCCATCATTGCACTTAACTCCTCCAGTCGTCTCCTAAAGTACCAGCGAAGTATATCTAAGCATTTTATGTAACAGAAATAACAATGGTTAAGATGTTAATAAATGTTAAGAGTTGTAAGAATGTCATGAAATATGAAGCAATGTGCAATTGAAAAGAGTGGCAATGGGAACCAATATGACCAAATAATGTATCAAGACCAAAAAGGATGCCTGGAAAGTGGAAACTGATTGATTATAACATTATCCATAAATTTCTGCAGATATGATACCGTCTATTACGCATCATATGAAATTAATTCCACTGAAGTAATCAATAATTTCATCTATCATAAGGACAGGATGTTTTACACTACGATGATCAATCCCTCCACTTTCAAATCCCAGAATTGCCTGAAGAAAGCAATGGAACCCTTGTGTTGCATTGATCTAGTAATATGAGTCACACGACAATTTGCTGGCCATACACATCATAGTATTTAGTGGACCTCACCTGATATCTATTACTACGAGCTCGTAAGTTACATGTGTAAGGAAAAAAGTACCTGGAAAATGTCGAGGTAGACTGACCATGAGAACTGACGATACTGTTAGCTGATATTTTGAGAGTAGATAGTTTCGCTCATCTGAATATGTTGGTCCGTTTGGCTTACTTTGTCTGCACATCTCTAAAGCCTGGACCAACTTTAACAGGCACTTCTCCTGGTATTGTTTTTCAGATGATATCTCTTCCAATGCTTTATGTAATAGATCTTGCATCCCATCTTGTTCATCCTGTTTCAAAATTTTCATGGAGGCACTGATAAAGCAGTCATACCCATCGGCAGAATCTAAACCTTCCTCAAACCAAGTGCAAAATATATTTTTGTCTATTGATATCCGCAATATCTTAAAAGCTACAATTACTAACGGCTTTACCAGGAGAACAATTTTTCAATCATCTCGAAATCAGTTTGCCAAACTTGACGAAATAAATGGAGGACAACTCTCAAAACACATCCAAGAACAATTTACTATTTTCACAAAAATGCATCTTCTTCCGCAAAAAGCATTTTTCAGTATTTTAAGGGAAACTATTTTCTTAAAGGGATATTCTTCTTATGACAGTGAAACAATCAGCAAAATTCCTCTGAACAAATTTCCCATGTTGCATCATAACCTGAGGAATTTCCATTAGTCATCATATCAAAACAATACCATATTTCGGTTTGACAAGTCTTTATGTCGATATACGTTTACCAATTCTAGCAGCTAAAAAAGAAACTGGCCTTTGACTTTAACGATATCATATAAATTACAATCAACATCACGCTGCTAACTGGGCATATTCCCAAATAAAAACCAAACTGAAATATGCGATGAATTTTTGTTAGAAATAATAAAGGAACATGTAAAAAATGCTCGACTCAAAAACTGAGGATTAGAAAAAAATTTAAAGCATCTCAACTTCAGGCAAGCGCCGACAAGGTTCTAATACCAACTGTACATAGTCTTAATCTTCTAGATTAATTGGATAATCTAATATGCATCTAGCAAGCAGAAAAGCAAAACCTAATACATCACATGTGTACATACATACCAGGTCTTCCATATGTAGAACCGAAGAATTACTGTAGGCATCAAAATGCTTCCAAAACCTGGATGCCCCGCGCTTCTCAAATATTTCCTGCAGCAACACATAATTCAAGTATTTTCTGACTATAGAAAGATAATGTAACCCTAATTCAAATATATTGTAACAATCAGTCCTAAAAAAAAGCAAGTATAGATAGCCACAAATCTCGAATAAAAGTTCAATTGCACTCGGAAGTTCACAAAATAAAATTAAGATAAACACATGACGCAATGCTGCGCAAACAAATAAAAGATCTCACAATATAAAAACAAAATATAACATAAACTGCACCAAAAAATAAAAAATTAAAAAAAATTGGGCGATTGAAGAGATAAACTCAAAATTTACAATTCAATGAGCAAAGGAAAGTAGAAACAGTACCTCCAACGAGCAAAGGAAGTGCTCCACAATTAGCGATTTCAGCCCGAGATTGCATAGATTACGCAAATGCGACACGAAATCAGGAGCTAACAATAAATCACCTCCACCGCCTCCGATTACTGATTCTGTTGCTACGCAGAAAGCGTTCCAGCTGTCCGCCATTTGTCCAGTTGAATTTGCACTCAGCGAGTCCAAAATCGCCAAATTGCAGATCGGCGAGGTTAATGAACCCTCCGTAGTCGCCATTTTCCCGAGGAAGGTTTTCAGTCTGTATTACGAATCAAAGCCCTAACTAACTTAGGTACGCGGAATTAAATAGTTAATTAGGTGAAAAAGAGGTTCTGGGTAGTGTGATTCTGCACTAGATTAATAGTTAACTTGCCGCCATTTTTGTGAGTTTTCAAACAGTAGTGTATCACGGAGAGAAGAGAATGGGGTTCCCTCACTGTTCATTACCCGCACTAGTCGGGTCCTGGGCCGGGTCAAAACATAAAGCCCGAATGCAAAATAAATCCGAGTCCTGACAAACTCAATATTGATTAAAATTTTATTTAGGCCCAAATTGCATGTTTTAACACGAATATAATATTTACTCAAAAAAAAAAAACACGAATATAATTATTAAACTTTTTAAATGGGTAGACATGGTTCCGGTTTGAATTATATTAAATATTAATGATTCTTGTATAATCTATTTTTGAGGGTATCCGTCCTTCTGCCATCCAATAGACACTGCCACGGGCCGGTTTTGGGCCCGTTGACGGTCCGAACCGGCCCGTCCTACCCGGGACGGGCCCGGTTCTGAGAAATGGTAAACTCGGCCCGGCGGTTCACCCGGATTTAAAAAAAAAATCAAAAAAATTCAAAAAAAAAAGCAAATAACGGCTAGTGAACCGGCCTGAACCGGCCGTTATTTTTTTTTTTTTTGAATTCCCCCCCCCCCAACCAATTTTTCCTATAAATACCCTCACACTCCAATCTTTAAAATTAAGTTCAAGTCTTTTCCCCCCAATCTTTAAAATTTTGAATTTAAAATTAAGTTCAAGTCTTTTCATTTATTTCCTTTTCCTTTTCTTTTTTCTATTTAAAAGTACTTCTTTTAATTTACTTATGGGAATTGTTTTTTGCCGTTTGAAAATTGCTATTCGCGGTTTATAACAAAAACCCCCCAAAAAACACTTGATTACACTAAAACCCCAAAACTTCCCAAACAAATCCAACCCCCCCCCCCCCCCCCCCCCCCCCCCCCCAAAACGCGTAAAAGCCCAACTTGGGCGCCCATTCATGCAGTGCACGCCCAAGTTGGGCGTGCAAGCTGCATTTGGGCGCCCGAGTTGGGCGTCCAGTGCAAAATTTTTTTTTTTTTTTTTTTAAATGTCCGAACACCCAAGATGGGCGCCCAAGGCGTGTACGAACGCCCGGAACGGGTACACGCTTTGGGCGCCCATCTTGGGCGTTCGAACATTTTTTTGCAAAAAAAAAAGCCCTACAAATCGATTTGTAGGGCTTTTTAACATGAAATTGGTTCCGTAATCGACCTACCCAATGCATATTACACGTAAAAGGGTCGAAATTACATCAAAAAACCGAAGCCCAACCCTTCTTCAAGCTCGATTTCGAATTGTCGAATTTGTTCTTTTTTTTTTTTTTTTTTGCTATTTGCAGTTTTGGGGGGTTTTTGTATATTTTTAAAAGTTGTGGGGGGTTTTGTTATAAACCGCGAATAGCAATTTTGTGACCGCAAATAGCATTTCATTTTACTTATTCATAAAATATTTCAAAAAAAAAAAAAATCAAAATTTCCGGGCCGACCCGGAACCGGCCCGAACCGGCGGGCCGACCCGGCCCGCTGAACCGCCCATACTACGGGCCGGTTCCGATTCCGGAAAATGTGAACCATGAACCGGTTTGAACCGGCCCGGAACCGGTCCGAACCGGCCCGTGGCCATGTCTACCATCCATATTCGTCCCATTTGCTAATTTTTGTAACATATGGATTTATTGTGCACATCAAAATAAATTTACCTGTAATATGCAATGTTATTAGAATCGGACCGGTCGGTTGATCCGGTTCAACCGAGAACTGGCGTCTATCCGGTTCGGTTCATCATTAAAAACCGAGGTCAAATGCCCATAACCGGAAAAATCGGCCGGTTGGTGAAACCGCGGTTTTCGCAAAATATGCTATTTTATCACCCCAAAAGGAAAAGATCTGATTTTTTAATAAATGAAAGTTACACATGAACTTACGCATGTTAGGAAATTATGAGTAGAACTTGAAGAATTTGAATTTATCTCCCTATCGGGTTAAAGAGTAGAACCTCATATCTATATCAAAGAGATATATCCAATTCAGATTGTCGTCAAAATGATGAAGCTTAGGGCCGGTCGGATGTGGCTTTGTGGTTGTGCTATCGGAGGTGGTGGCTAGACACGGCCACGAGGCGGGTCGAGTTTGGGTCGGACCCGCCGGATCCAGGTCTGACTTTTAGGGGACCCGAAAATGATCTGTGGGGAGGTGGGTCTGGCTCCGGGGCCAAACCGGTTTTCCAAATTTTTTTTCCCAAATAATTACAAGAAAGAAAAAAAAACTTAAATTGAAACTTGAAAAAAAATGATATTAACTTCAAATTCAAAATTACAAAAAAGAAAAATAATTTGAATTTAAACACTAAACAATTTTAGAAAAAAATGAAACGATTAAGACCTTGAGACATAAAATAAATAAAATGAAAATTGTGAAGATTGAATTATGGGTATTTATAAGTGAAAATAATAACTGAAAATCAAAATTTCAAAATTAAAAAAAAAATCAAAATTCAATCTTTCTTTTAAATTAAATCATAATTTTTTATACTCTTTTAAAATTAAATATATATGCATTTGTTATTAGTGGATATTTTTAATATTAATAATAAGGAATATGACAATTAATAATTTATTAAACATTAGTTATACAAATTATTATAATCATTTTGCATTGTTATTTATATATATATTGGATAGTTAGGATTAATATTGTAATAAGTAACTTTGCCTAGGGGTGTGCACGGGTCGGTACGGCTCGGGTTTTCCAATAAACCAAACACGTACCGATAATATCGGTTTTTCATATTTTTAAAACCGAATATGTCGGTTTTTTTCGGTTCGGTATTAATCGGTTTTTCGGTTAACGGTTCGGTATCAATTCGGTTTATTTTCGGTTTCGATTTCGTCTATTTGTTCGAATCGGTTCGGCATAAAACCGATATATTTGGACTTTCATTATATTTATTTGAGAAAATTAACAAATAACAACCGAAAATTAACTAATAATAAACACGTCACAACCAAAATTAATTAATAGAAAAACATGTCATATGGAGACGCTTGAAAGATAGAGGCACGCTAGGGTACGTATCTATACTATATATAAAAAAACATCATTTTGTATAAATCGGTTCGGTTCGGGAAATCGGTTCGATAATTTTTTTATTCTCCATACACAAACCGATGTTTTCGGTTTTTCAAAAAAAATTTACCGTATATGCGGTTTTAAATCGGCTCGGTTTTTTCGGTTTTCGGTTCGGTTTTTCGGTTTCTCGGTTTTTTTGCTCACCCCTAACTTTGCCTTAGTGGTTTGTACTCTGCCAACCCTCGAGCCGTCCGGGGTTCAAACCCAAATTTGGCATTTTTTGTTAGTTTGGTTTGATATTGACTTTTCGTCTATTTTTGTGGAGAGAGAGTTAATGATTGATATTGACTTTTCGTCTAGAGATAAAATTCTGGTCGGATTGGCCGATTATTTGCAATTATCGGACTCCAATCATATTTTGGCACGTGGAATATTTAAATCAAATAATTAAGATTACGATAATTGTGAATTTATGGTAAACAACTAACGAGATAAAGAAAATAAGAACATTAAAGGGAATAATTACAGTTTTGGTCCCCCAATTTGCATGTTTTTTACTTTTGGTCCCTCATTTACCGCTGTCAACAAAATACACACTAATATTGTCACATTTTAGCACATTTAGTCCCTCTGTCTATTTGACCGTTAAGAAGTAACGGTCAACTGTAGAATTATGGCTGAATTTGGGATTTTTCATTGAGAAAATTGCATTCAGACCCCTGCATTCTTTTAAAATATTCTACAAACCCCTAAAATATTATTCAACCCTTATTTAACCCTAATTTCATCATTTAATCAATTTTGACAAGCGAGCCCGATTTTTACCACCATTACCGTTGACCGCCGTTGATTTTTTTTTTAACTTTTTGTTTCGGCATTGACTTTTTTCTATTGATACTGTTTTTGACGCCGTTCACCGACATTGTATTCTCGGTTAACAATGTTGACTTTTTTATTTTTCTTGATTTTTTTTTTTACTTTTTTCCTGTGACTTTTTTTCTTCTGATCAACACAATATTATTACTGTGTAACACAATAATAATACTATATTAATATTTAGTATCGTAATATTAAAATTACAAACTTCTAACAAAAAATTTATCTAAAATTGTGGGGCCTAAATACATTTTTAAAAAATTCTAAAATCCATAATTTCTTCCCCTCATTCTTTTTTCGTGGAACCACAAGTGCATCCCAAATTTCTTCCCAAAAAAATATGAATAAGATGAATGAGGCATGTGCGGAGTAATTTGGAAATGAGATAACCACTCTAGTACAACTGTTTTTGGGGCTAACACCGGCCTTTAATTTTTATCTTTTTTTTGCCTTAATTTTTTTCCGTCATTGAGTTGCGTTGATTTTTTTTCCCTTTTTCTTTTATATTGACTTCTTTTATGATATTATTTTTCTCGCCAATTATCATCTTTGATTTTTTTTTTAAAATTATATTTTTTCCACTACTCAACAATTTAAATAAAAATCAAGAGAAAAAAAATGTCAACGTTGTTAACCCGACATTCAACATCGGTCAACAACGGCAAAAAAAGATCAATCGAAAAAAGAGTCAACCGAGTTATAAAAAAGAAATTCAACGTCGGATTACACGATTTTGAAAAATCGGGGTCATTGGTTAAAATTGGTTAATTAATGAAATTGGGGTTAAATTATGTTTGGATAAATTTTTAGGGGGTTTTAGAATATTTTGACCGTTACTTCTTAACCGTTGACCGTTACTTCTTAACGGTCAAGCAGACGAAGCGACTAAATGTGTTAAAATGTGACAAAATTAGTGTGTATTTTGTTGATGGCGGTAAATGGGGGATCAAAAGTGAAAAACGTGCAAACTTGGGACCAAAACTGTAATTATCCCAACATTAAAGTTACAATAAAACTTATACACATGCAATAATTATGTCCAAAAAAAATATTGGTGAGTATTTTGATAATGCTTTTTATTTTTAATTATTTTCTAATTTGAAATTGTTAAATGATTTTATTGGAATTTTTTTTATTTTTTACTATAATTTTTTTTTCTTGTATTATGTTTTCCATGCCATTACAAGGGCTTATTCGACCCTATACTCGGTGATAAACATTGGGTGGGTTTTCTGCTGCCACGTGTCATTTTTTGTATGTTATAATATATTGAGTTAAATACAGTTTACACCCCTGTACTATCACCACTGTCGCATTTACCCCCCTGTACTATGAAATGCGACAAAACACCTCCTCACCTTACCAGTCTACTCTCACATATCTAACGGTGTTAGTGTCTGCTGTGTAATTATATTTTTACCCTTTCTTTTATTTGATAGAAGTAGCCATTTTTAGACATTGTAATTTGGGAAAAAAAATATCCAACACGTACAGCAAAACGGAAGGGAGAAACTTTCGCCTCTTCCCTGTCATTCATCTTCTCCCCTGCGATTCAACACACCATAGACGTCTTTGAAGCAATTTGAAGAGAACTTGGTGTAGACAAAGGTAAGCTCTGAAATTTTCGCTTAATTTAGGGTAGGGATTTTTTGGGGGTTTTATCCCACGCAAAATTTGTGTTTAGATCTTCAAGGCTTGGGTAAACAACCCTACTTTCATAGAATTATCAATATAAAATTGACGGTTTTCGATTAGTATTTACAATACAAGCTCTATTTTTTTAATGTTATGTTTTTTTGGATTTGCGGATTTTGGGGTTTACGGGTGAAGAATTTTGGGGATTTTGGAAATTTTTGAAATTCAGTTTTGGGAATCTACTTGAAAAGGGCTTTGAAGAGAGGGTTTCTATACTCAGTAGAATTTAGCGATTTTTGTGTTTAGGGGTTTTCAAAATTTTGGGAATTTTGGGGATTTTAGCTACTGTAATTCACCTATTTTCATGTTTTTATGCAAGTTAAAATGTCAAATACGTTTTTTACCTTTAGAATTAATCATGGAGGGAGATTTGAAAGTTATGTTGATTATGTTGGGGGAATGGTTTCAATCGTGCCGAATATTGATCCCGATTTTATGTCGTATTTTGAGCTGCTATATATGGTTAAAGAACTTGGATATCGCATAACTTCAAGATGTTCGATCCGCGGCGCTTCGATTGCATCGTCAAGTGGTTCCTGAAAAATATGACATGTAGTGTTAGGACCTAAAACACGCATTTTGAGAATTTGAAATACCGGAAGAAATTTTTAAACCGAGTAATTATGAATTAAAAAAAAAATTAAAAAAAATTTCTAGAATATAAATTCTTTTCAGAAAATTTGGGTAAAAAAAAAAGGGTTGAGAATGAAAATTATAAAGAAATTGAGTACAAATTAATGAAGAATGATGCATTCCTGTTATACACAATTAGAGGGGTGTTTTGGTCAGGATTTTTCCAACGGCTACTTCAACAGTCAGTCAACATTTGAAAGGGACAACTTTTGTAACAGAGATGGACGGCAGGGGGGCGTTTTGTCGCATTTCATAGTATATGGATGTAAATGCGACAGTGGTGATAGTAAAGGGGTACAAATTGTATTTAACCCTAATATATTCCCTGCTTGAGTTCATCTTAAGGGATATTAGAAAATTAATAAAAAGAACACGTGGCAGCAGAAGACCTACCTGGTGTTTATCACCGGATCTAGGGTCGAAGGAGCCCTATTATAAGCTCCTATATAAATTTATTTTTATTTGAAAATTATTATTATTTTTTTTGTTTCAAATTAATGATACATACACATGTATCTACCATACAAAATAAATAATAAATAAATAAATAGATAAATACAAATAAAAAGGGGAAAATGTCAATTGACAATACAAACAAAATTAGCTAGCCATGTAGATTAAAAAAATGGAATAATTGTGGTTCCTTCGACCCTACACCCGGTGAAAAACACCGGGTGGGTCTTCTGCTGCCACGTGTTCTTTTTTTTATTTTTCTAAAAACCCTAAAGGTAAACCCTAGCGGGGAATCTATTATAAAATACAAAAAAGAGACACGTGGCAGCAGAAGACCTACCCGGTGTTTTTCACCGGGTGTAGGTTCGAACAAATCGAATAATTGTTGAGAGACCCACTACGAGGGCCATTACTACAAGGGCCCACCCACTTTCAATTCATGTACACGTGTCAAATGCTGATTAGCATCCGTTTTTATGTTTTAAATAGGCAGACCGGCTCAAATTTGCTCCCTTTCGTCAAGTGTAGAGAGAGTTAATGAATTATAGGAAAGGGCCCCTAGATTATATTAATTGGAAAACCAAAATTAATTGGAAAACCAAAATTAATTGATATAATCTTTTTTCAAATGATAAATTATTTTTCATAAATGTATTTTTATTAAATAATCACCTTAAATTTATTATTAAATAATTAAAATATAATTATAATAATCAAAAAATCCGGGTCGTTGAACTCGGTTGAACCGGTCCAACCGTGATCCAAATATCTATCCGGTTTTACATCCGGTTCAGTTCTGAAAACATTGGTACTATGTCGCACACGTGGGGGTAATATGATCACTGCGAGCCGTGTTTGTCTACTAAGGGCGAGTTGTTTTGTAACCCGCGGTTTGTGTCAATTGAATGAAGAGAGCCATGCGATCCTCCTGGTTGGTCCGAATGTAGTAACTTGCAAGTTGTTTTGTAACTCCCAAAGTGGGCCTTTTTCCAGTCCATGTCATGGTGCAGGTTTTGCACCCTTATCTCGGACATTGGATCGAATGTAGTCACATCCATTTTAGGGGTGTGAACGAGCCGACTTCGGCTGCTTTGGCCAGCTCGAGCTCGAGTTCGAGCTCATCGAGTCAATTTTTTTTGGCTCGAGCTCGAGCTCGGGCTCATTTAGTTTATTTATTTATTTATCATTATTTAATTTTTTATTAAAAATTATTTATAGGAAAATAAAATAAAATTATAAAATAAATAATGAACTCTAGTTATATTTTTTTTAATTTTAATATTATTATTATTATAATATTTTATATGATTATGAATTATCTAAGTAATATAAATTTGTTTCTATTTAAATACTATAAATATTTATAATTATAGACTATTTACTATTTAGTTAATATATATATATATATATATATATATATATATATATATATATATATATATATATATATATATATAAATTAAAAAAAAAAGCAACTCGCAAGTTGTCGAATAAGTAAATTTGGGCTCGAGCTCGAGCTCGTCCGAAGCTTGAGTTTGAGCCGGCTCGGCTCGTTTACCACCCGTACGTAATTCACCTTCTCAAATTGTACTTAAGGCACTTGAGCCCGTAGCACAACGAATGGTAGATAAATCAAATGGAGAAATATTTATTTCTTATTGAGCAAAGTAGTTCATGATAATTTATGGCTTCATTCAATATATATATGACTTGGAGCTGGGGCTTGAGAGAGTATTCGATGAAAGTATCTGTGTATTTTCTTTAGTATGAATTTGATTTAGAAAATTCAAAATATGTATATGCATGTAAAGATCAGGAGAAATTGATTTCATGCATGGAAACAAAAAAATACTTAAGAATTAAGCTTTTACATGCATTTTGGTTATATATATTACGCCATGTACTAGGGTTCTACAATTAGGAGATACGAAATCCGATCTCATATCTATATATAGGAACAAAAAATAAAAGTCACGTGAATTAATGACAATATTGATGCCCACGTGCGCTCTATGCTCCGTTAAGTGAAGCCTTTGAAACTAGATAGATACAAGTCACTGAAGGCATTTACTGCGAATAAATTTATTTGAAACGACATTAAAGTCGTCGAGGATATATGGTCCAGGGCAAATTAAAAGTAATCGAGTTGTCTGTTATATGAATATTATTATCTGATACGGTTTTTTCTAGTTGAGTTCGATAGAAAAACTCGAATTGCATAAAATACATGTTGGTGAAAATATTCACAGCTGTGAACCGAACGAAACTGCTTACTTACTGTGTCTGCAATAATAATAATAATAAGAAGAAAGGGTGAGGTGATCGATAATATGGAGCATATATAGAACACACAATTTGCCAGATGATGATTGTTACCTGCAGTTTTGGGTAACACTATTAATGTTTATTTTTTTAAGAGTTATATGCACCGGTAGCAATATTTATTTCTATATTCATCTATACATGTACGATTGCATTATTAAAAACAATTAATGCATGCAGTTAATAACGCAGCGTTGGGTCTTTTACTACCAGTACTAGCAGCCTTAATTCACTGCCCATACATGTGACTATATCCTAATTTGTAGGCTGTATGTTTTTAAAAGGGTTTAATACAAAAACAAACACCCCTGTACTATGAGTTTTATATCATATATCTCCTTTACTACACATAAATACAAAAACTCTTCTCACATTACATTTTTTCCAAAATATGACGAAAATACCCCTACTCAAAGCATATATATATAAGGCCGGTTTGTAATTTGAGCCACTTTCCACTATATATTTTACCATTTTCAGTCAATTTTACGTGGGAAATTGCTTAGATTTTTTTTTTTTACTTTTATGAATTAAACCTTTTATTTTTGTCATTTTGAGTTTCTTCATTTTTTTTTTCTTAAATGTCTTCAGGTAGTAAATCAAAAGTATATTTTGCAAACACCTAAAAACAAATTATGAAAAAAAAGAAGCTCATAAACGATTTTTAAAATCTTTTGCAAACACCACTAAATCACATTTAATTTTTGGTAGGTTAGATATTAATAATTAATTAATATATAAGAAAAGTTTACTAGATATTTTTAATTTTGAATTACTGTGAAAAAAGAACAGCATTGTTAATGTTCTGGCAATGGAAACATCCAAGTAAGAAACAATAACTGCCAAGTCTACATCACAATTTCATCGCCAACTTAATGCAATTCAATTGAGTTTCTCACTAGCAGCAGAAATTGTACGAGAATTAAAAGAAGAAAAAAAATACCGATAGCGAAATTGGGATATCCTTTTGAGAAAATAAAATTAAGCAGATTATTCTTTTTTTTTTTACTCATAATCCATATGAATTTTTCATCGTTAGCAAAGATGATTTTCGGTTTTGCTTCTTTTAAAATTACGTGCTTTTTCTTTTACTTTTATTTATGTAACAAATAACAATTAAATCAATTATTTATGTATTATACACTACTGAAAGATCGGCTTTCATGACGCCCTAAAGCGTCACTACATCGAGATATTGTGACGCTTTGACTTTTGTGACGCTACACAAAAGCGTCACATAGGTGGCCGTCATAATAGATTTTTGTGACGCTAATCGTCGTCTCCAAAGCTACACTATTATGACGCCTTATACGTCCCAAATACATAGCTTTTACGATGCTAAGCGCGTCACATTATGAATTATTTTGTGACACTGATAGGCGTCACATTATATGAATATAATGACGCTTTCGAGTGTCTCTAGAAGTTTAACACGTGTCTTAATAACTATTTGTTGCGACGTTTTATGTGCCATTAAGAACTATTTGTTGCGATGATTTATGTGCCATTAGAAGAGTAGTGGTGAAGCCTTAATTCGTCTCATAATATTGTTAGAAGATTTTATTCTCGTTTTGTTAGAAGCCTTAGTACAGTAACACTTCAATCATTCAACATAATCCATACATAAACAATCATAAACCATTTACACATCACTTGCATAGTAAAACTTGTTCTTAAAATGAATTCATTCATTTCAATCGTTCAAAATTACAAAAAAAAAATATTAACAAGCATCCCAATATCTAGAGAATAAAACATCTCCACTTAATATTCTCATGTAAAACTAACACACCTGTACTTTTTCAATTCTTGTAAAAAGAAACTTCTAAGATTTAATTCATGATAATCTACACTGGAAAACAATCTTCAAATATGCATACCAATGTAGGACTTGCCCATAAAACTGCTTGCAAAATTTTCTTCGGTATTGTTTATGGATCCATAGTAACCTATTAAAATAATCAGATATCAGTGGAATTCAAATAAATAAAAAATCAAAATGTTGGAGCGTTTAATAAGAGATCAATACCAAGTAATACGGCCAAGTAACTTCAATCGTATAACCGACTATCTTTTGCGCTTCCCATTACTGCAAAATAATTATCACATTATAAATGAATAAAGTAACCACTATTTCACATCTGTAATCTAGAACATACTAAAACTTTAGATTAAAAGCACATAAATTAAATAACTTACAAAATAAACCCGAAGAGGTTGTGTAATAGGACCTCTCAGATATTTTTATAAAATCTCATTTTTATAAGGTTAATATGAGTAACATCCAATAAACAGGTACCCAACCTTTAGGTCAAGACGCACGATGGATACATTTATTTGATTAGAAAGATCGAACATATTCAACTGGTCAGTAGATAGCAAATGAATAAGTTCATGGATAACTCTAATCTTTACAGAGAGATTGGTTAACTCATCTTCTTCAGGTCAAAAGAATAAAAATTAAAAGCAATTAAGGTCCTGCAAATTTCATATGTGTTTAGTTTTCCCATTTATATAGCTTGTAATGATAACTTACAAAATTATATAACAAAAAATGGTAGATTATATAAAACATAAAGTCTACATCATACCTCGAAAGTTGTCAATCATGAAATTCATAATCTCTTGACCTCGAAAACTTTCTTCTATGATTACCTATTAGGAGAATCAAATAAATTAAGGAAAAATGAATAGTCATATTAAAAATAGATCTCTTTTAATAATCGAACTTCAATTATAATAAAATGAGAAGATGAACTTCAATTCATACCATCAATTAGACATCAAGGTACATTTCCGCATTCTCTTGCTGAACAAAGTTTGCTTTCTTGAATAGATATATATCATCACAAATTAAATGACCCAAGCAAATCTCAGGTCACATAATTTTTTTTATTTAAAATCAACTATTATAAACCAAAAATATCACCGTCTCAGTGTCTTTACTGTAAATAACCTGCATAAAGCACATAAAACTAATACACGATTTTTCTTAACCACCATTGCACCAAATCAGTTCATTTTATACCAAAACCTATAAAAGAAACCAATATTGTTCATGCATACAAACACATACATACACAAACACAAAATCATATCTTCAGATTTTCAACATGAACAAATTTTACCTCATCAATCTTAACAACATTAGCCAGCTCTAGCCGCAGTCCTGCCCCCCTATTAACAAAGAAACAAACAAACAGCAGGGGCATGGATTATTCCACAATATTACAAATTATAGCTAGTATTAAAAGACAAAATATTCTTATTCTATCAAATATAGAAGTTAATTATTTGAAGAAATAAAAAAGTGCTGAAGCCACATACACATCGCACCTTACACAAATTGAGAGATTCCACACTAGGGCATCATGAGAAAAATAAGATCACAGTTAAAATCATTTTTGTAATTCGTAAACACCAAAGACATGTATAAATACCTAATTTTGAGTCCCACGAATCATATGAGCACTACTCAATTTCAATTATAGAAAAATAGGGTTTTCCTTTTCTTTTCTTCCATCTCAAAAGATTGAAATCAACCTCTGGTATCTCAGCTTTCGCCGGGCCAAAATTAAAACCCTAGCAAAAAAACAAAATCATAACAATAACAATTTAGTTGTACCTCGATGGGGTTACTAAGTAAAAACTCGCGTACGTGTCATCTTCGTCGGATTAGAGAGCGCAATTGTGCAAAAGATTGAGAATAGGGCATCCATTTGCAGCGGCGTTATGAGAAAACTAAATTGGCAGAAGAGGAGAGAAATGGGATAGAAGGGTTTAGGAGAAAATTGAGGGAATTGAAGGGTTACGATAATTTTTGGTGAATATAATGTTCGGTGAAAATGAATCTGAATTATTTTGGTGAACACTGAGCGCTAATTCTACGTTTTTCCTTTTTTTTTCTGTTTTTTTTAATTGAAAAAGAATTATATAATTAATATAACCATGTTATGACGCCCTACAATAAGTGTCGCTATAGTGCCGTTATTTTATGGCACCTTTAGTTGAAAGCGTCACAAAATATAAATTTTGATAAATAAAGAAAAGGAATAATAAATTCACGGGACCAAAGTACCGCTTATCTAGTTTAAGGCGTCATAATTGTATAGCTATTGATACGCCTTTCTAATACCGTCATATTAAGCCGTTATTAGAGCGTCACAAAAGACTATTTTTCTAGTAGTGATATTAAGATACTCCCTCTAGCTTATTAATTCAAATTTATTAAGTGTATTTTCTCTTATAACATCATTAAATGATAATGTTATTTTACTTATTTTTTTTTAAGATTCTTAATATTTATGCAAATATAAAAAAATGACAGTTAAAAAGGAACAGATAAAGTAAATGCCGAATCTAATCTAGTGAAACTAATGGTAATTAGAGGAGGCCGTCTCATTTGAGATAGAACACGGGATATTTCACGCTAGAAAGATCGTTTGGAAGTTAGTTACCAGTTAGGGTTTGCTATGAGTGGAGGAGATCAATTCATCAATTGTTTCATTTCTTGAGTTCTTGTTTATTCATTTTTGAAACATCTTTGCATGTTGCATTCAGATTCCACAACTGAATCTTTTAAAACAGTTATTTCATATATATATAATTGGTGACAATTACTTTTATATTTTTTTTTGGGTAATTTAATACTCGATATTTGATTTTCTTTTCTACTAAAATACAATAAATTTATTTTAAATATGCAAAATACTAGAAAATAGGAAGCATGTATCTATCCACAGCAGCTCATATACGTACCCCACTTAGCTACTTAATTTTCTCATCTAACCGAATTTGAATTCTGAGACCTAATCATCTTTATTTTGTCCCCTTGGCTTTCACTATTTACTCAACATTTTACACATGTTAAAAACAAAACAGCTGCAGGTTGTATTAATTAATAACCAGAGGAAGAAAAAAAAACATCACCCTTCGTTTTATATATGTGCGTGTGTGTGTTTTATGAGACCTACGACATTCTATACACACCCGACCCGTTCTTGAGAATTCAGGGCCTCTAGGCGGGATTTAAAGAACAACTCAAAACGAGACCCCCTATTAAAAAAAAAAAAATCAATTTGTTTTTATTCAAGGTTGTTCGAAATTGAATGTACTAAAAAAATATAAATAACATTCCATTTAAATATATTTTCGAAATATATGAATATAAAACAACTAAAAATATGGAAAAATTTCAAAATTAACAGGACGATTTGCTGGTTCACTTCCTCCCCGTGGCGTATAATCTTTATAGCAAATAGACTTATTAAATATTTATAAAAAGAAACTTGAATAAACTAATAAGAAAATTGTATAAATATCTTTTGATAATTGATGTTCTAAAATATTATATATTATAATAAAAAAAAAAGTACTAATAGATAAAAATATATTTGGCAGCTCTAAATTTTCGTAAAAATCCGGAGGCTTACTTACCCTCCCATGAATACACACAGCAACACACCATTAATAGATACATAGTTAGTCTATATAAAGATATATTTGGCAGCTTAATAGGTTACATATTACTTGCTGCAGGTAAATAATAAGAGTACGTACTGAATATGGGAAGGTCCCCATGTTGTGACAAGGTGGGAATGAAGAAAGGGGTATGGACACCTGAAGAAGATAATAAACTCTTTACTTATATGCAACAACACGGCCATGGCAACTGGAGAGACCTCCCTCTCAAAGCCGGTACGTACGTATCTACAATATGCATACGTTTGTTTTTCCCAAATACATATATCGTGTTATTTGCAAGCTATATTGTCCGACAGTGAAGTTTTTACAGTGCACCTATTTTATATGTAAATATGCATGGCTAACGAAATGTTTGTATAGGGCTTCAAAGATGTGGGAAAAGCTGCAGATTAAGATGGATTAATTATTTGAGGCCTGATATTAAGAGGGGGAAGTTCAGCTTTCAGGAAGAGCAAACCATCATTCAGCTGCATGCCCTTCTTGGAAACAGGTGATTATTAATCGTTAATCTGCAAATAATCACACACACATCCATGTATATATGTTCGCGCACGTGCAACTTTGTCAGCGTTGAAATGTTTTTTTTTAATATAATATATAAATTAAAGAAAATGTGCTTAATTAACTGGAATATTTTTAATATATACATTATAAATATATATGTGTGTGTGTGTGTGTAATTTAGTCCATGTCTATTTTTAATTTGTGCCAACATTTCGTTAATTACAACTTTGCATGCCTTCCAAAACTAATCACCCGATATATATATACGTCATCCCAGATTAGATATAAATCTATAATTATAATAAATTTGAAAAGTAGTCTTGACGAGATGTGAGTTATATTAAATATTCAACCAAAATTCAACAAACTACATGGTCTGTACTATGCTACACTGGGTAGATATTTATCATTTATATACACAAAAAAACAGATACCTTCCTCTAAGTTAAGTTTAGTTACATTTATAGTTTTCCATATGTGGCATGCGACGAGGGATAGGAGTTCGCAACTTGATGTGCATGGTTGAACAATAATTTATTGAAATTTTTGACTAACGATTGAAGTTTTTTAGAGAAGAAAGATGCAATGACGAGGTACATATATAACTGTTAATGTGAAGGAGGTAGCTAGCTAGACTGCAATGTGTTAAAATATATTATTTTTAAGTATTTACATAAGAAAGAAAGAGCAAAATTATCTTCCAAAATTACTATTTCTTTTAGAAAATATTATAGAAAGATTAAAACTACTAGACAATGAGTTAGCTAAACGACATTGAATTTTTAAAGGAGGTTTCTATAATATTTTAAAATACAAGGGGCGTACATGTAATTTGACATAATTTCACGGGCGGACGATTTACTCAATAATTTCTCCCCCCAAAAACTCTTAAATTATTCCGATATTTCAGCCCACAAGAAACGCCCGTGGGTCCGCCATTGTCTATATGTACAACATAGCAGAGAGCTTGCCGTTGGTATTCCTACTGTGTACAAGCACGAACAAAATAAATGTGATTTCTCATGTGTCAAGTATTAAATGCCACTGTACAAATAAATATTCCCATTGTATTTTTTTTTTGTTTTTTTTTTTTTTTTTCTCTTGAAAGGATAGTTATGTTGGTTAATATTATCAATTTACTAATGAAAGGATAGTTATCTTAACTATGAAATGATTATTGGATTTTTACATTTTGTTTTGTGTAACAAATTAGATGGTCAAGGATATATAGCGCAACACTTACCGAAGAGGACAGATAACGAGATAAAGAATTATTGGAACACAAATTTAAAGAAGAGATTAGCTAAAATGGGGATTGACCCAACCACTCATAAACCCATCAACTGTGTCCTAATTGGCCAGCCAAAGGACCTTAGCCACATGGCCCAATGGGAGAACACTCGGATCGAGGCCGAAGCCAGGATCGTCAGCGAGTCCAAGCTGGCTATCTCAGACATATCCGCCACCGCCACCACCGCCGCACCACCACCACCACCACCACCTTGTCTGGACATACTAAAAGTATGGCAAGGGATGACGTGGACAAGTCCCGGAAGAGGTGACATCGTAACGAATAACGATTTTTTCGCCTCAGACAACATGCTAATGACCATCTCGAACGAAACCACCGCCTCCGCTCCTCCTCCACCACCACCACCAGCATGGCCACCTTGTTTGGACATGATAAAAGTATGGACAAATCCCAGAAAAGACGACAACGTGGTTGTGACTACTACCACGCCTAACGTAGGATTAAGGGCCCACGAAAGCACATTCCCGAACAACGGTGGAAACGACTATGCGATTGGCAATTATCAAGATGAAAAGATAAATGGCATATTAATCGAGAATCCATCAATCATCACAGATCCTATAATTAGTTACTCTACTAATTATAATATTGATGATTACTTAACAAGTTCTTCGAACTTGTTAGCCACCGATCGTCAAGCTAGTATTAATGCTTCCGCCACCGGGACCAACGATGATTTTTTCTTCGAAGATAACAAGGGTAACTACAGTTGGAGTAATATTCTAAACATTGTTAATTCGCCAGCGGATTGGCCGGTTTTCTAGACAATAAAATTAAGTGCATTCCAATTTTCATACATTGGATAATGCTGGCGTTATTCCTTATAACAAAGTTTGATTAGGTTCGTATTGAGTTAAGTACCTTGCCTTAGATTGTTTAATAAATTGTAACACTAGTTATGTCGTATCAGGTTCAGTTGTATTGATTAATTATGTCTTCCAACACTAATTCTGTCACTAAACATTCATTTTTAGCAACAAATTAGTTGTCCGTCTCGAATGTCTGTAGCAAAATCTCAATTTTCTAGTGGTGCGTCGTCCTTATTGATTTTAATTTGCGAGATATCCCGAGGTACGTTTGTATAGAGACAATATTTTGTATTACAAACTATTATTAAAACTCCAAATTTAATTTTAGAACAATTCCTTAAACCTCGAGAAGTAGAAATAAGGGTGAAATTGTAATTTATGAAATTATCTCTTTACTTTAAGAGAAATAAAAAAGAATTAGGATTAGATATATTGCAAATTTTGAAAACTTCAAAAACTTACTCCAGACCACCACCAGCCCTCCCGTGTCCTTTTTTTCTTTTATCCTTTTTTTTAACTCACTCCAGCAGATATTATTTTTCTCTCAATTCCGGCCGTTCCAACCCGTTCCATACGCGATATGGCCGTTCTATGGTTCCGTCTCGCCCATCCCGCCGTTATCCCGGTGTTTCGGCGCATTATAGTACAAAAATCGGTTTGGTTAGAGATTTCGAAAAGGAGGGTACCGTTCCTGTTCTGTTCCGGTGAACCCTGAATGTGACACCGGAAACCATTATGTCCAAATACTTGAAAGTTGAAAAAGCAAGTATAGCAGCGAATCTCGAATAAAATGTTCAATTGTACTCAGAGATTACGCAAATTCGACACGAAATCAGGTGCTAACAATAAAGCATTCCAGAATTAGCGACTTCAGCCCGAGATCGCAGAGATTACGCAAATGCGATACGATTACTGATTCTGCTGCTACGCAAAAAACATTCCAGCTATCCGCCATTTTTCCAGTTGAATTTTCCCGACGAAGGTTTTCAGTCTGTAATACGAATCAAAGCCCTAACTAACTTAGGTACGCGGAATTAAATAGTTAATTAGGTGAAAAAGAGATTCTGCACTAGATTAATAGTTAACTTGCCGCCATTTTTGTTAGCTTTAAACAGTAGTGTATCACGGAGAGACGAGAATGGGGGGTTCGTTCACTGTTCATTACCCGCACTAGTCGGGTCTTGGGCCGGGTGAAAACATAAAGCCCGAATACAAAATAAATCCGAGTCCGGACAACTCAAAATTGATTAAAATTTTATTTAGGCCCAAATTGCATATGTTAACACGATTACGAATTATAATAATTAAACTTTTTAAATAGATAGACATGGTTCCGGTTTGTACTATATTAAATGGTAATGATTCTTGTATTATCTATTTTCGAGGGTATCCGCCCCGCTGCTTTTCATATTCGACCCATTTGCTAATTTTTGTAACATATTGATTTATGGGTAAATTACAAATACCCCCGAGGCATGATCAATTTACAAAAAAACTCCTCTTGTTTGGATAATTACATCTACCCCTCAACTATGTTTTTTTCTTACACCTCCACCCTTATGGTGTCAAATTCAACATAATCATCTAGATTTTCATGCAATGTGCTCTAGTTTGTACGCGTTTTGAGTAAAAATACAGTTTCTGATGCACCACAATCTGATATATACAAGCCAAAAAACACATATTATGATCATCTTGCTTCAAAATGTAGAGTTCGAATGAGATAAAACGGGTACAAAAGTGATAATATTCTATATAATCTCAAAGATTCCACTAAATTTGAGGAGTTGAGGGGGTGGTTGTAATTATCCAAACAAGAGGGGGTGGCTGTAATTTACCCATGAATTTATTGTGCATATCAAAATAAATTTACACTGTAATATGCAATGTTATTAGAACCGGACCGGACCGGACCGACAGGTCGAACCGGCTCAACCGGGAACCGGCGGTTATCCGGTCCGATTCATCATTAAAAATCGGGGGAATGAAAAACCGGGGTCAGATGCCCAGAACCGGGAAAATCGGCCGGTTGGACCGAAAAAGCAAAATGGTGAAACCCCGATTTTCGCAAAATATGCTATTTTATCACCCCAAAAGGAAAAGATATTTTTTAATAAATGAAACTTATACACGAACTTACACAGGTTAGGAAATTATGAGTAGAACTTGAAGAATTTGAATTTATCTCCTTCTCGGGTTAAAGAGAACCACAGATCTATATCAAAGAGATATATCCAATTCAGATTATCGTCAAAAGGCTGAATCTTAGTGCCGGTCGGATGTGGCTTTGTGGCTGTGCTATCGGAGGAGGTGGTTAGACACGGCCACGTGGCGGGTTGGGTCCGGGTTCGGATCGGACCCGTCGGGCCCGGGTCCAACTTTTAGGGGACCAGAAATCGACCACTGGGGAGTCGGGTCCGGGGCGGGTTCACACGGGTTCATCCGGGTCCGGGCCGGATTCGGGTCGGGTCCGGGTCCAAATCGATTTTCCAAATAATTACAAGAAAGAAAAAAAAACTTAAATTAAAACTTGAAAAAACTTGATATTAACTTTAAATTCAAAATTACAAAAAATAAAAAATAAAAAATTTAAACACTAAATAATTTTAGAAAAAAATGAAACGATTAAGACCTTGAGACATAAACTCAATAAAATGAAAGTTGTGAAGATTGAATTAGGGATATTTATAAGTGAAAATAATAATTGAGAAATTTTTCAAAATTTTAAAATAAAAAAAAAATCAAAATTCAATCTTTCTTTTAAATTAAATCGTAATTATTTATATTTTTCAAATTTAAATATATATGCATTTGTTATTAGTGAAGATTTTTAATATTAATAATAGTGAACACGACAATTAATAATTTATTAAAAATTAGTTATACAAATTATTATAATCACTTTACATTATTATTTATATATATTTGTAGTTAGGATTAGTATTATAATAAGTAACTTTGCCCGAGTGATTCGCAGTCTATTAACCCCTTAGGACAGTGGTTGGACTTGGGGTGGGGTTTGATATTTTGACTTTTCGTCTATTTTTCCCCCCGAAACGTGGAAAGAGTTAATGAATTATAGGAAGGGCAAATGGCAAATAGGCCCATGACAAGGGCACTTAATTAAAAGAGGGACATCCAAGTTTTTTGTTTTTCAAATAAATCCAGTCTATTCAAACTTATTTGCAAATAAGGAAAATCCCTTTATATATACCAAAATTACCCCCAATTCATTGAAACCCATTTCAACTCCAATTTCATGATTTACACCCCAATTTAGCTCAATTTCATCAATTAACCAATTTTAACCCTTTTCAATTTTGACGCGCCACCACCGGAGATCGCCGGTCTCCGGCTTTGAATTTTTTTTTTTTTTTTTGAAAAACTTTTTTCCCCCATAATTTTCTTTCCGGCCGGTCAACGGCGCGGTCTCCGGTGTTGACTTTTTTTTTTCCTTTTTTTTTTTTTATAATTTTGTTTTTTCTTTAAAAAAATATTTTAATTAATATTACTGTCATGGCTGCTAAATTACTGTCTCCGGCAGTTATTTAACTGTCGGAGACAGTAATTTAACTGTAAATTGATCTTTTTTTATTTTTTTTTCTTCAAAAATATTTTAATTAATATTATTGTCTTTGCTACTAAATTACTGTCTCCAGTAGTTATTTAACTGTCGGAGACAGTAATTTAACTGTTAATTGATTTTTTTTTAAAATATTTTAATTAATATTACTGTATTCGTTGCTAAATTACTGTCTCCAGCAGTTATTTAACTATTAATTGACTTTTTTTATTCTTCAAAAAATATTTTTAATTAATATTACTGTATTCGTTGCTAAATTACTGTCTGCAGCAGTTATTTAACTATCGGAGACAGTAATTTAACTGTTAATTGACTTTTTTTTTTTTTTTTCTTAAAAAAATTATTTTAATTAATATTACTGCCTTGGCTGCTAAATTACTGTCTCCAACAGTAATTTAATTGTCTTAGACAATAATATTAATAATATTACTGTTCGGGAAAATAATATTCATAATATTACTGTCCCAAACAATAATATTACTGTCTGAGACAGTAATTTAGTAGTCAATATATTAATATTAATTAAAATATTTTTTTTCTAAGAAAAAAAAATTCAAAAAAAAAAAAAAGTCAACGCCGTTGACCGGCCGGAAAAAAAAGTTTTCAAAAAAAAATAAAAAAATTCAACGCCGGTCTCTGGCCGGAAAAAAAAACATTTCAGAAGAAAAATTATTTTCTGAAAAAAAAAATTGGGGGTTAATGTGATATATTTGTTTAAATCCGGGGTCAATGTGTAATATTAAGGAAGTTAGAGCATAATGGGTGGAATTGATAAGAATTATATTATGGAGGGTATTTTAGACTAAAGACATAGAGATGAGTTTAATTGAGAGACAGTTTTTTTTGTGGACTAAAATACATTTGAATCCCATGTGATGGGCCTTTTTGCCATTCGCCCTTATAGGAAAGGGCCCCTAGATTATATCAATTAATTTTGGTTTTCCAATTAAATTCATCTATTTGATTGATTGTGCTAACAATTTTTTTTCAAATGATAAATTATTTTTCATAAATGTATTTTTATTAAATAATCACCTTAAATTTATTATTAAATAATTAAAAAACCTGGGTCGAACTCGGTTGAACCGGTCCAACCGTGACCCGAATGTCTATTCGGTATTACGTCCGGTCCAGTTCTGACAACATTGGCAATATGGCGCACACATGGGGGTGATATGATCACTGCGAACCGTGTTTGTCTACTAAGGGCGAGTTGTTTTGTAACCTGCGGTTTGTGTCAATTGAATGAAGAGAGCCATGCGATCCTCGTGGTTGGTCCGAATGTTGTAACGCGCAAGTTTTTTTCTAACCCCCAAAATGGGCCTTTTTCCAGTCCATGTCATGGTGCAGGTTTTGCGCCCTTATCTTTGACATTAGACCGAATGTAGTCACATCCACTTTAGGGGTGTGAATGAGTCGAGCTCGAGCTCGAGCCAAAAAAAAAAAAATTGATGAGCTCGAGCCAATTTTGATGAGTTCGGGCTCATTTAGTTGTTTTTTTTAATTTAATTTTTTTATTAAAAATCATTTAATGTTTTATTAAAAAATATTTATAGGAAAATATAAAAAAATATAAAATAAATAATGAACTCTAGTGATATATTTTTATTTTTATTTTTATATTATTATTATAATATTTTATATTATTATGAATTATATATATATATATATATATATATATATATATATATATATATATATAAAGAAGAAAGCAGCTCGCGAGCTGTCGAATAACTAAATTTGGGCTCGAGATCGAAAAACCCGAGCTCAAGTTCGAGCCGGCTCGTCCCGTTTACCACCCCTAATCCACCTTCTCAGATTGGGCTTTAAGGCACTCACAACGAATTGTAGATAAATCAAATGGAGAAATATTTATTTCTTATTGAGCAAAGTAGTTCATGATAATTTATGGCTTCATTCAATATATGACTTGGATTGGGGCTTCTGGGAGAGTATTTTCTTTAGTATGAATTTGATTTAGAAAATTCAAAATATATATGTATATGCATGTAAAGAGGATAAATTGATTTCAATTCATGGAAACAGAAAAATACTTAAGAATTAAGCTTTTACATGAGTAAGAGCATCATGCATTTCGTTATATATTAATTCGTCGGAATTTGTTTATGTAACTAGGAACCCCATTACGCCATGTATGTACTAGTCGATCCTCCACAATTAGGAGATACGAAATCCGATCTCATATCTATCTATATATGGGAACAATATAATAAAGCTCATCACGTTAATTAATGACAATATTTATGCCCACGTGCGCTCTATATATGCTCCGTTAAGTAAAGTCTTTAATTGAAGCTGCAGTACGTTGAGCCGTTGAGCACCTGTAAACTTAATAGATACAAGTCACTGTAGGCATTTACTGTGAATAAATTTATTTTAAACTACATTAAAGTCGAGCATCGAGTTGTCTGTTACATATGAATATTATTATCTGATACGGTTTTTTCTATTCGAGTTCGATAGAAAAACTCGAATTGCAGAAAAAAACATGTTGGTGAGAATATTCACAGCTAACAGAAGTACTATTGCTATTTTCATGCCGTGAACTGAAATTGCTTACTTACTGTCTGCAATCATAATAATAATAATAATAAGAAAGGGTCGGTGAGGCAATAATTTATTAGAGCATAGAACACACAATTGCTAGATGATATGATTGGTACCTGCAGTTTTGGGTAAACAATAATGTTTATTTTCTTAACAGTTATATGCACCGGTAGCAATATTTATTTCTATATTTATCTATACATGTACGATTGCATTATTAAAAACAATTATTATATGCAGTTAATAACGCAGCGTTGGGTCTTTCACTACCAGTACTAGCAGCCTTCACTGCCCATACATGTGACTATCCTAATTTGTAGGCTGTGTTATGAATTCTTGTTTCTCTCTATATATATTACTATGTTAATTCATCTTTGCTTTGTTCTTCTTTATTATTAGTTTCTCAACAGTTATCGGCACGATTGTTCTATTTCCATTTTCGAGTAAAGATGATCCAAGGAAGATGACTCCTTAGCCATAGAAGATGAAAGGGAGTTGATTTTAAATATTTTATTCTTGTTTTGAATTGATAAAATATTAACCATCTTACTTTTGTTGTAGGTGATTTTTCGTTCAATTCACGAGTTTATACTTCAATGTCGGTTTTGGATCTGATAATGTCCGAATTTCAGAAAATGCAAAATACGAAACTTGTAGCATTTTCTGTTGGCTATTCGGAACATTTTGAATCATCGAAATCGGATCTCGATCAAGAGAGATATGCTTAAAATACTCAGCCCTGCCAGAGCTGTCCCTTAAATTTTTGAGATGAACATGATGTTCGAAAAAAAAAAAGGGACGATTATAGGCCTAGAGCCTAGATTACATACGAGATTAAAAATCTCGATTGAGTATATTAGACTTTAAGTCTAAATAATAAGACTCTTGAACATTTGAGTTAGAGGGTATTCCCCATTTATAGTACTATTCTTGCATGATCAAAGTACTATTACGATTTTTATTATATATTGAGGTTTGAAGCCCAAATCGAGCACGTGCAATCAAGTTACTCGAAGATTTGAGTGGTATAATAAGAAGAAAAAAAACCACTTCCTCTATAGTTTATGCAACTTGAAAAGCTCCATCAATCGAAAAAAGAACTCGAAGTTCATAAATTTTAGGCTCAAATTAAAGCCTTTAGTTTAAATATGAAAGCTTGAAAGCTTATGTGGAGGAATATTAAATATAAAGGCTTGAGGCCTAGAATAAATTTGAAGACTATAAGTCTCAATTGAATACATTAGACTCAAGGTCTAAGTGATGATAATCATCATTGAATATTTGAGTTAATGAGTATTTTCCACTCAATGTACTATTATTTTATGATTAAGTACCAATTATAAAGGCTTGACGCCCAAATTAAGTACATAAATTCAAGGTATAAAACTCAATCCTTGAGATTTGAATGGTTTATATGTACTCAAAATGAGTATTCATTTGTGATACAATGATATCAAAAATATCATTAAGTTTAAAATTATCTTTCATAGTTCAAGAATGAACATAACTATAAATTTTGGATCATTGAAGTTAAAGATCCATTTATGTCTCATCATATCACAAAATATTTGTGTTATTGTTATGTGCCTTGAGGACACAAGCCAAATATTTTGATAATGAAAATGTGTCTAGAAGACACCGAGCAAAATATTATTGTTTCAGTTTTCAAGAAACGAGTAATTAATTTGGGGTATGTGTCTTGAACACATAAGTAAAAGTAACATTACAGTTACTTATGAAAAAGAAGAGAGATAGATATTTGATCCTCTCTATAATTTGCTCTCTTTAAATCTTGACTTTGTTGTTTTGATGACGACAAGTAAAATATTTCGATATATGTGTCTTGAATATACATATAATGGAGAATTGTAAGAGAAAATATTCTTTGATTTATGGATCTATATTATGATCATGGAGTGACAACATAAAAACTCAAGTTGCACTCATAATAGCAAAATAAAGATTTTTAATAGCATATCGTACTATAATACGAGTTGTGAGCTAATACAAAACTCGTTCAATTGTTGTTATTCTTTGAAAGTGAAAACAACAATATTAAAAAATTCAAAGAGATATGTTGACATGAAAAGCTATCATGGTGCTAAAGCTTATTTACTATAAATTTTATCTCATCATTACAAGTGGAAGAGATATGAGAAATATGAAAAATGATTGGTCATATCCATTTTATGATAAAGCATGTTGATAAGCTTTATCAAGCACCAATAGAAGAGCAAAAGAAATTGCGTTGATTTTGGAGTCACGATATTGACCAATTCAATTAAAGTTGTAAAGTTCATTCCAAATACATATCTATGGAGGTATGTATACGATATTTTTATAATTGGTCTAGATGAGATGAGATGAAATTTCAAACCAAACGAAAAAAAGGGGATCTAATTTTCTTGTTAAAATTCCAAACTCTCTGCATATTCTGATTTTTCGAAATTTAAAGTTTACTCCTTCAAAATTTTCGAAATTTTCATTTTAGTCCTCCGAATTTGAAAATTTTAGATTCAGTCCAAATATTTTTTAGAATATGCAGCTCGTTCCTCTCATCATCTGCAATTATGAATATATTTCAGCATTTTCAGTTTTCACCGATTTCTTTAAAATTGCAGTCTTGTCCCTGAAGTTTTCAAAATTTACATTTTGGTCCCTAACTTTTCAAAATTTACAGTTTGGTCCCTGAATTTTCAAAATTTTGAAATTGGGTCATTTGTGTACCCAAACCTGTTAGATTCTCAAACGTAGTTACTCTCATCTAGTTAACATCTATACCACATGGTTTATTTATAATTTATGCTATGCAATATTTTGCACCCCTAATGGGAGATATTTCTATGGCATACATTGTCATTTGCCATTTTAATGAGACAATTTTCCCCTCGTTAAGGGGGAGATAAGAAGCCGGTTCTTGTATAACGACGTGAATTATATGAAATGATCTTTGTCTCAGCTGCATTTGTGCATGGAAATATTTAAGCACAAAAGAAAAAAGAAATCATTTGCAACAATTTAAATGTGTAAAATGCTAAATGCATTTATCGACAAAATGACAACTTGAAATTATTACATATGTTGCAAATGAGTGCAAGAGGAAATGTCCAAGAAGGACACATTGCACATTAGATTTTGACATGAAAGGCTTATAAACGAATGTCCTCGAAGGACAAATTTCACATTATGATTGCATCGTGAATCCCTAATTGGGTGAAAAATGATTATGGTACACAACTAACCAATTATACTTTATACATATAAGAGGGAGATATATATATATATATATATATATATATATATATATATATATATATATATATATATATATATATATATATATATATTGGTTCGAATGATTAACACCCCAAGAAGTGGGTGAAGATCGTGTAACTAAAGTCTACTAGCGCTAGTAGCATCATACTCTCATCCTATTACTTATCTCATTCATGAAAGGATTCGTCTTAAAGACGATGTTGGGGGACGCCTCAACACCAATATCCATTACTATGATTTGAGAATTTTTGCCAATTGTGGTGGCATAAATGAAATACATATTTGGATGAGAAAATCATTGATGATTACTGTTGGGGCTAAATACCTAACACGCAAGTGCACGTATCGCAAACAAGTAGTAAAAGTGGACTCGTGAGAGTCGGATGTCGATCCCACAGGGAATACTCAAATTATCTAATCCTAAGTACCAAATTCTAACAATTATGATTTTTATCCAACCTACGCAAAGTTGTCAAATTTAATCAACTAAATAATTAAACTAATTATGAAAGCAAATAAACACGAGAAAATATCAATAAAAACGGACCTAGGATTTTATCTTCCCCCTATGCAAGAATTGCTCACCCAAAACCCCTCAATTATGAAATATATGATTCATGATTATTAACCCGAGACACTAATTTACTCATAACCCGCTGTCGCGTGTATTATGGAGTCTATTATTCACAAACGGTTCACTATATGTCTATGCAAACAAATTATGAATAAAGCATTAACTAACAAGTCTCGTAAATGGCTACCTAAGGTGATATCTGTATGTCTACGACACCACATGCAATTGACACACTCATCCGGTGAAAACTACTCGAAGGTTCCTATACTTAATTACCGTCTAATTATCAAAATAGCTCTGTCGAGTCAATCCCAATAATCACAGATAAAGCACATAAATTGATCAATTTCATGCACTAACAATCATAACAAGTATAAGAAATAATCATAAAATCATAATTGCATAATCTCAAGAAAACGGGTTCACAATCCCCACATAGGGTTCCAACAAAATCCTAGATTAAAAATTTAGCTCCTCATAACGAAAAACATAATAAACGTAATAAAAGTCATAGATTAAGAAAAGGTAGGTGAAAGAAGAATTATGATGAAGAGTTGTCAATTCTCCGTCTTCGATTCTTCGTTCTCTCGCTCCTCTCGCTCCAAGGTTGTGTCAAAAGTCCTTTGATTCGTGCTTGGTTTGGGATTAAATGGATGTCCCAACTTGGTTGATGATTTTAGGTTTCCTTGTGTGATTAAAAGTCCAAAATTGTCTCCAGCGTGTTTTGGCACGGCCGCGCGAAAATCAGTGCAATTCTCACACGGCCGCGCGAGAATCTCCGAAACCTTCTGCTCAATTTCTGCATTTGGCACGGCCGTCCCATTTTTAAGTGTAAATTTGGGACGGCCGTCCCGTGCCAATTTCTTCAGATTTTTGATTATTTCACTTTTGGCCCATATTTTCTCCCAAAATTGCAGTTTTGATCCAAAACTTTTCCAATTCTTCAATTTATACCTAAAATACAATAAATCAACTTTTTAAGCACCAATTATCGTTAAATCACACCAAAAGCTCAAATAAAAAGGTACGATAAAGTATAAAAATATATACTTAACAATTACACGGTAGCTGTCGAAATCATTTAAATCGAACCATTATGTGCCAATAAAGAGTTGATTGGCAAATGAATCATGGTTAGCTTGTTCTCTAAGTGAATAGAGAGACATTTGAGACCATTAGTTCTCAATTTTGTTGTTGTACTGATATAATATCTTAAAGAATTGAAAATTCTTTTCGAATAAGTATTCATGTACCAAATTGAATTTGATAATATTGAGTTTGAAAATAAAGTGGACAAGTTGTCCTCAATACTCCCTCCACATTGTGAAACTCAAAAGCGCGCGTTTTGTCCATGTATGACATTTTATTGAAATAAATAATGAGCTCAAGCACATAAAGTATTATGAAAACTTTATTGATGCAAGAAAATTCTCTATAAGAGAAAAATACATGGTACATGAAAAGATATGGATCTCTACAAGAGATCGTACCCACAAAGGCTACAATCCCCATTTATATGAATATAATTCTCGAAGGAGAATCCGGTACCGGAAAGTGAAATAGTGAGCTCTTGATTAATTATAAAGAAATATAAGGAGTACTAAAAATGTTATCGAATAACTGTATGTACAATTATTTTTATAATGTGAAGAACTTGAAGCTCATACATTTTGATAGATGTCGACATCTAGTTGGTCATTAGTATATGCATTCACAAATGCAATTGACCATGATTATTTGAAATTATTGATGAAATGAATTGTACATTGATTTGCGGTCATCACAGATAAAGTGTGAAAACCTTTAGTACAAAAGTGGGTAAAATCATTGTGGTAAATTTGCATGCCTTTGAAAATATATTTTTATGATGCAATCACTTTATGATGGTATTCAAAATACTTGACATGCATCATGGATGCAATTACCGCATATTTATATGGATCATAAAATTAATGAAGACTTGATAATGCTTTGTGCATATAATAAGAGGTTTCGTGAGTCAGACTCTAGAAACGATCCATTTACATATTATCTTCAAAATATGGTACATTCACCTCAGTGAATACCTTGTCAAAGATCAAATAATCTGACTTACCATTATCATGGTATAGATGTGAATGACCTAAATCTTGTGGAGACCCATTAAGAGCTCACAAAGATGGTCAATTATTTGGTGACATAATTTGAGATGAAAAAATATCGGAAGGGCAAAATGCATCTCGAAAAGAAGATCTATTGAATGATATTATGTTTGTCCAATCATTGGATATAATTGAGGATCTTTTAAGCCCTCGAGAAGATAATGAAGACCTTGGTCTTAATATATGAGGATAATGTTGTCGGATTGCACTAACGAGAGTTTTTATATATCAAGGGAGGTGGCCGAAGAATTATTGAAGATTTCTAAAGTACTCGAGAGTTAAAGAAGAAAGACGACATTGACAGTTATTGATGACAAACAAATAACGAGTTTGCAAATCCATACGTCGACGATCTTACTCCAATGTCTCATGCTAAAATCAGGGGGAGCGTGATCAACAATTTCAACACTGTACTCTTTTTCCTTCGTCCAAGTTTTTATCCCAATGGGTTTTTCTTGGCAAGGTTTTAACGAGGCAGTGTTACGCTCTCAAGATTTAAATGGATATGTACTATTTTCTCCTTCGTTTAGGTTTTGTCCTATTGGGTTTTCCTAACAAGGTTTTTAACGAGGCATACTCCATATATGGTGGACATCCAAGGGGGAGTGTTATGGATTCTTAAGTGTGGATGACCACCATTACTACCATCATCAAGCACCATTACTCCCACCACTACTCCCACCATTTACTCACCATTATATGCTCATAACCCCTTGTAACTCATGACCTTTCATTGTCTTACTTGTACTATATATAGTGTTCCATTGTATTGAGTTGGACACACAAGAAGAACACAAGAAGAATACAAGAAGAACACAAGAAGATATACTTGTTTCTCTCTATATTACTATGTTAATTCATCATTGCTTTGTTCTTCTTTATTAGTTTCTCAACAGGCTGTATGTTTTTAAAATATACACACATTATTTTTATAGAGTTCAATTAAAATAACATAAGTTGTTTAAATAATTAATATATATGTAGAAACTCAATAAAATTAATATTCGATGAATTAATAATCTTGCTTAAACAATAATTTTTCCCTGTCCCGACTCGGTGAGAACGTGCTAAATTATCTAAAAAAATATTATTTAAGCGAGATTATACTCTCTCATGTTTGGGTAATTACAACCATCCCCTCAATTAATGAATTTTCTTACATGTTCATTCTTATGGTGTCAAATTCAACAGAATCTTCTCGGTTCCGTGAAACGTTCTCTAGTGTATACTCGTTTCGTGCAAAAATGTAGTTTCTGATACACCACAATCTAATATTTACAAGTCAAGAAACACATCTTATGATCACCTTGTTTCAAAATGTGGAGCTCGAAGGGTGTCAAACGGGTACAAACTGGAGAATATTCCACATAATCTAGAAGTCTTCATTAAATTTGGCGCTACAAGGATGGACGTGTAAGAAACTTGATAGTCGAAGAGGATGATTGTAATTACCCAAATATGATGGGTTTTTTTTTCTTCGTAATTTAACTTTACATAAGAGGGTGGTTGTAATTTACTCTAAGTGATTATTTATTTTTAAAAGTTTAGGGTGTTTTCAAAAACGCCGAAAACTCAGCTAATAATATTGATAAGGCATGTCCAGGAAGTGATGCTTATTTAATAATAACTTAAAACATCTTTATGTAAAAAAAAAATCAAAAGTAAAAGCAAAAGCATATTTTGCAAACACCTAAAAACAAATTATGAGTAAAAGAAAAGCTCATAAACAATTTTTAAAGACTTCTGCGAACACCACTAAATCACATTTAATTTTTGGTAGGTTAGAAATGAATTAATTAATATATAAGAAAAAATTACTAGATCTCTTAAATTTTGAATTACTGTGAAAAAAGAACAACATTGTTAATGTTTTGGCAATGGAAACATCCCTAGTAAGAAACAATAACTGCCAAGTCTACATCACAATTTCATCGGAACTTAATGCAATTCAATTGAGTTTCTTGCTAGCAGCCAAAATTGTACGAGAATTAAAAGAAGAAAAAAACACCGACAGCGAAATGGGATATTTTTTAAGAAAATAACATGAAGCAGATTATTCTTTTATTTTTATTTTACTCATAATCTATATAATTTTTCATCGTTAGCACAGATGATTTTTGCTTTTGCTTTTTTTAAAATAAGGTTATTTTTCTTTTACTTTTCTTTATGTAACATATGACAATTAAATCAATTATTTATGTATTAAGAGATACTCCCTCCTAGCTTATTAATTCCAATTTATTAAATGTATTTCTAAATCTTATTACATCATTAAATGATAATGTTATTTTAATTAATTTTTTTTTAAGATTTTTAATATTTGTGCAAATTACAGTTAAAAAGAAACAAATGAAATAAATGCCGAAGTTAATATTGATTATAATAGGTATTTTTACCTCCATTTTTTAACGGTCCAAATCTAATCTAGTGAAGGTGTCTCATTTGAGATAGAACACGGGATATTTCACGCTAGAAAGATCATTTGAAAGTTAGTTACCAGTTAGGGTTTGAAAGTTAGTTTCTAGTTAGGGTTTGCTATGAGCGGAGGAGATCAATTCATCAATTGTTTCATTTCTTGAGTTCTTGTTAATTCATTTTTGAAACATCTTTGCATGTTGCATTCAAATTCAACGACTGATTGCTTTTAAAACAGTTATTTCATATATATATTAAGTATATATATATGTTGATAACCCCCAATTCTGGCCCCCCTATTTTCTACGCTTTATTTTTGACCCCTTTTAATCTGAAACGGCGCCGTTTCGTTTCAATCCACCATTCACCGTGCAGCTTTCTTTTCTTTTTCCTTTTCTTTCACAAAATGCACGATCGACCTACTTCTTTTCCTTTTTCTTTTTTTTTTTTTCCCCTTTTCCCTTCTCTCCCTTCTGCCGCCGCAAATGCTGACTGCCCCACCGCTCTTCTTCTCCACTCAGGGGTCTTCCTTTTTCTTCCTTGCCACACAGCCATGGCAGCGGGAATAGTTGCCGCCCCCCCCACCTCCACCGCCTCTGCCGCCAGCGTCTCTTCCCACCGCACCTTTCCTCTTCTTCCTACAATTTTTCGCTACGCGATTCATCCAATTGTTCCGATTTGGGGAGATGGTATTCAAGCTCAGGATCGGAGAGTAAAGAAGGCGGCACAACCATGCCGGCGGCGGGGTACCACGTCGGCGTCGGACCATCGTACATGTGGGGAGCTGTGTTTTGGGAAAAGAATAAACCACTCACTTTTGAAGATTTTCAGATGCCCCGCCCTAAGGCCAACGAAGTTCTGATCAAAACCAAGGGTAATTAATTTGGGTTGTGTTTTTTTTCCTCAATTTAGTTGTTGTACATTATGCTGCAAAGCTTGTTCTTTTTTTTTTTTTTTTTTTTTTTTTTTATTTTGGGAATATACTAATTGGAGATGAGAGAGAGGGAAGTAATTGGAGAAGAGAAGTCATTTTTTATTTTTCATTCAATATTTTTGATTTTTGATACGTTTTGTTGTAATTGTAAAGTACAAAAAAAAAGCCACAATACCTTTTTAGGTTTTAATTAATCTGTAGCAAACCAATTATGGATCATGTTATTGGAGGCAAGTTGAAGCTGGGGAGGAAGATTGGTAGCGAATCTTTTGGAGAGCTTTATTTGGGTAATCTCATCGGCAATATTTTATCTCATTTTTTCTTTATAGGCAAAATCTATATAAATATTTATATATGTGCTATTTTAAATTTCGTTGAGGAGTAAATATACAAACTGGAGAAGAAGTTGCTGTGAAGCTGGTGAGTAGACTTTTCCGTCTTCGAATTGGATAAATGGTTTAGGTGTTCAATTCTTGAATGAGACTTATGTCCGGAATTTGCGAATCCGATCATCAACCCCGCCGTCGAAGAATCCATCGGTTCGTCTCTTCACTTTTGCTTCCTCTGTTGCATTTCTAATCATAGTAGTTTAGATTTTGGTTCTTAATTTGTCGTGTATTTGTATGATTTTTTTTTGTCAGAGGGTTTTATGATTTGGTGGATCTATTCGTTGAAGTAAGCGGAACTCAAAAATCTCAGATCAGTAGTGTGGAAATGGTTAAATGTTTGATAAATTAGGGGAAATCTAATCTGAGTTGCGAGATCATAAATAATTGATAGGGAAATAACAGGAGTGCCACTGATTGAATATATATATTTTTTTTGTTAAATTGAATTATTACTTTTATATTATTTTATTTTGTAATTAATAGAGGTAAAGAGTAGGGTTTATGGCTGATGAGTGATGACTGGTGCCTTTTTTTTTCCTGGTATTTCGTATATACGAATATGTCTGGTGATATCAGCTGCCTGCTTCGGCTAAATATATTGATATTGCAGTGGAAGCTGCTCGCAAAGCATTCTTCAGAAATGGTGGCAAAGATTGATCATCCGCAACTGGGACCCACCGAGCCAAGTATGTACGAGCCATCGCTGCTAAGGTTTTCCTTCCTCACTCTAATTAAATTTTGTTGCAAAATATTTCAGTTTCTTTGTGGACTATTTTCTCGTATGGTTTGGGGGTGCGATAGAAACTATGTTTGTAATTTTTTGTAAAAGTATAAAATCTTGAGTCTTCCTTCGTGAATTCGAGAACTGAATTGTGTAAAGGTTTATTTCAATTTTATTGGTACTGTTTCGACTTTATTTTGGATCATGCGACATGACTGATTACTGCAAGATAGTTGAGTTTTCATTCTTATCACATCATCCCCTTTTTTTTTCCCCTTTTTTTGGTTTTGCCCCTTTTTATTCTAAAACACTATCGCATCGTACTTACTGCTCCACATTTGCACTGTATAGTAAGAAGATCATACGACTATTGAGAGATAGACTATGTTGGTAGGATTAGATTTTATAGTTATGTTGGATTCAAATACGCATTTGTAAATAATTTGCAAGAATTGCTTGTACATTTTCGTAGTTACATTCCAATTGATAAGTTATTAAGGTTCATTTTCGTCCAATTGTTTCATAGTTTTGGGGATTGCACAGTTTCACATGGTGCATTCGCATCACCAACTCCGTCGAAATAACTGATCGACTTGTGCAAATATGACTACCGGACACCGCGCCTTGCGCGGTGCTCCGTACCTAGTATATATATATATATATATATATATATATATATATATATATATATAAAAGGGTCCATTTGATATACACCCCTAGAATGGAAAATATATAGGGATATGTTCACCCCTAAAATTCTTCCTTTGAGATACACCCCTGGAGAGGCAAAAGTACTATTGTGCCCTTAAGTGGATTTTTCGCCCAACTGCATTCAGTATTTTTGCCCAACTGCATTTAGCATTCTGGGTCTGCATTTATCAGTTTTACAGATTTTTTTTATTAAAAAAATATAAATGTTTATATTATTATTATTTTTTATATATACCCTATTTTGTATTTTTTTAGTTATTTCATTTTTTTTTATTTCTTTTTATTTTTTTAATTCTTTTTATTTTTTAATTCTTTTAAATTTTTTATTTTTTTTATTATTTTTTTATTTTTTAAATTTTTTAAATTTTTTAAATTTTTTAAATTTTTAATTTTTTAATTTTTTTGATAAATTTACTGTACCGAAATTGAGTACACGTGACTACAATATACTACACATTACTATAGTGTACCACATTCATGTATAGTTATATGTAATCATGTACTGTCTTTTTACCCCAAAATTAATCTACACCAACAACAAATTTCACAATTTACTTGTTGATATTATAAATCAACTAACCAAAAAAAAAAAAACACAATCACATGCAAAAAAAATTCAAAACATGAACGCGCATTACTATATCTTAAAAAACACATAACATACATATAACTATATGTTACTACACGTGAATATAGTTATATACAATCATTTATAGTTACATAAGTGGAATAAGTTTGGAGTACTGTAGCAGGAATGCAACTTCACATGGCACTTCTCTGCATCTTATTCTTTGTATCTCATAATGTTATACAACGCAAAACCTGTAAAAAAAATACAAGTTCAAGAAAACGAAGAACAAAATGGAACAAGCGAATTACATTACATGAAAAAAATACAAAACACAATGAAATACATTTTTTTGATAAAAATTCTGGTGAACTATAGTCACAAGTAGGTATGTGCATTATTGTTACGTTACTGCATATGACTAGATATGACTATATGTAGTCAACTACAGTCACATGTAGTTATGTTCATTCTTGTTTCTACATGTGACTATATATGACTACACATACATGACCATATCTGACTATATATGTATATATAATAAAGTTCATCAACACCACCAAAAAAGTTGACATGTGAATATGTATAAAATGGTGAATAAAACAATGCGGTTAATTGAATTTTTTTTTTATTCATTACCGAGTTACCGTGCCACGAAGCATAAAGTGACATAAAGTCTGGAGTAATGTAGCATGAATGTAACTTCACATGACACTTCTCTGCATATTATTTTCTGCAAGTTATACAAATAACAAAACATGTGAGAAAAAAATACGAGTTAAAGAAAACGAAGAACAAAAATATAACAAACGAATTACATTACATGAATTTTTATAAAATACAGAAACAATGAAAATCATTTCTTTTGACACATTTACTTTAGTGAACTATAACCCTATATGGTCAACCATAGTCACATGTAGTTATGTTCCTTCTTGTTACAACATGTGACTATATAATCAACTATAGTCACATGTAGTTATATTCCTTCTTGTTACTATATGTGCATGACTATATATGACTAGGTAATTTTCATCTTATAAATGCAGTAAATATATACAAAAAAAAAAAAAAAGAAAACAAATCTCCCACCACCGTTCTAGTCCACCACCAAACTCAAGGAAACCAATTCATCAAGCAATTCATTTGATTACACGAAAAAATACCTAAACAATTGCATAAATCATCAATTCTATTTTTTTCACATAGTTTGAACTTAATACAAGTGTCCAACATCAATTCATGAAACAATAAAAAATTACAACAAATTACCTCATACATATTAGAGACTCGTGCGGCGGAACACAACGGAATATATATTGATTATGTTCATCGATTGCGGTCGGAATACAGATCCTATTCTCCGGCAATACAAATCGTCCTCGAAATACGAATCCCGTGCAAGGGCAACGGATTTGTATATATTTACTTTTTTTGGTATATATATATATATATATATATATATATATATATATATATATATATATATTTAGCGGATCTATATATATACAGGCGGTGGGGAGCAGCGGCTGCAGGCGGCGGTGGAGGGAGCAGCGGCAGCAGGGGAGCATTAGCGGCGCGCGACGGCAGAGAAACCAGTAGCGGCGGGCGACGGCGGAGAGAGCAATAGCGGTAGGCGACGACGGAGGAATCAACGTCGGCGGACGGCGGTGGAGGGAGCAGCGGCTGCAGACGGCTGCTGGGCGGCGCAAGTTGGGAGATGAGACTGTGGTGGATAGAGAGAGAGTAAGAGAGAGAAGAAGAGATAGGGGGATATATGTAACGGCTGATGAGTGGGAGAGAAACTAGGGTTTGAAAAATTAAAAGGGTAAAATAGGTATTTCAAGTTACTCAGGGGTCTACCTAATTAAGTTTAGAATTTGAGTTTTTATCCTTACAGAGAAAAAAACATTAGACCTCCTCATATATTTTCAAAAATAGGGGTTATCCCATATTTCCCCTATATATAATTGGTGACAATTATTTTTATATTTTTATATTTTTTTCGATTGATATATATATATATAAACCATGATACTCGATATTTGATATTCTTTTTACACCAGCGCTCCTACTAAAATAGGGCAAAAACTGCAAATTTATGTTAAATATGAAAAATACTAAAAAATAGGAAGCATCTATCCACATCATAGCTGATGCCTGATATAGTACCCCACTTAGCTACTTAATTTTCTCATCTAACCGGATTTGAATTCTGAAACCTAATCATCTTTATTTTGTCCCCTTGGCTTTCACACATGTTAAAAATAAAACAGCTGGTTGTATTAATTAATAACCAGAGGAAGAAAAAAACATCACCTGCAGCATTTTATATATGTGCGTGTGTGTGTGTTTTACGAGACCTACGACATTCTATACACACAGTGACACACCATTAATAGAAGAAATAGCTAGTAGTCTATATATATGGTTACATATTACTTGCAGGTAAATAATTAGAGTACGTGGTGAAAAATCCGGAGGCTTACTTACCCTCCCATGAATACACACAGCGACACACCATTAATAGATACATAAGTAGTCCATATATAGATATATTTGGCAGCTTAATAGTTAACATATTTGGCAGGTAAATAAGAGTACGTACTGAAAAATGGGAAGGTCCCCATGTTGTGACAAGGTGGGAATGAAGAAAGGGGTATGGACACCTGAAGAAGATAATAAACTCTTTACTTATATGCAACAACACGGCCATGGCAACTGGAGAGACCTCCCTCTAAAAGCCGGTACGTATATATGTTCGTATGTATTATATGCATACGCTTTTTTTTTTCCAAATACATATATCATCGTGTTATTTGCAAGCTATATTGTCCGACAGTGAAGTTTTTACAGTGCACCTATTTTATATGTAAATATGCATGGCTAACGAAATGTTTGTATAGGGCTTCGAAGATGTGGGAAAAGCTGCAGATTAAGATGGAACAATTATTTGAGGCCAGATATTAAGAGGGGGAAGTTCAGCTTTCAGGAAGAGCAGACCATCATTCAGCTGCATGCCCTTCTTGGAAACAGGTGATTATTAATCGTTAATCTGCAAATAATCACACACACATCCATGTATATATATGTATATGCTTAATGGATGGTTGTTTAACCCCATCGACGGTTAAACATCTTGTGTAATTATGGATTGATTTGGAATGTACGCGCACGTGCAACTTCGTCATCTTGATAGGAGTTCGCAACTTGATGCGGTTGAACAATAATTTATTGAAGTTTCTTACTAACGATTGAAGTTTTTTAAAGAAGGAAGATGCAATGACGAGGTACATAGATAGGTGGTAATGTGAATGCGGTAGGTAGACTGCAATGTGTTAACAAATATATTATTTTATTAGTATTTTACATAAGAAAGAAAGAGCAAAATTATCTTCCAAAATTATTATTTCTCTTAGAAAATATTATAGAAAGATTAAAACTACTAGACAATGAGTTAACTGAACGACATTGAATTTTTAAGGGAGGTTTCTATAATATTTTAAAATACAAGGGGCGTACATGTAATTTGACATAATTTCGTGGGCGGACAATTTACTCAATAATTTCTCCCCCAAAAACTCTTAAATTATTCCGATATTTCAGCCCACAAGAAACGCCCGTGGGTCCGCCATTGTCTATATGTACAACATAGCAGAGAGCTTGCCGTTGGTATTCCTACTGTGTACAAGCACGAACAAAATAAATGTGATTTCTCATTATTAAATGCCACTGTACAAATAAATATTCCCATTATTATTCATTTTTTTTTTGTTTTTCTCTTTAAAGGAGGATAGTTACTGATTGCAATATGTTATGTTGGTTAATATTATCAATTTACTAATTAATTAATGTTATCGATCTTAACTATCAAATGATTATTGGATTCTTACATTTTGTTTTGTGCATTGTAATAAATTAGATGGTCAGCGATAGCGCGACACTTGCCGAAGAGGACCGACAACGAGATCAAGAATTATTGGAACACAAATTTAAAAAAGAGATTGGCTAAAATGGGGATTGACCCGACCAGTCATAAACCCATGAACTATGTCCTAATTGGCCAGCCAAAGGACCTTAGCCACATGGCCCAATGGGAGACCACTCGGATTGAAGCCGAAGCCAGGATCGTCAGCGAGTCCAAGCTGGCTATCTCAGACATATCCGCCACCGCCACCACCGCCGCACCACCACCACCACCACCACCTTGTCTGGACATACTAAAAGTATGGCAAGGGATGACGTGGACAAGTCCCGGAAGAGGTGACATCGTAACGAATAACGATTTTTTCGCCTCAGACAACATGCTAATGACCATCTCGAACGAAACCACCGCCTCCGCTCCTCCTCCACCACCACCACCGGCATGGCCACCTTGTTTGGACATGATAAAAGTATGGACAAATCCCAGAAAAGACGACAACGTGGTCGTGACTACTACCACCCCTAACGTAGGATTAAGGGCCCACGAAAACGCATTCCCGAACAACGATGGAAACGACTATGCGGTTGGCAGTTATCAAGATGAAAAGATAAATGGCATATTAATCGAAAATCCATCAATCATCACAGACCCTATAATTAGTAATTCTACTAATTATAATATTGATGATTACTTAACAAGTTCTTCGAACTTCTTAGCCTCCGATCTTCAAGCTAGTATTGCTTTCACCACCGGGGCCAACGATGATTTTTTCTTCGAAGATAACAAGGGTAACTACAGTTGGAGTAATATTCTAAACATTGTTAATTCGCCAGCGGATTGGCCGGTGTTCTAGACAATAATTCAGTGCATTGCAATTTTCAGACATTGGATAATGTAGGCGCTATTCCTTATAACAAAGTTTGATTAGGTTCGTATTGAGTTTTTGATAAATTGTAACACTATTAGTTATCGTATCAGGCGCAGTTGTATTGGTTAATTATGTCTTCCATCACTAATTCTGTCTCTAAACATTCATTTTTAGCCACGAATTAGTTGTCGTCTCTAATGTCCGTAGCAAATTTAGGGCCACAATTTTAAGTTTTGCTCAGGGCCACCAAATACCCCGGACCGGCCCTGACTATTCTAATTGATAATAATTCTTGTATTATCTATTTTCGAGGGTACCCATCCCGCTGCCATCCATATTCGACCCATTTGCTAATTTTCGTAACATATGGATTTATTGTGCATTTCCATACAACAGGTAGATGGTTATTTTACCCCACATAATATGCCAACTTTAATATACAATGTGACGAAGCCTAAATGGCTGGCCTTATCACTAACAATAAGGAAAATGGGCCGAAAAAAGAGAAAGCCCAAACAAGGAGAGTCCAAATGTTTCACGAGACTTGTAAAAGGAGTGTTGGGAAAGGTTTTTTCGGTGTTAGTCCTCCGACGGTAAAATCAGTTGAAACAGTGAAAAACGGTATGTACATAATGAGAGAGAAATATAATAAAATTTGCATCTCTTAAGAAGTTAAAATTAACCCCTCATTTTGTGCCTTAAGGCGCTGTACTTGTATCAGTTTAGGGATTGGGTTGTGAGTCCGTCAGTGGTTAGGGCACACGTGGGGTGATATTGACGCATAACGGAAGCACAAAAATGAATTAATTTCTACGAATTAAACCTAGCTATAGAATAAAATAACATTCGAAATCCACCAAAAACTCTGGAATCCACTAGAAAATAGAGAAAACTCTAAAAATTTTATTAAAATTCGAAATTCTTCTCAAAATAAAGTCCTAAGGCAACTATTTATACTAATAAAAGTATAAAACTGAAAACCCTAATTAAACTAAAAAATACTAAAAATTACAAAAAAATGGCAAAAATGAGTTAGAGTCTGATTCTAGTAGATCTCTTAATTTTGAGAGCAACCCAATTTACGCAATTCTAATACGATTTTTCTATGATTTGATATTAATTTTCTAAATCTTGCCTTAAATAGCAAAAATAAACTTTTAGTAGTCTAAACGACGTTAAATTGCTGAAATTTGACAGATAGAGTTCGTTTCGTACTCAAATACAATTTGAGTTCGTAGAAAACCCTCATTTTTCGATAATTTCTTTCGATATTTCCACCAATGCCCATTAATAACTCTTCTCCGAATTAAATAGTTATTTTGCAATTCGAATCCAATTTGACGTTCCTTATCAAATATGATCACTGAGAGCCGTGTTTGTCTACTGAGGGCGAGTTGTTTTGTAACCCGCGGTCTGGGTCAGTTCAATGGAGAGGGCCATGCAATCTTCCTGTTTGGTCCGAATGTAGTAACCCACAAGATGTTTTGTAGCCCCCAAGTTTGGCCTTTTTCCAGTCCATGTTATAGTGCAAGTATTGCGCCCTTATTTCTGATATTGGGCTGAATGTAGTCACGTCAACCTTCTGGGATTGGGTTCTCAGACACTTGAGCCCGTAGCACAACGAATGGTAGATAAATCAAATGGAGAAATATTTATTTCTTACATAGCAAAGTAGTTCATGATAATTTATGGCTTCATTCAATATATGCATGCTTGGAGTTGGGGCTTGAGAGAGTAATATTCGATGAAGTATTTGTGTATTTTCTTTAGTATGAATTTGATTTAGAAAGATATAAAGCAACATAATTCAAAATATGCATATGTAAAGAGGAGAAATTGATTTCATGGAAACAACAAAAAACACTTAAGAAGCTTTTACAGTTTACTCAGTAAGAGCATGCATTTGTTAGTTTTACGTTTTTAACGTTTTATTTTTTTTGGTCCACTAATCTTTATTTTAATTAATTAAATTGTGGGTAATTCAAATTATGGTATTAAGGTGATTTTATGGTAATTGATTTGTAACGTTGAAGGTAATAAAAGACCATGATGGGTGGGATTTGTCTTCTTCCGTTACAAATCAATCATGGCCCTCTCTTTCGTCTATAAAAGAAATCCACAGCTTTTCTCCTCAACCATCAGATGCAATTGAGAATTCCATCACTTACACATAATACTAGTGAGTTGTGATATTAGAGAGATAGAGAGAAGAAGGTGTCCTACGAATAAAGTTCTCAAGGAGATTCAAAGGAGGCCTGGCTAGGCTGGCCTTGTAAATTGCTATCGTTCATCGTCTCTATCGAAATCTATGGCGAACGGTATGCCAATAATCTCTATTATGTGCTTATGTTCTTAAGATGGATTTGATTTCAAGATTATGTGATTAAGGTATTCCGCATAAAATTAATATTCATAGAACACACAATTTCCAGATGATTATTGGTATACCTTCAGTTTTGGGTAACAATAATATTCATCTATACATGTACGATTGCATTGCACTATTAAAAACAATTAATATATATGCAGTTAATAACACAGTACGTGTTCTGTCTTTTTACTCTCGTACTAGTATAGTAGCTTTCACAGGTCATAAATGTGACTATCCTAATTTCTAGGCTTTATTTTATTTTTTAAATATACACACAATATTTACATAGTTCGATTAAAATAACATAAGTTTTAAATAACCCGCCCCCTAACCTTTGATCGTGGGTCCGCCCCTGAATGCAGAACACGGGATATTTCACGCTAGAAAGATTGTTTGAAAGTTAGTTAACAGTTAGGGTTTTCTATGATTGGAGGAGATCAGTTCATCAGTTGTTTCATTTCTTGAGTACTTGTTAATTCATTCTTGAAACATATTTACATGTTGAATTCAGATTCCACGATCGATTGCTTTTAGAACAGTTACTTCGTATATATATAATTGATGATCAATATTGTTTTAATATTTTTTTCAGGTAATTAATTTTCGATTGTTATATAAAGTTATAAACCATGATACTCTATATTTGATATTTTTTAGGGTAAATTTCACTTTCTCCCTTTACTTTGGCTCGATATCATTTTCTTCCCTTGTACTTTGGCTTGATATCACTTTACCCCCTTCTACTCTCAATTGCATCGATTCACCCCATTGTACTTTGGCTCGATATCACTTTACCCCCTTCTACTTACAATTGCATCGATTTGCCCCCCAGTACTAGAAAAATTATCTCAATGTGGCACTCGCCGTTTTTTTCCACACATTTGACCTTAACACCGTTTGAAAGTTTGAAAATTACAGAAAAGCCACCCCTCCCAATTTAAATAATTATTAAAAAAATTAAAAAAATAAAAGATAAATTGTGGCTGGCGTCGTGGACTATGTTTTCTCGTTGTTTGAATTTTTTATTATTTTATTATTTGTTTTTTTTAATTATTTTAATTATTTTTATTTTTTTAATAATTATTTAAATTGAGAGGGTGACTTTTTAGTAATTTTCAGACTTAGATCAAACGGTGTTAATGTTAAAAGTCTTTAAACTAACGGCAATGGACACATTGGGATAATTTTTCAAGTATAAGTAGACAAATTAATGCAATTGAGAGTTGAATGTGATAAAAATTTATTGAGCCAAAGTACATGGGAAAGGTCAAATTATCCTTCTTTTTTTTTTTAACTAGCGGCCCTACTAAAATACTATAAATACTGCAAATTTATGTTAAATATGAAAAATACTAAAAAAATAGGAAGCATCTATCCACATCAGCTGATGCCTGATATAGTACCCCACTTAGCTACTTAATTTTCTCATCTAACCGGATCTGAATTCTGAAACCTAATCATCTTTATTTTGTCCCCTTGGCTTCACTATTTGCCCAACTTTTTACAGACATGTCAAAACTAAAACCGGTTGTAATAATTAACCGGAGGGAAAAAAGCATAACTTGTATTATTTTTAGATACCAGCAATTCTCCCTGTGCAATGCATGCATGGGTTAGCATTGTAAATATTTATGTTGTACCAGGAAACTAAATTATATATTATTAAAAAAAATAGTTTTGAAATTTAAATTACCGAAATAACATAAAAAAAACTTAGATCATAAGACTATCCGAGAGGATAAGGGTTTTGTTAGCCGCTTTGCAATCTGATTTGCTATGAAAGTCAAAAGGCTGGAAAATTGAAAATGAAATAATAATAATAATTAATTTTAAAAAAAATACAAATATATATGTCATTAGGGTTTGTTAGGTTGCTCCATTTCATATTAAGTGCGACGAAGGAAAATTCCCACAAAAAACATAATTAATAGCCTACTTTTTAATAGAAGATCCCTAAATTATCCTTTGGAATACTATTAAAATGATCTCTTAGTAATAAATTAATGAATTTGAACAATCGATGATAAAGGGCAAACTTGGTAAAATTAATTATTGTCCTTGAAAACCTAAAGCGACGCTTAATATGGAATTTTTTTTTTGTGGCAAAAAAAACGCCACTTAATATGAAACGGAAGGGGGGGGGGGGGGGGGGGGGGGGGGGGGGCGGTTGTTACGAGACCGACGATATAATGTATATGTAAATAGGTAGTCTATATATAGATGTATTTGGGCAGCTTAGTAGATTGCATATTACTTGTAGGTAAATAAGAGTACGTGGTGGAAACCTGAAGCAAGGGGTATGGACACCTGAAGAAGACAGTAAACTCTTTACTTATATGCAACAACATGGCCATGGAAACTGGAGAGACCTCCCTCTAAAAGCCGGTACGTACGTACGTACCTATGTATAATACATATGAATACGTTTTTTTTCCAAATACATATATCGTGTTATTTGCAAGCTATATATATTGTCTCAGAGTGAGGTTTTCACAGTGCACCTATATATATATATATATATATATATATATATATATATATATATATATATATATATATATATATATATATATATATATATATATATATATATATATATATATATATGTAAATATGCATGGCTAACGAAATGTTTGTATAGGGCTTCGAAGATGTGGGAAAAGCTGCAGATTAAGATGGAACAATTATTTGAGGCCAGATATTAAGAGGGGGAAGTTCAGCTTTCAGGAAGAGCAGACCATCATTCAGCTGCATGCCCTTCTTGGAAACAGGTGCTAATTATTTGATGCTACAATATATACCGGTGATTATTAATCGTTAATCTGCACATAATCACTCATACATCCATGTATATATATGCTTAATGGATGGTTGTATAAACCCATCGACGGTTAAAAATCCTGTTTAATTCTGGATTGATTTGGAATGTTCGCGTACGTGCAACTTTTGTCAACGTTGAAATGTGCTTTCTTTTTTATAGATAATTAATTAAAGAAAATGTGCTTAATTAACTGGAACATTTTTAATATATATATATATATATATATATATATATATATATATATATATATATATATATAGATATATTGATTAGTTTTGGAAAGACATGCAGCAGTTGTAATTAACGAAATGTTGGCACAAAGATAGACACGGACTAAATCACACGTTAGTGCTTCACTATGAAACTATGTTGAAAAGTCTTTGATGAGATGTGAGTTATATTAAATATTCAACCAAAATTCAACAAATGATATATATTTTTACCCTTACTAAAATATTTATATATGTTGTAGGACAAATTACACGGTCTATTCCATGCTACACTGGGTAGATATTTATCATTGAGATACCCACAAACACACACACCTTCCTTATATTTTATAGTTCTCCATATGTGTCCCGCGACGAGGAATAGAAGTTCGCAACTCGATGCGGCTGAACAATAATATTTTCTAAGTTTCTCACTAACGATTGAAGTTTTTTAGAGAAGAAAGATGCAATGACGAGTTACATAGATAAGTGGTAATGTGAAGGAGGTAGGTAGACCGTGATGTGTTATATAAAGATATTATTTTATTAGTATAAAGAAAGAGCAAAATTATCTTCCATAATTATTATTTCTTTTAGAAAATATTATAGAAAGATTAAAACTACTATACAATGAGTTAACTAAACGACATTGAATTTTTAAGGGAGGTTTCTTTTATTCATTATTTAGTTATAGAATTAAGTTCCAAGAAAATCTCACGAAAGTGAAAGTTAATTAGGTGTAAAACATATAGTTTTATCTTACATAAATGCTCTATATGTACAAGATAGTGCAGACAGCTTGCTCGATCATTTTCCATACTACTGTATATGTACGAACAAAATAAATGTGGTTCCATGTGTGAAGTATTAAATGCCACTATACAAACAAATATTCAGTACATCAATTAATTAAGTATTAACTCGTTGATTTTTTTTCATTCTTTTTTTTTTTCCCCTCTTTAAAGATGGATATAGTTACTGGTTACGTTAATATTATCAATTTATTGATTGATTAATGTTATCTTAACTATCAAATGATTATTGGATTCTTACATTTTGTTTTGTGCATGTAATAAATAATTAGGTGGTCAAGGATAGCGCGACACTTACCGAAGAGGACCGACAACGAGATAAAGAATTATATTGGAACACAAATTTAAAGAAGAGATTAGCTAAAATGGCAAGGGATGACGTGGACAAGTCCCGGAGGAGGCGAAATCATAACAAATAACGATTTTTTCGCCTTAGACAACATGCTAATGACCATCTCGAACGAAGCAACCGCCTCCACTCCTCCTCCTCCACCACCACCGGAATGGGCGCCACCTTGTTTGGACATGATGAAAGTATGGACAAATCCCAAAAAAGACGACAACGTAACGTGCTCACAATGAATAATATAATGTAGTAGTCACGAGCGCGTTGTCGTCTTTTCTTGGATTTGTCCATACTTTTATCATGTCCAAACAAGGTGGCTATGCCGGTGGTGGTGGTGGTGGAGGAGGAGGAGCGGAGGCGGTGGCTTTGTTTGAGATGGTCATTTAGCATGTTGCAGTGCGGACAAATTTTTAGACATTGGATAATGTTGCCGTTATATTCCTTATAACAAAGTTTGATTAGGTTCGTATTGAGTTAAGTACCTAACTTGCCTCGGATAGTCGGATTGTTTTCTTATATGCATAATAAATGTAAGTATGTAACACTAGTTATCGTATCCGGTTCAGTTGTATTGATTAATTATGTCTTCCATCTCTAATTCTGTCGCTAAACTTTCATTTTTAGCAACGTATTAGTTGTTCGCCTCTAATTCTGTCACTAAACATACATTCTTAAAGACAATATATATCCAGCAAAATTATGGTAAAACCACTTAAAAGGAGGCTGAATCATTGTTCTACTACACTTGTTTAGTATCTCATTAATCCGAATTACTGAGTTGAAGAGAAACATATGTGTTCGGATAATCCAAAATAAATGTCGAAAATCTTTGATATAATTCTTAAATCTTGATTGTATCCTTTATCACCTCACGTATAACAGATTGCAAGAAACTCTGGATGGTAGGGAAAATTCAATCTAAGTTTGTAATATTACAGTTGCATAATATACAAACTATCATTAAAACTCCAAATTTAATTTTAGAACAATTCTTTAAACCTTGAGAAATAGAAATAAGGGTGAAATTGTAAGTTATGAAATTATCTCTTTATTTTATGAGAAATACAAATTAATTAGGACTAGATTGCAAATTTTGAAAACTTGAAAATTTTTATGAGCTTTAAACAGTAGTATATCACGTAGAGAAGAAAATGGGGGGTTCGTTCAGTGTTCATTACTCGCACTAGTCGGGTCCTGGGCCGGGTCAAAACATAAAGCCCGAATACAAAAATAAATCCGACTCCGGACAACTCTATATTGATTAAAATTTTATTTAGGCTCAAAATTGCATGCATAACACGATTATGGTTGTTCGAAATTTCAAATCGTGCAATTTACGATTTAATTTTTAGGCTTGGGACCGCTGGTTCTAAGAAAAGGTGATTTATTACATTTTATATATATTTATAAATATTATATTAGTATTTAAATTATTATTAATTAAATTAAAAATTAATATTTGTTATAAAATTTTGGTAATTCAGTTATTTATCGAACTAAACGCTAAACGGTATGAAATTTTGGCGCGACCCAGCAATTTCTGTACATTTTTTTCTGAATAAACGCCCCTAAATTTGTCAGCAGGGGGGATTTTTTCGTAAGGTAGTACATAATTGAGTGGGGTACTTGTAAGTTGTAACTATGCAAACTGAGGTGGTTTTTGCATAATTTGACCTTACCTCAGGGTTGGTCGTAATTTGCACGTTATAATTATAATGGCATTAATGTTAAGAAAAAAAAAAAAAAAGAAGAAACTTGGTTCGTTGATAAATCTATTGGCATAAGTTCTTTTTGACAAATTACTTATAATTCTATGAATTACACAACAAATTAAAATATTTGAAACATAAATTGAACCTTAATTTGATTTGTTGACCGTGGATCGCCATTCACTGTCTTTTACTAGCTATTATACACCGTTGATCAATAAATAGATTTTTTTTTTGGGATTATTAGTGAGAACCCCCCACTATATTAGGGTAAATTAGAATGGATCCAACCCCTTTTACAATATTAGTGAAACCCCCTCCATTATTTAATTTTAATTATTATTTACATAATTATTAGGTGCTAAACCTATATTACCCTTAGTTGCCAAATTTTGTTAAAATAAACCCTAGCCGCATATTTTATACCAACAACCGTTCTCTCATCGACACTCATCTCCACCACTTCTCTTCTTTCTCGATCTGGGATCCGGTAATGGCGGTGGAGGCGGCGGCTAAACGGAGGACGAAGGTGGCGCCACATCTCAACAACGACGAAGGAGTCGTTCTCAAATCTCCGGCACCATGAAGAAAATTAAAGAACAATAGCCGCTATGGAGTCGATTCTCGCTTAGTTCGCTTTGTTCGTTATATTCGTAGCCACCAAAGGCGTTGGAATCGACTATGGGAGACCCTTCGTTTTTTTTTTTGGTAATGGTTAACCCCTCTCTACCTCCACCCTCGTCTCCATCGTCAGATCTGGTAACATCGCTCTGCTCCACCGCAACCATAATTTAAAAAAACAATTCGGAGATGTTTTTATTGATGGGTATCTTTTGCAGCAATATAGTTGTTTTCGTTATTCTACTATTTAGTATAGTTGTTTTCGTTATTATACTATTTTGTATGGTTGTTGAAGGGTATCTTTTGCAGCAATATAGTTTTTTTTTTTTTTTTTTTGTTCTTTCGATTTTTGGAAGCATTCCTGGAATCCTCGTCGGAAGACCGCCTCTACCACCGCTGTAATGGAATAGATTGACCACGAGGAGAAGGTATTGTTTGGGAGGCTGGTTTGTTGAAATTGTGTTCGTGTTACTCAAAAAGATATAGTTGTTTTCGTAACGGTTGTAGTTGGTTTCAATAATAGTCGTTTTTGTTGGAATTTTGGTATGTTTTTTTGCTTTTGCTTTTGTGGATTTCAATAATTTGTAGTTGATTTAATATAGTTGTTTTCGTATAGCAATATAGTTGTTTTTACACAATAATTTTATTGTTTGAATAAATAGTTGATTTAACAAATAGTTGTTTTGGAGATGTTTTGATTAAATAATTAATTAATCTTACAATAGAAATAATATAATATATAATTAACTTAATGAATTGTGAAATTGATGTATCATTGTTTTAATACTAATTGTTTTAATAATAGTGGTTTTAATAATAGTCGTTTTAATAATAGTCGTTTATTGGCATATAGTTGTTTTAACTGAAAACTAAAAGAATATAGAAAAGGAATATTTAAAGAAAAATATTAAAAAAAATAAAATAAAAAAGTTTTTTTAAAAAAAATATTATTTTTTAAAGAAGAAATAAATAAAAAAAACGAAAATTAAAATTAAACTATAAAAAAATAAAAAATAAATATCAAACTAGTGGATAATAGGTAGTGAATAGTGAGAGAGTAAATTTGAGAATATAAAAAGAATGGGTTTCTCACTAATAAAGGAAAAGGAACTGGACCCATCCCTATTAAAATAATGTTAGAGGGAGTTCTCACTAATAGTTCCTTTTTTTTTTTCCTTTGCCCATTATTATACTATATTGACTGTAATTTATTCTTTGACTTTTTTACTTTTCTTTTTGTCCGCAATTATATTGTGTTGACCTCTATTATAAGAGTTTGTTCATTAATTTAGAAGATCCGGTTGTTGATGTAGCAAGTTGGCAAGTTGAGGATTTATGTCAGTTAATCTAAATATGAATCTTGTTAAAGTAAGAATTACAATCTTTAAATCGAGTTTATCAAACATAGTTAATATAATATAGCTTATATTATTGTCATTAAAACTTACCGCAAATTAAACAAAATAAGTCAAAACTCATTATAACTAATATAAAATAAAATAAATTTCAATCCAGATCAGCAGAGAATGTTTGTGGGGTTTTGATTATTGTTTCCTCGTATAAAACAAATAATATAATATTACTTCAGAAACCTGTTGGTTACATCAAGAACCAAAATGTCAACTTTTTATATATATGTTCACTCTTTCTTTTACACCACTTCCGATTATTAACATTCAAATGGCCACTCTAGAAACATTAGTACCAAGATTAATTTTTTATTTATTTATTTATATATATATATATTTGATGTGCCTAATTGGGCCAACCCCATGGGCCTACGAGTTATTTACCTACTGGGTCACGAGCCCAATATCGAAGACCAATATCACCGAGGCCCAAACACCTTCAAGTAAGGCTTGTGCCCAACAAAGCAAACTCAACCCAATAAACGACATATAAATAGAGTTTTTACTCATTTTATTAAGGTACGTCCTATTAACTGAGCAATACTATCAACTGTATTCTCTGGACTATTTCTATGATCAGCACGTCTGACTTGAGCGTCGGAGGGGTTTACGCCGGATCAACCCCCGGCTTAGTTCATGTGTTCTATGATCGCAGGTACCTCAGGATCATCAAGTTGTCAAGCTACTGATCTGCTTTGCTCTCCCAGCTCGTTTTCTACACCACCCTAGGTGAGCTACATTTTAGCATCATCATTTTGGCGCCGTCTGTGGGAACGATGCAAACCAGATCACGTAGCCAACAAGATCCTCTTGAGGCGTCTGCTCGGAGAGAAAATGACACAGCTAACGACCTCCCACCTCGTTGAGGCTCTGGCTTGCAACCTCCTCCACATCCCATGGATCCGCCTCGCGAGGTTCAGGTGATCCCCCTCGGGACCCACCACTCGCCGATCCATCACTCCTTGCTCCTCGAATGGTTCAAGTAACCGAGGATGCGCTTCAACGCATGATAGCAGAATCTTCAACTCGCGCTGCCACAGAGGTCGTGACTCAATATATCGCCACGATGGGAGCAGATGCTCCCAACGCGATACCAGCACCTGCTCCACATGTGGAGCCACCTATGTCACCACCGCCATCGACTACCTGGGGGCTTACATCTGCCCCCAAAATATTTCGCTCGCCAAGGGTTATCGACTCCCTGGGGGCTTACATCTGCCCCCAAAATATTTCGCTCGCCAAGGGTTATCGACTCCCTGGGGGCTTACATCTGCCCCCAAAATATTTCGCTCGCCAAGGGTTATCGACTCCCTAGGGCTTACATCGCCCCCAAAATATTTCGTTCGCCAAGGGTTATCGACTCCCTAGGGGCTTACATTTACTCCTACAATATTTCGTTCGCCAAGGGTTATCGACTCCCTGGGGGTTCACATCGCCCCCAAAACATTTCATTCGTCATAGCAGGAGCCAACGCTCCTCCTCGTGAGGCCCCACTGGGTCCTCAACATGATCAATTTCTACTTACTTCTCGAACGGTTCAAATAACCGAAGAAGACCTTCAGCGTATGATCACAGAAGATTCAACTCGTGCTGCCACTGAATCAGTGACACCATATATCGCCAAGGTTGGGCATCTCACCCCAGTGGTTCGTGATCGCCTCATCCTAAATGAGGGGCTACCCCATCCTAAAGTTGGGCATCTCATCTCAAGGGTGGTCCATCCACTTACCTTTCAACCCCAAGGGGTTTCACATACCATCAAGTGTTTCACGTCCCTACTTCAAAAACAGAAAAAACAAAAAAAAAAAAGGTCTTACGCGCACGCGCGAACCAATGGCACAACCATGCGCATCCACCTTATACCATAGATCTCGAGCGCCTCATCCTACAGCGGGCAGTTATCCTCATCCTAAGGTTTGGCATCACCCTTACCTTTCAACCCTAAGTGGGTTCACATCACATCTCAAGAGACGAGTATAATCTCTCTACTCAAAAAATAGAGCATCCCCAAGGGGGTGCACATCCCATCTCAAGGAACGAGTATAATCGCCCTATTCAAAAAATAGAACATCCCCAAGGGGTGAACATCAACCACTTAAAAAAAAAAAAAAAAAAAAAAGATGAGAAGAAAGAAAAAGAAGAAAGAAGAAGAAAAAAGAAGATGGTGAAGAATAAAAGAAAATGAAGAAAGAAGAAGAAAGAAGAAGATGATAAAAAAAAAAAAAAAGAGGTACAAAAGAGGCTAGTCCGTGCACAGCACGCGCGATGGCAGCCGTACCCGTGCATTTGCAAACGCGCGCCTCGAATGGCATGCGCGAAAAAAAAAATATATAATAAAATAATATTAGCCCTCCAAGCTGATCGCGCGCCTCCCAGCACCCGGCCGGTTCCCTCCAAGCCGCGCGGCTCCCAGCGCGCCATACAAGTCGCGCACCTTCCAAGGCGCGTCAGCCCCACATGGGCAGCCTCTCCTTCTGCCTAGGGCCGCGCGCGCCACTCAAAAAAAAAAAGAAAAAAGAAGTAAAAGAAGTAAAAGAAATTGAAAAAAGAAAGCAAGCAGCAGCAGCTTGCATGGCCTCTCGCATGTCACATCATGCAAAATAAAAAAAAAAAAAAACAACAAAAAAAAAAATTTTAAAATAAAGAGAGCAGCACGTGCTGCTCACCCATCAGATCATCCTCCTCCAAAGTCATGCATCAGCCCTCCATCAATCATGCGCGCGTCCCAAGACTACATGGATTCGCGCGCGCCCCTCCCACTAGTCACCTAATCGCGCGGAATTTGCACTGCGCACCACTAAATCGCGTGCCGATTTCACCTCGCTTCACCAATTCGCACGAGAATTTCAACGCGCTTCACCAAATTGCGCGAGCTCTCCAATGCGCCTCGCCAATTTGCGCGCGCTCTCAAACGGATAAAAATATATATATATTATTTCTCCACGCCACGACAACAATGAACGGAACACGACAACACCTACTACTCTCGATACAATCCGGTATTCTTTTCGACGCGACTCCCACATCGACTCGAGAGTGGGAGGCTTGCAAGACTCCCACGAGGAGCCAACTCGCTCGGAACTACAACCCGTAGCGAGACAACTCCCACGAGGAGCAAACTCGCTCCGTCCTATAACCCGTTGCGAGGCAACTCCCACGAGGAGCCAACTCCCTCGGGTCTACGAACCCACAACGAGATAACTCCTACAAGGAGACCACTCGCTCCATCCTACGACCCACAGCGAGGCAACTCCCACGAGGAGCCAACTCGCTCGGTACTACGAACCCGTAGCGAGACAACTCCCACGAGAAGCCAACTCGCTTGGTAACACAACCCGCAGCGAGACAACTCCCACGAGGAGCCAACTCGCTCGATACTACAAGTCCGTTGCAAGGCAACTCCCACGTACAACCACCTCGCTCGATAATAAGACTCGCTGCGAAACAACTCCCACGAGGAGACAACTCGCTCAGAGCAACCTCAATCGCGCGTCATCCAATGCTCCTACAACTTCGCTGCAAGACAACTCTCTTGAAGAGACAACTCGCTCGCAATGCACTACATAATCGCAAGCTCAAGTTAGCACGATTACAACCCTAGAAACACTTAGAGATATTATGAGAATCTATATAGCCTGGCCAGCTTGATTACTCAAAATTTATCTACTTGTTTTCGATGGGTCCTTCATTAAAACGTGGCCACGGTCCAAACATACTTACGACCCACGAGGTCTAACAAGGGGCACGATCCCCATAAAAAAACTCTTGAGAGCCTGATCCCCTCCTCAAGTACATCACGCACAAGGCTATATGTAAACACATACAAGCAACGCGTCAAAACATTGACAATGTCGATAAATAACAACTCCCACGAGGAGAATACTAGCTCCGTGCTACTACATTATCACGAGACAACTCCCACGAGGAGATAACTCGATCAACTCTATTACCCCACGACGAGACAACTCCCACGAGGAGATTACTTGATCCGTGCTACCACATTATCGCGAAAGAACTCCCACGAGGAGATAACTCGATCAACTATATTACCCCGCGACGAGACAACTCCCACGAGGAGACAATTCGCTACTACATCGTCGCGGGACAACACCGACGACTCAAATAACTTACATAGCGACAACTTAGTCGCGCTACGCGCCAACGCGCATTCACGCCCCTCCGACACACGCTCCAATGCATTTTCGCACACCATCAGGCCATATGCCAAAGAACGAACACTACAATTTTCACTCTCGACACGATTGAGAACCCATTTCGACATGGCCCCCACATCGACTCGAAAGTGGGGGGCTTAATGATATGCCTAATTGGGCCAACCCCATGGGCCTACGAGTTATTTACCTACTGGGCCACGAGCCCAATATCGAAGACCAATATCACCGAGGCCCAAACACCTTCAAGTAAGGCTTGTGCCCAACAAAGCAAACTCAACCCAATAAACGACATATAAATAGAGTTTTTACTCATTTTATCAAGGTACGTCCTATTAACTGAGCAATACTATCAACTGTATTCTCTGGACTATTTCTATGATCAGCACGTCTGACTTGAGCGTCGGAGGGGTTTCCGCCGGATCAACCCCCGGCTTAGTTCATGTGTTCTATGATCGCAGGTACCTCAGGATCATCAAGTTGTCAAGCTACTGATCTGCTTTGCTCTCCCAGCTCGTTTTCTACACCACCCTAGGTGAGCTACATTTTAGCATCATCAATATTATATATATATATATATATATATATATATATATATATATATATATATATATATATATATATATATATATATATATATATATATATATATATATATATATATATATATATATATATATATATATATATATATATATATATATATATATATATATATATATATAAAGATGAAAGGGTAATTTGAAGAGAACCTCAACTTGTGAACTAGTACATGCATGGTATATTGATTAGGAACTATCAAATATTTAAACCGGAACTATCAAAAACTTGTTGGGCGAAAACCTACACGCAAGTGCACGTATCGTACAAGTAATAAAGTGGATTTTTTAAGTCCAAGTATCGATCCCACAGAGAATATTTATTTATCTAATCCTAGACGCTAAATTCTACCAATTATTATCAAGTCCACCCTCCACAGTCGAAAGATGATTAATAAACGAAATTAAACTAAAGCAATTAAAAAGACAAAAACAAGAAACAAATTAAGCACGACGATTTATCAGAGTAAACAAGCCTAGGATTTTATTCTTCCCCTATGTGATTATTATTCCCCCAATTCCTTCAATTATGCAAGCAATTAACCCGAATTATTAACCTGAGATGCTAAATTAATCATAACCCGCTTCCGCGTGTATTACGATTCTAATACTCTAGATTCAATTACTATATTCCTATGCAATTAATTCTAGAACACAACATTAAACACAAATCTCAATAATGGCTACCTAAGAGATTAACTATATTCCTATGTTAATACCACAAAGGCTCTTCTACCACAGTTCTAATTATTAACCCGATCTTCCGATTCATGCGATTAACAATAACATAAAAGCACATAAGGTGATCAAATTCATGCACTTAATAAAAAAAGTAGAAGAAATAATCCGGAATTAAAACTTGCATAAAATCATAGAATTGGGTTCATAAATCCCACATAGGGTTCCAAATAAAATCCTAGAAAGACTTAGCTACTCGTGATTCTTATGATAAAGAAAATAAAAGAAATAAATTAATTAAGAAAAACTATGCTTGAGTCTTCGTTGATCTTCGTTCCTCGCGTATTGTGGTGTCAAATTTCGTAAAAAAATCTCCAATTGTGTGCTTGACTTGGTCTTATATAGGGTGAAGAACTTGGGGAAGAAGGCAGTTTCCTTGTGCAATTAAAATCCCTTTACTGCGCAACTTCGGAGTCTCGGACGGGGGTCTCACAATTTGTACTAAAACTCGGACGGGGTCTGAGCTTTAAATCTTCAGAATTTTGATTTTTTCGCTTTTGGCCCATATTTTCTCCAAAATTGCAGTTTTGACCCCATACTTTTCCAATTCTTCAATTTGTACCTAAAATACAATAAATCAACTTTTTAAGCACCAATTATCGTTAAAACACATCAAAAGCTCAAATAAAAAGATACGATAAAGTGTAAAAATATACACTTAACAATAAGCCTGAAACCGTTATGCTCCAATTGATTAGGAACTATCAAATATTTAACTTTAATGTGTCTTTTGGTAGTTAGGGGCTTGACTTTTCAAAACCGTACGGTTCAAATCAAAGAGATATATCCACGTGTATGTATACTTAGTGGATGATTACTTGATTAGATTTACGGTTAAAACTCACCCGATAAAGTTCATTAGTAAGTGTCTTTTTTAATCTTTGGGTTAATGTTGTTTATAAATATTCATGAGGACAATGATAAGTCATTTTCTTCAACATGAATGAAGAAGTAGCAGAAGCTGCAGATGGTGGCCGGATCCTCTCTCTCACTCACTAATAAGTAATAATAAACAATAAATTGCATGACAGAAGGGAAGGTGGAGATGCAATTGCACCCATCGGCGAGGCTCAAACTCACCCTTAATTACAAATTCCTCCATTGTATTATACAATATAGTTTTATTTAGTCCATTCAGATTATTAAAATAATAGAAAATGATAAAACAGTCACAAATATTGAAATTGTCTTCAAGTTGGTTTGTTTCCTACACCTACTTTTCCATCCCTGAAATTTGCACTAATTTCACATTTGGTTCTTTTATTCATAAAAAAACACATTGAGTCCTTCGTATTAAAAAATCTACACTTTTAAATCTTTCCGTCAATTTTCCGATAGTACTAACGGAATCAAACATGTGCTTATCGATCACCACCTTAATTGACGGACTAATTACAGTAAATTATCTAACATATTAATTAAAATATTTTCCGATAGTACTAAAATATTTTTTTTAGTGGGGTAACTAATTAATTAATTAGTAGCTTCTAGTGCTATTAGTGTCAGGACAAATTTGTCATCTGTACTGTGTGCCAGTGAAATTAGACTTGCGGGGTTCACGCGTGCAGATTTTTTTATTTTTTTTTTGGTTTAGGCAAAAAAAATTGCGAAAAAACTTGCAGAAGTAAATTAGTTACGCATTAAATAACAATTCAAGAAGAAGAAATTGTGGGATCAAATTATCTATACAGAATTGATCGAAGGCGTACACATGTTCTTCATAAAAATGTATGTATATATACATGCACACAAGTACGAACAGCAACACGGCGATGTGGAATCACATACATCATACGATTTGAAGGGTTTAATGAAGTTGATCTACCTTCTAGTACTGCTTCTTTACTACCCATGACAACTTGTAGCAATTCACAAGCTTTTCGGCAACAAAAACAGCAACTAGCATGCACAAACATATATATATATATATATATATATATGAGTTTACATCTCTCGTGTGATTTGCTGTATATTTAGTTACTGTTCATGACCCGGCATTAGTAGGGACATGGGCCGGGTCTAAGCCCGAAGGCAAAATACATCGAACCACTCTCTATATATATATTAAAATTTTATTTGGGCCGTACTTGAAATTTATGATATAAAAGGCCCAATTTGATAAATGGTCAATAACTTATTTACACGAAATTCAACACTGCATGTATAAGTCTTTTTTTTTTTCTAAGAAAAATACATAAACTATTTTAAAAAGTCATTAATTAAAATATTGCTATGAATTAATTCAATTATTTATAAATCTGCATCTGTGCGCTACACATAAATAATTTAACATGTTTATAAAAGAAATCCTCTGAGTCTGATCAAAATAAAATAATATACATTATTTTTTAAATAGACTAAGACTGGTAAAAAATCTACAATTCATCCTACAGTAAAAAAAAATAGAGAATGTTAAAAAAACGAAAAACTAATAAATTCTTTTAACTTTTAATGTTAGAAGTTAGAACATTTCATATATATGTTTATGGAAATAAATTGAGATTTTATATATATTGATGACGTAAAAAATAAATCACCTAATGTGTTGAAGCTGGGAGAGCAAAGTAGGTCACGTGCTCACGAGCTAGATAGTCCTGAGAACTTTAATTTACTCTAGGATCCTGCGAACAGAAAACACGTAATCTAAGCCGGGGGTTGATCCGGCGGAAACCCCTCCGACGCTCAAGTCAGACGTGAAGATAGTTGGTAATTGTGGAGAGAATTCGAATAGAAGAATTGAGGGAATAATAATAACGTACCTTCATTCAATGAATTTAAGTTCTATTTATACTTTATTGATTGGGTCGAGACAATTTATCGGGCCCAACCTTATTTGGGTTCGATTGGGCCTCTGTAGAAATAACTATTAAGTTGGGCCTGTGGTCCAGTAAATGTGGGCTATTGGGCTGGGCCAATAGGCATATCATATATATATATATATATATATATATATATATATATATATATATATATATATATATATATATATATATATATATATATATATATATATATATATCACTTGTAATGAATGTAATGAATGATGTGTATATGTTTTTTCTTGACATACCCATCTCAAAAACCTTATCCAAATAAATACAATAAGGGCGAATGACAAAAAACTCCATTACATGGGACTTAAATGCACATAGTTCACAAAAAAACGGCCTCTCAATTAAACTCATCTTCATGTCTTTAGTCTAAAATACTCTTCATAATATAATTCTTATCAATTCCATCAATTATGCTCTAACTTCCTTAATATTAGACATTGACCCCGGATTTAAACAAATATATCATATTAACCCCCAATATTTTTTTTTCAGAAAATAATTTTTTTTCTGAATTTTTTTTTTCCGGCCATATTCCGGCGTTGACTGTTTTTTTTTTGCTGAAATTTTTTTCCGGCCGGTCAACCACCGTTGACCGCCGGTCTCCGGCGTTGACCTTTTTTTTTTTGATTTTTTTTTCTTAGAAAAAAATATTTTATTTAATATTACTGTCCTGACTACTAAATTACTGTCTCAGACAGTAATATTACTGTTTGGGACAGTAATATTATGAATATTATTTTCCCGAACAGTAATATTATTAATATTATTGTCTAAGACAGTTAAATTATTGTTGGAGTAATTTAGCAGCCAATGAAGTAATATTAATTAAAATAATTTTTTTTAAGAAAAAAAAGAAAGTCAATTAACAGTTAAATTACTGTCTCCGATAGTTAAATAACTGTTGGAGACAGTAATTTAGCAACGAATAAAGTAATATTAATTAAAAAAAATTAAGAATAAAAAAGTCAATTGATAGTTAAATTACTGTCTCCGACAGTTACATAACTGTTGCAGACAGTAATTAACCAACGAATACAGTAATATTAATTAAAATATTTTTAAAAAAAAGTCAATTAACAGTTAAATTACTGTCTCCGACAGTTAAATAACTGCTGGAGACAGTAATTTAGCAGTAAAGACAGTAATATTAATTAAAATATTTTTGTAGAAAAAAAAAGTCAATTAACAGTTAAATTACTGTCTCCGACAGTTAAACAACTGCTGGAGACAGTAATTTAGCAGCCAAGACAGTAATATTAATTAAAATACTTTTTTTAAGAAAAAAAAAAAAAGTGTCAATGCCGGATACTCGGCGGTCAACAGCAGTTGACCGTCCGGAAAAAAATTTCAGGAAAATAAAGTTTTCCAAAAAAAAAGAGTCAACGCCGGTCTCCGGTGGTGACGGGTCAAAATTGGGGTCAAAATTGAAATTAGGGTTAAAATTTGTTAATGGATGAAATTGGACTTAATTTGGGTGTAAATCATAAAATTGGAGTTGAATTGGGTTTCAATGAATTTGGGGTAATTTTTGTATATATAAAAAGATTTTCCTTATTTGAAAATAAGTTTGAATGAGCTGAATTTATTTAAAATATAAAAAAGTTAGATGTCCATCTTTTAATTAAGTGCTCTTGTATAGGCCTTTTTGTGATTAACCCTAAAATAAAACCTGGACCCAGAACAAGAAAAGTCAAAATTCGTAACTAATTGAAAGTAAATTGGGGAAACTACAGATAAATCCCTAATCCAAAACTCAACACACAGATCAGTCCCTAGGTAGTTTCCTCAAGCAATTCAGTCCCTATTCACGCGTCTGACATGCAGTTCAGTCCCTAATGTGAATTTTATATATTTTATTATATTCTCTCTCTTCTTTTTCACTCTCACCCTTTTCTCTCTCTTCCTTTTCTCTCTCTTCATCTTCTCTTTCTTTCTTCTCTTTCTTCTCTGTTTCTACTGCTTTCTTTCTTCTCTATTTCTTCTCTCTTTCTCTCCTCTGGTTTCCTCTTTTTCCGACGAAAAAATCACTGTAAAACCCACCCACCCCACAATGGTTTCGAATCCCGGAAGGTTATTTTACTGTTGCCCACACCATGGCTACTCCCATTGGTGTGAACCATTTGAAGTTGGGCAAACTTTTTCCAACTCAAATCGTGAAGAAAATAAAGCTACAAGTGCGTCGATGAACCAAGTCCATCAAGAAAGTGAAGTGAAGAATTGCAATTCTGAAGGTGGAGTAGTTCATAGTTTGATAGTGTTGAATCTAGTAATATTTTCAGTCTACATGCTATGTAAAACCTATGTACTGTTGTTTAATTAGTGAACATAAGAGTACAATGTATAAGCTGGTAAAGTTCGGGTTATTCGTGAATATAGTACGCTTTGTCCACCAAATAAGTACAATGTATAAGCTGGTAAAGTTCGGGTTATTCGTGAATATAGTACGCTTTGTTCACCAAATAAGTACAATGTATAAGCTGGTAAAGTTTGGGTTATTCGTGAATATAGTACGCTTTGTTCATCAACTAAGTACAATGAATACACATGTGAAGTACAAGTGATTCGTGACTATAGTACGATTTGTTCACTGATAAAGTATATGTTTGCCATTTATATAGTATTGTTACAGTTAGGGGTGAAAGTCGGATGGATCGGATAGGAATAAGCCTTTTCGGAAAATTTCCAAAAAAATTCGGAAGTACAAAATCAATTCCAATTCCAATTCCAAAATATTCGGAATCTAAAAATTCATTCCAATTCCAAAAGGCTCGAAAATTTCGGAATTTCGGAAAAAAATCGGAAATCACATAAGCTTTAAAATTTCAAAAAATAGCCGAGATTTTCTAAAATGTTCATAATATTTCAAAAATAAGAACATTCACGTTGATAAAAGTAAAACTAATAACTATTAAATTCAGTTAAAAAAAATAAAAAAAAATAAACACAACATGATATCCAATAAAACTTCTAACAAAAGTTCATTATGTCAAAATCCTAAAACAAAACTCACAGTTGTATTTTTCGGAAAAAGAAGTATTATATAATATATATTATTTATAGGTGTATTTTTCAGAAAAAAATCGGATTATTTCGGAATTAATTCCGGAATTAAATCGGATCGGAAATCGGAAATTCCAAATTTATTTTATATAATTCCAATTCCAATCCAAAAAAATCGGAAAAATTCGGAAATCGGAATTTCGGAAGTCGGAATGAAAAAAGTTGTTCCAAAATCGGAACTTTTCGGATTGGAACCGGCGGAAATTGGAAATTCCGTTCCAACTTGCACCCCTAGTTACAGTCTATATATTATTGTCGGGCCAATGCATCCATATGATCGCATTTTAAGACACAACTCTTCATTTTAAGACTATTAAGAATGAATGGAGACAATGTGGGAGTTGATCAATATCGATTATGGTAACAATTGAAGAAAATATTAGTTTTACACTTGAGCATTGTAGACTTGTATGAATATATTGTATAGTATATGAGTATCATGTATGAAATTCAACATATTTATGGGATCTTGTATTCCAAACGCAACAATAATTCTCACCTACCTTAAAATAACCATCTAAAACATAATTTATGCATCTCCAGTACTTATTGATCATTAAAGCGTCAATGAAATTGGTACAATACAATTCATCAAAAAATATGGTACGCTTTGTTCATCAAGTAAGTACAATGAATACACTTGTGAAGTACAAGTGATTCGTGACTATAGTACTCTTTGTTCACTGATAAAGTATATGTTTGACATTCATATAGTATTGTTACAGTCTATATATTATTGTCGGGCCAATGCATCCATATGATCGCATTTTAAGACACAACTCTTCAGTTTAAGACTATTAAGAATGAATAGAAACAATGTGGGAGTTGATCAATATCGATTATGGTAACAATTGAAGAAAATATTAGTTTTACACTTGAGCATTGTAGACTTGTATGAATATATTGTATAGTATATGAGTATCATGTATGAAATTCAACATTTTTATGGGATCTTGTATTCCAAACGCAACAATAATTCTCACCTACCTTAAAATAACCATCTAAAACATAATTTATGCATCTCCCGTACTTATTGATCATTAAATCGTCAATGAAATTGGTACGATACAATTTATCAAAAAATATGGTACGCTTTGTTCATCAAGTAAGTACAATGAATACACTTGTGAAGTACAAGTGATTCGTGACTATAGTACGATTTGTTCACTGATAAAGTATATGTTTGCCATTCATATAGTATTGTTACAGTCTATATATTATTGTCGGCCAATGCATCTATATGATCGCATTTTAAGACACAACTCTTCATTTTAAGACTATTAAGAATGAATGGAGACAATGTGGGAGTTGATCAATATCGATTATGGTAACAATTGAAGAAAATATTAGTTTTACACTTGAGCATTGTAGACTTGTATGAATATATTGTATAGTATATGAGTATCATGTATGAAATTCAACATATTTATGGGATCTTGTATTCCAAACGCAACAATAATTCTCACCTACCTTAAAATAACCATCTAAAACATAATTTATGTATCTCCCGTACTTATTGATCATTAAAGCGTCAATGCAATTGGTACAATTCAATTCATCAAAAAATATGGTACGCTTTGTTCATCAAGTAAGTACAATGAATACACATGTGAAGTACAAGTGATTCGTGACTATAGTACGCTTTGTTCACTGATAAAGTATATGTTTGCCATTCATATAGTATTGTTACACTCTATTTATTATTGTCGGGCCAATGCATCCATATGACCGCATTTTAAGACACAACTCTTCAGTTTAAGACTATTAAGAATAAATAGGAACAATGTGGGAGTTGATCAACATCGATTATGGTATGTTTTTCGTGAATACACATGTGAAGTACGCTTTGTTCATCAAGTAAGTACAAGTCTAGTGTTGACAAGGTATCATCGAATAGACTAGAAAGTATTTGTTGCTCATTTTAATGGTACGCTTATATTCTTTATACAAACTAATTAATTGCAAATAAAGCCGCAATCAAGGTTCCCATCCTGCTGCCTGCATCCATGAACCTATTGAGCTTCCGATTGTATCTCCAACCCAGACATTCTTTCAATCACCTTGCTGTAAAACGAGGCCTACGAAAATAAAATACATACATTGACTGCAATCTTCTTTTACATCAATTCCTGCAATTACATACACATAAAACTACAATTATAACAAATACAACGTACTATAAAGTTCCACATGTCAATACCATCCAAAGTTACTAGTATTACCATTCAAAGGCACTAGTAATACTATTATGGCATATGACTTATACTACAGGACCATCAAACATTATACTTCTAGTACCATATGTCAATACCATCCAAAGTCACTAGTAATATCATTCAAATGCACTAGTAATATTATTATGGCATATGACTTATACTACAGGAGCATCAAACATTATACTTCCAGTACCATATGTCAATACCATCCAAAGTCACTAGTAATACCATTCAAATGCACTAGTAATACTATTGTGGCATATGACACATACTACAGAACCATCAAAGATTATACTTCCAGTACCCTGTGTTAATACCGTCCGAAGTCAAGAACAATACCATTATTACATATGACATATCCCTTGTTGGGACTAAATGCTTTCGGGACAGTACTTCGAGTACCCTGTGTCAATACCATCTAAATGCACTATTAATACCATTACTGTCCATGACACATACTATAGAACCAGTACGAAAAATACAATAAGCCTATTTCCCATATCCTATATGAAACCCTTGTTAAGACTCAAAATACTTTGGGGACATGCTAATGTCACCGAAGAATAATACCCATGAGGAAACTGTTACAAAATCATGAAATTCGACAACAAATAAATGATCTTTGCAAACCCAAACAACAGAAAAACAGATATTGGAACCGATTTAATGATTAGGGAAAACACCGAATAAAGTCGAGGCATAATACCCATGAGAAGATATGTTCAAAATCATGCAATTCTACAACAAATAAACCTTTTTGCAAGCTTAAGCAACACCCAAATGGGTCTGTTTCCAAGAAAATGAAAGAAAAAAAAAAATCAAACCTTGTTGTTTACCCTGCTTCACCATTGTCGAGAAATGGGTTTGTTTATTTTTATTTTTCCTTTCGTTGTATAATTTTTCTGCGTTTTGTTGATTCTTCGTGCTTCGTTGTTTCTTCCTTCTTTGTTGTTTCTTTGTTCTTCGTTTCTTCTCCGTTTCTTCTTTGTCTGTAAATGGGTATAAACTGAACGGTGGTTTTTTTCCTGCACCTTTTTAGCTTCTTTCTTGTTGTTTGATTTTTGAAATGTAACGGGCAAAGAGCGTGTAACACAAACGGCGCGTTGGAGGTTGGAAATAAGTTATGTAAAATTAGTATAAAGTAAAGGGTATTTTAGTATTTGCACATTTTATTAGGGACTGAACTGCATGTTAGACAGTAATATTAATTAAAATATTTTTGTAGAAAAAAAAAGTCAATTAACAGTTAAATTACTGTCTCCGACAGTTAAACAACTGCTGGAGACAGTAATTTAGCAGCCAAGACAGTAATATTAATTAAAATACTTTTTTTAAGAAAAAAAAAAAAAAGTGTCAATGCCGGATACTCGGCGGTCAACAGCAGTTGACCGTCCGGAAAAAAATTTCAGGAAAATAAAGTTTTCCAAAAAAAAAGAGTCAACGCCGGTCTCCGGTGGTGACGGGTCAAAATTGGGGTCAAAATTGAAATTAGGGTTAAAATTTGTTAATGGATGAAATTGGACTTAATTTGGGTGTAAATCATAAAATTGGAGTTGAATTGGGTTTCAATGAATTTGGGGTAATTTTTGTATATATAAAAAGATTTTCCTTATTTGAAAATAAGTTTGAATGAGCTGAATTTATTTAAAATATAAAAAAGTTAGATGTCCATCTTTTAATTAAGTGCTCTTGTATAGGCCTTTTTGTGATTAACCCTAAAATAAAACCTGGACCCAGAACAAGAAAAGTCAAAATTCGTAACTAATTGAAAGTAAATTTAGGCTATTTAGGGGAAAAACGTAAAATCAAGACCAGAGAATGTTTGTGGATTTTGAAAACTTAAAATTAATTATATATACAAATTAAAAGACGAAGAGATCTCAAAAATTGCCCACCACACATACATTGCATTAACTTAGTTCCTTTTGTTTCAAAAAACACCCCCCACCCCCAACTTGATGTAATTTCATTCAAGTTTTCTTACAAAGGTGTTCCAATAGCACTCCACTATGATGCATTTAGTATCTATATCTATGTATTATATTCAATTTTAGTATCTATATCTATGTATTATATTGAATTACTTTTGTCATAAATATTAGTAGAAGTAAACACTCCACTATGATGCATGTTTTTTTTTTTAATACAAATGAAGTTTGCTAAACATAAATTTAATCATCGGAGGGGTTTGCTGATATTTACAACTTATGAAGGTTTTTTTAATAATTAATTAGATATGATCCCCTATTCACTTCTTGTGCATACTCGTATGAGGTATGGATGACGTTCAGACGGTCATGCACTCGAACGTAAAGAAGGAGTTTGACATTTACTAGGGCTTTAGTCGAAAAAATAATTATAAGTTTTTTTTTTGGATGATGATATATATGGCAACGAACCCAACGATTTTTCAAGATAGATACACATCAATTGAAGCAGCGTGGTAGAAGATATTAAAATTAGAACCTGGTCTTCGATAAAGGCTTCCTTCTCTTACGGGATTCCTAATTTGTTCCCCAACCCAATGGATCGGAGTGTCTTTCACAACAATTATTTGATATATATGCATGCCCAAATGGTAAGGAGTTTTTAATTTGTGCGCTTGTGAGACGAATGTGTGCTTGTAATGTAAGTTGACATTTTGCACATCTTGCGCCATTTAATAAAATTTTCCGATAAATAAAATAAAACTAAAAAAAATAGATATGATCTTAAACAACGGGGTTGCTAATTAATGCAATAAACACTCCTAACAGAAATATTAATGTACTAATGGATATGGTCACGTGACCATCACATGCTCAATAATATATGAGTGTGTGTTTAAATTAATTAGGGTGATCGTACGTACTTTGTCTGGGTAATTTATATGAACCTGATCACTCGTCAAATTTAATTTAATTTAATGCATGTGCTACTTTGTACTTGGGTGTTCATAATATTTAATTTATACACCCAGAGGGGCTTGACTTTTCAAAGTGCAACATTGGACTTTTTCTAATTAATCACGTGATTAATTAATTAGTCACACGAATTTTTAATTTAGTTCTTTTTAATAGGGTAAACTACAATCATCTCCTCATGTACGGTCAATTTACGAAAAAATCCCTCTTGTTTGGATAATTACATTTACCCCCTTAACTATGATTTGTTAATACATCCCCACCCTTATGGTGTTAAATTCAACATAATCATCTAGATCTCATACAATGTGTCTAGTTTGTACTCGTTTTGAATACAAATACCGTTTTTGATGCACCACAGTCTAATAGATACAAGCAAAAAAACACATATAATGATCATCTTGCATCAAAATGTGGAGTTCGAATGGGAGAAAACGGGTACAAAAGTGACAATATTCCATATAATCTCGAAGATTCCACTAAATTTGAAACCGCAAGAGTGGACGTGTAAGAAGATTTATAGTTGAGGGGGTGGTTATAATTACCCAAACAGAAGGGGGGTTTTTGTAAAGTAACCATATCTCAGGGATGGTTGTAATTTACCCTTAATAATCGTGTTATGCATGCAATTTGGGCCTAAATAAAATTTTAATCAATTTTGAGTTGTCCGGACTCGGATTTATTTTGTATTCGGGCTTTATGTTTTGACCAGACCCAGAACCCGACTAGTGTGGAGGGTATTTTTATGAATCAAAGCCCTAACTAACTTTGTGCGCTACATAAACACTCGCTTAGGGTACGCGGAAATTAAATAGTTAATTAGGTGAAAAAGAGGTTCTGGGCAGTGTGATTATGATAAGGGTAAATTACAACCATTCTGAGGTATGGTTATAGTACAAAAATCCCCCTCTTGTTTGGGTAATTACAATTAGTACCTCACCTATAAATATTCTTACACGTCCACCATTGTGGTTTCAAATTTAGTGGAATCTTCGAGATTATATGGAATATATTATCACTTTCGTACCCGTTTTCTCCCATTCAAACTCCACATTTTGAAGCAAGATGATCATAATATGTGTTTTTTGGCTTGTATATATCAAATTGTGGTGAATCAGAAACTGTATTTTTACACAAAACGAGTACAAACTAGAGCACGTTCCACGAAATCTAGATGATTATGTTGAATTTGATACCATAAGGGTGGAGATGTAAGAAAAAATCATAGTTGATGGGGTAGATATAATTATCCAAATAAGAGGGATTTTTTCGAAAATTGACCATACCTCAGGGGTCTTTGTAATTTACCCTTATGATAATTAAACTTTGGGTAAATTCTGTTTCCCCCCTTGTACTTTGGCTCGATATCATTTTACCCCATTTTACTCTCAATTGCATCGGTATGTGTCAATTCAATGAAGAGAGCTTGCAACCCGCAAAGTGGGCCTTTTCCCGCTCCATGTCATGGTGCAGATTTTGCGCCCTTATCTCAGACACTGGGCCGAATGTAGTCACATATTCCACCTTCTCAGATTGGGCTTTACGGCACTTGAGCCCGTATCACAACGAATGGTAGATAAATCAAATGGAGAAGTATTTATTTCTTACGTAGCAAAGTAGTTCGTGATAATTTATTGCTTCATTCAATATATGGCTTGGAGTTGGGGCTTGAGAGAGTATTCGATGAATTATTCGTCTATTTTCTTTAGTATGAATTTGATGTAGAAAGTTATATAAAGCAAAATAATTCAAAATTATGTATATGCATGTAAAGAGAAATTTATTTCATGGAAACAAAAAAATACTTGAGAAGCTTTTACAAACTCAGTAAGAGCATATGCATTTCGTTATTAATTCGTCTAATAACTCGTCGGAATTTGTTTATGCATGTAACTGGGAACCCCATTACGCCATATATATATATATATATATATATATATATATATATATATATATATATATATATATATATATATATATATATATATATATATATATATATATATATATATATATATATATATATATATCAGGAATCGCAATACAGCGTACTAAATTTTCTCCCTCGACATTCTGTTAAAACGAGATCTAATTAAACGATTTTTTTTAATTAGTTTTCAAAATGAAGAAGTTTGTTGTTTGAGGTGGGGAGGCGGATGAGCTGCTGGTGCGGCGGCAGAGGTATGGAGGAGAAGATGGTAGGTGTGCGTGATAATTTATTACCATTTGTTTTGACTTTTTTTTATATTTAGTATATTTCTGTTTACATTTTGTTTACTTAAAATACAAATATTATTAAAATAATAATAAGGGTAGTTCAGTCATTTCATGCAAGTCAACGACCAATTTCGAAAAAAGGGAGAGTGTACTAATTTTTTTAGCATAAGGATTTTTTCAGCACACTACAACAAAAATGCCTTTTCGAGATGTATACATATGTCTCAATATATACCATTTTGAGGCACTTTTACTTCTAGGGGCATTTAAAACATATGTCGCATAGTTGTGTGTTGCGTTAGCTCCTGAGGCATTATTTTATACGTCCCAATAGAATTTTCCTTTCAAGACTTTTATATGTGTCTCGATAAAGTAGTTTTGAGGCACACATATAAGCCTTATAAGAATGCTAATATTTATGTACAATTTTTTTATGGGACACTTACTTTAGTATGAGGATATTTATATATGTCCGTAAAAAAGAATAATAGGATATTTATAAGTGTCTTTATATATATTTATACGGGCATCACTAATTGCCTCATAAAACTTTTCTGGGGACATTTGTTTCAAAATTGAATTGGCTTTTTAAGACACTTACAGATGTCCTAACAAACATTTAAGGACACTAAAAATTATAATATGTACAAGTGTCCTAACTAAACGGTAGAAAATTAACGCAAAGCAATATTTTATAAAACAAAATAAAATTAATTGCTAAACATCATTCATAAGTTTCATCTGCATTTCATCAAACGAATAGTGCCCTAATATATCATCCTACTATTTAATTGAATTTTTAATTGAATTTTAAATGCCCCAATAAATTCTATTTTTGGGGCACAATGTAATTAGTGTCCTAATTTGTCATTATATTACGAATAATAAAATAATTTACATTTTAAGTGCCTCAAACAATTATAGTTTTGGGACATAATTTAATTATTGTCCCAATATTTTACTTTTTGGGATACATGGTAAAAATTGTCCCAAACAAAATGTCGTAATATATATCTTTTGTTGTAGTGGCAATTCAAAATTACACAGTGCGTTATGTGCAATTAACTCATATATATATACATATATATATATTATATATACGTGAACGAAAAATGAAGCTCACGTTAATTAATGACAATATTTATATATGCCCACGACGTACGCTCTATGCTCCGTTAAGTGAAGTATTTGAAGCTGTAAACTTGATAGATAAAAGTCACTGAAGCCATTTACTTTAAAACGACGTTAAAGTCGTCGAGTAGGGTAAATTAATAGTAATAATTGAGTTGTCAGTTATATGAATATTATCTGATACGGTTTCTTCTAGTTGAGTTCGATAGAAAAACTCGAATTGCAGAGAAAAAAAACATGTTGGTGAGAATATTCAAAGCTAGCAGAACATATAGTACTTGCTGTATCTGCAGTTAGAATGTTACAAGTCTGCAATAATAATAATAATAATAATAAAAAGAAGAAGAAGAAGAAGAAGAAAGGGTGAGGTAATAATTTGGAGCATAGATGATAGAACACACAAATTGCCAGATGATGATTTGTAAAAAAAACCTGCAGTTTTGGGTAACAATAATATTTATTTTTTTAACAGTTATATGCAAGTACAGGTAGCAATATTTATTTCTGTATATATTCATCTATACATATTGTACAATTGCACTATTAAAAGAAATTAATATATGCAGTTGATAACAGTGTTGCGTCTTTTACTCTCAGTACTAGCAGCCTTCACTTCTCATAAGTGTGGCCATCCTAAACCTCGATAGGTTTATATACTCGGTAAATTAATAATCTCGCTTATGTAATAACATTATATTTCTCTGTCCCGACTCGGTGAGAATGTGCTAAATTATTAACTCGTATATAATTTAATATTTCGCTACATTAGTATAATTTTCCTAGTCTCGACTGATTGCAAAATTCCTTACAAATTAATCATTAAAATATTACTCCCTCCAATCCTAAATATGAGTGGTTTTTTCACCTCGTCAGAAGTCTTAAAATTTTCAATACATATGTTTTGATTTTAGATAAATTGATATTGATGGACCAAAAATACCCGTGTTTACTAATTAATACAGACAGAGTGTTGGATAGTTAATAAGGGTATAATTAAAAAAAATATATATAATTAATGCAACATTAAAATTGCAAAGTGAACAAAAGAATTTGTCAAGAAAGACAAATATTGTGGAACGGAGGGAATAATTTGATTTTTTATCCGCTCATAACTTACATTTGATAAAAAAAAAATGGCGGAATTTAATTGATTTAGTTATCTTCCAATTACTGAGGTGGGAAAATGATTGTTTCATCATCATGTACTTACACTAATAAATATTCGTACATGGCTCTGAATTATGGCAGTTATTCCCAACTGCCAAACGCAAAACATTTACTGCTTAACCAAATTCGAATCTTTCTCAAAATTTTTAGGTTTGGAAGCGCAGGTTCTAAGAAAAGGTGATTTCTCAAAGGATAATATGTGCCCAATCCCTCTATGTTTTTCTATTTCTTGCGTAAAACACCCTTAGTGGTTTATTTTACTTTATACGAAATCCTCTTTTCCGTTAAAAAGGGATTTTCTTAGTTTTTGTAAATATGTCTATTAATTTAAAATATAAAAAACTAGGAAAAATAAAAATTCATACATTAATAAATTATATCATACAAAAATCGTTTAAAAAAAATATTGATGACACCTATTAAATTTTTATTTACCATATTGTTACTGAATAAATGTGTTCAACTTAATTTCAAAAAATAATATGAAATTTAAACAAATAAATTAAATTGTGCATAAAATTCCCTTGTATTGTAGAAAATTTGCACAAAATCCCCCTTTGTTATGAAAAAAATTGCATAAAATCCCCTCTATAGTTAACGGCGTTAACTTTTAACACAAAAGGGGATTTCGTGCAAAGTATAAATAAAACACAAGGGGGTTTTACGCAAGAAGAAAAAAACATAGGAGAATTTAGCGCAAATTTTCCTTGACACAAGGGGGTTTTATGTTGTTTACCTGATTCCCATATGAGGTCAAGTGACACTATAGTTTATTTACTTCCATCCCAATATATATATATATGTTTTTTTTATTAAGATTTTTAATATTTGTGCAGAGATGAAAAATGACAGTTTATAATAAGGAACAAATAGAGTAAATGCCGAAGCCAATGGTGATTATAATAGGTAATTTTACCTCCATTTTTTTAACGGTCTAGATCTAATTCATTGATATTAATGGTAATTAGAGGAGGTATCTCATGTGAGGTAGAACATCAGATATCTCTCTCTAGAAAAATCGTTTGAAAGTTAGTTAACAGTTAGGGTTGGCAATGATTGGACGAGAGCTTACGTAAGTACTTATAAAGATCAATCCAATCAGTTGTTTCATTTCTTGAGTTCTTGTTAAATTAAGTCATTCTTTAAACATCTTTAATTTGCATGTTGCATTCAGATTCCACGATCGATTGCTTTTAAAACAGTTAATTATCATATATATAATTGGTGACAATTATTTTAATATTTTTTTCGGGTAATTAATTTTCGATTGATATATAAACCATGATACTCGATATTTGATATTTTTTTTACACCAACGCTCCTACTAAAATAGGACAAATACTGCAAATTTATTTTAAACTAGCATTTTTTCTCCATGCGATGCACGGGATATTATTTAAAAACTGAAAAAAAAAATAATATCAATTTAATACATAGTAAACAAATATAGTACATAGTAAAATTTAATAATGTAATATTATTCATATTATATATATATTTAGTTTTTTTAAATATTGCATATTAAGATTTATAATCAAAATATATAGATTAAGATTTAACAAATCGATTTAAAAAACATGATAAAAATATTGCATATTTAATATATAGATTACAGAAACACCATTTGAATTTTGTAGGTTTGGCCGGCGTTTCTTTCTTTTATATATAATAAAAATATGCAAAATACTAGAAAATAGGAAGCATGCATGCATCTATCCACATCAGCTCATATGATATACCCCACTTAGCTACTTAATTTTCTCATCTAACCGGATTTGAATTCTGAAACCTAATCATCTTTATTTTGTCCCCTTGGCTTTCACTATTTACTCAACATTTTATACACATGTTAAAAATAAAACAGCTGGTTGTAAAAAAAACAAAAAACATCACCTGCATTTTATATATGTGCGTGTCTGTGTGTTTTAGAGACCTACTACGTACATTCTATGCACACAGTGACACACCATTAATATAAATAGCTAGTCTGTCTATATATATATATAGAGAGATATATTTGGCAGCTTAATAGGTTACATATTACTTGCAGGTAAATAATAAGAGTACGTACTGAAAAATGGGAAGGTCCCCATGCTGTGACAAGGTGGGAATGAAGAAAGGGGTATGGACACCTGAAGAAGATAATAAACTCTTTACTTATATGCAGCAGCATGGCCATGCAAAATGGCGAGACCTCCCTCTCAAAGCCGGTACGTATGTTCGTATGTAATTATATATGCATATGCTTTTTTTTTTTCCGAGAGTGAGGTTTTCACAGTGCACCTCTATATATATATATATATATATATATATATATATATATATATATATATATATATATATATATATATATATATATATATATATATATATATATATATATTGCATGGTTAACGAAACGTATATATAGGGCTTCGAAGATGTGGGAAAAGCTGCAGATTAAGATGGAATAACTATTTGAGGCCAGATATAAAGAGGGGAGAGTTCAGTTTGAAAGAAGAGCAGACCATCATTCAGCTGCATGCCCTTCTTGGAAACAGGTGATAATTAATTAATATTTATTAACGGCTAACTTAGTTATTTAATTTGATGCTACATAATTATATACTCGTGATTTTTAATCGTTGATCTGCACGTAATTATCACACGCACGCACCCTTGTGTGTATATATGTATGATGGCTATTTAACACCATCAATGGTTAAAAATCCTGTGTAATTATGGGTTGATTTGGAATGTTCTTGTCAGCGTTGAAATTTGTTTTTTTTTTTCATAAATTAAAGAAAATGTGGTTAATTAACTGGAATATTTCTAATATATATATATATATATATATATATATATATATATATATATATATATATATATATATATATATATATATATATATATATATTTATATGTATATAAGTCACGTGATTAATTTTGGAAGACATGCAACAGTTGTAAATTGTAATTAACGAAATGTTGGCACAAAAATAGACATGGACTAAATCACACGTCAGTGCTAAGTATGAAACTATGTTGGGTAAATTACACTTATATATATATACCTCATCCGAGACTAGATATAAATCTATCATATAAATGTGAAGGAGGTAGGTAGAGTGCAATGTGTAAACAAAGATATTATTTTTGTAGTATTTTACAAAAGAAAGAAAGAGCAAAATTATTATTTCTTTTAGAAAATATTATAGAAATATTAAAACTACTATACAATTATGAGTTAACTAAACATTGGAGGTTTCTATAATATTTTAAAATACAAGAGGCGTACATGTAATTTGACATAATTTCATGGGCGGACAATTTACTCATCAATATTAGCTATAGAAGTTCCAAAAAAATGTCAGATTAGACGAGCTCTCATCAAATACCACTATATGAGATGCTCAGTGCTACATAAAACCAGTTAAGTCAACACTTATTTTGAACGGATCGAGATTTTTATAATTCTCCGAACCCGAGAGATCGATCTTGCTGCAGCCTGCATGCAGTACGTTAATCTAACGAAAGTTAGGTGTGATTTATCCTCTTATCTAACATAAATGCTCTATATATATGTACAACATATATAGCAGAGAGCTTGCTCGATCGTATTCCTACTGCATGTGTACATGCACGAACAAAATAAATGTGGTTCCATGTGTGAAGTATTAAATGCCACTGTACAAACAAATATTCAGTACGTCAATTAATTAAGTATTACCCAGTTGATTTTTTATTTTTATTTTCTCTTTAAAGCAGGATATATATAGTTAATATGTTATGTTAATATTATCAATTAATTGATTGATTAATGTTATCTTAACTATGAAATGATTATTGGATTTTTACATTTTGTTTCGTGTAATAAATTAGATGGTCGAGGATAGCGCGACACTTGCCGAAGAGGACCGACAACGAGATCAAGAATTATTGGAACACAAATTTAAAAAAGAGATTGTCTAAAATGGGGATTGACCCAACCACTCATAAACCCATCAACTGTGTCCTAATTGGCCAGCCAAGGGACCTTAGCCACATGGCCCAATGGGAGACCACTCGGATCGAAGCCGAAGCCAGGATCGTCAGCGAGTCCAAGCTCGCTATCTCAGACGTATCCGCCACTGCCACCGCCGCTGCACCACCACCACCACCTTTTGTGGACATACTAAAAGTATGGCAAGGGATGACGTGGACAAGTCCCGGAAGAGGCCAAATCATAACGAATAACGATTTTTTCGCCTCAGACAACATGCTAATGACCATCTCGAACGAAGCCACCGCCTCCGCTCCTTCTCCTCGTCCACCACCACCGGGATGGGCGCAACCTTGTTTGGACATGATAGATCCCAAAAAAGACGACAATGTGGTCGTGACTACAACCACCCCTAACGTCGGATTAAGGGCCCACGAAAGCGCATTCCCGAACAACGGTGGAAACGACTATGCGGTTGGGAAAACAAGTGGCAATTATGATCAAGATGTAAAGATAAATGGCATATTAATCGAGAATCCATCAATATTGCAGCTAGAAGATCATATCACCACAGACCCTATAATTAGTAATTCTACTAATTATAATATTGATGGTTACTTAACAAGTTCTTCGAACTTGTTAGCCACCGATCTTCAAGCTAGTATTAATGCTTCCACCACCGGGCCCAACGATGATTTTTTCTTCGAAGATAACAAGGGTAACTACAGCTGGAGTAATATTCTAAACATTGTTAATTCGCCAGCGGATTGGCCGGTTATCTAGACAATAAAATTAAGTGCATTGCAATTTTCATACATTGGATAATGCTGGCGTTATTCCTTATAACAAAGTTTGATTAGGTTCGTATTGAGTTTAATAAATTGTAACACTAGTTATCTTAATTATCAGGTTCAGTATTGATTAATTTCGTCTTCCATCAGCTAAACATTCATTTTTAGCAACGAATTAGTTGTCCGTCTCTAATGTCTGTAACAAAATCTCCTAATAGTGCGTCGTCCTTATTGATTTTAATTTGCGAGATATCCCGAGGACCGTTTGGATAGAGACAATATTTTGTATTGGAAGAGGTTTTAGCTAGGGAATGGTTTAGATAGAGGGCCTAATTAGGAAATTTAGCAAACAAAATACATTCTTAAAGACAATATATATCCAGCAAAATTATGGTAAAACCACTTAAAAGCTGGCCGAGTCATTGTTCGAGCTTATTACATCTACTATCCCTCTCAAACTCACAATTAGCATAAAAAAATTAGCAAATACTCCCCCTGCCATAAAAAAATTAGCAAATACTCCCCCTGTGCTTATAAGTCAAAGCTGAAAACCCCCTCGAAGCTGATGGTGTGTCGGGGAATACGATGCTACACCCGGTGATTTTTACCGGGTGGCTCTTTTCTTGACATGTGTCCTTTTTTATTTATTTTATACTTATATTTTTAAAACCCATTGGGCCATAACTGAACCCATAGTGGGAATCTTATTAATTAGGGTGCCTGGTTATATTCGTGTAGCATAGAATTTCTCATGGTGTGTCTCACTCGTTTCTTCTGCGTTTTTTCCTCTTTTTACCCAAAAATGACAAAAATACCCTTGGGGTTTATTGATATAAGAAAAGCCCAGTCGAAGCTGATGGTGCCCTCTGTTCCGGAATCCGTAACCAGAACGGTGTTTGCACCGTGACTCCTCGGAATGCCGAGAAATCGGTGGGATGGGCAAGACGGAGCCATGGAACGGCCCCGACGCGGCCGAAACGGCACCGGAACTGTGCCGGAACAGGAAAAAAGAATTTGAAAAACAAAAACAAATTTAACTAAAAAAAATACGGAAAAAAAAAACATAAAAGAAAAAATAAATAAATAATATGATGGTGGTGGCCCCGTTAGATAATGAAGATTTCCCTGAATCACAGATCTTTGGCCTCACTCTTCAGTTATATCCTACACAATTCCAGCTCGGTATTCTACTTGGTATTAATATTGCTTATATTTTCATAATATTCTTTGTAATATTTATTTTTTAAATTGTAATAATATTTTGCATATTGTTACTAAAAATATATTTGAAATATATTGTATTTTTTTAACAATTTAATTAAAATGTGTTCGTTCCGGCCGCGACGCAGCCGCGACATTGCAATGGAACTGAAACGGCAGTGTCCGCGACAATACACTGTTCCGTTCCAGCGAACCATGAACAGCAATCCCCCTCTCCAACCCCACATTCATCTTTGTTGATGAACCAAACTATCGGAGCAAACTAGGAATCAGATTCAAGCAACAAACACCTATCAAAATCCGCTACAAAACCAGCAATCGAGTCAATTTGGATCATGATCAATTTGGTTCTAACCGTTTGAACCGGTTTTTGAAAAAAGAAAAAGAAAATTGATTTCCTAGCGCGCTCGCTCGCTCGCTCGCTCTCTCTCTCTCTCTCTCTCTCTCTCTCTCTCTCTCTCTCTCTCTCTCTCTCTCTCTCTCTCTCTCTCTCTCTCTCTCTCTCTCTCTCTCTCTCTCTCTCTCTCTCTCTCTCTCTCTATATATATATATATATATATATATATATATATATATATATATATATTGGTTATCAAATTCAGGGGGAGTTCAAGCAATGACTCAGGGGGGAGTGTTAAGTGTATACTTTTACACTTAATTGTACCTTTTAATTGGAGCTTTTGATGTGTTTTAACGATAATTGGTGCTTAAAATGGTTGTTATTTGTATTTTAGGTACAAATTGAAGAATTGGCAACTTAAGGGGTAAAAACTGCAAATTCAGAGAAAAAGTGGGCCAAAAGTGAAAAAATCAAAACTCTGAAGAATTAAAGACCGGACGGCCGTCCGGATTTCAGAACTAATTCTCGCACGGCCGTCCGGGTCAACGAAGTGGCGCATGGAAGGAATTTTAATTACACAAGGAACCGCCCTTTTATATTTTGCACCCTATTTAAAGGCCAAATAGCACACAATTAGGAATCGATTTTTACACACGCAATCGAGGAGCAAGAGAACGGAGCAACGAAGACGAAGACTTGACGAATCTTCATCATAGTTCTTCCTTTACTTTTATTTCTGGATTTTTATGAACTTTCATATTTTAGTTATGCTTTTCGTTAAGAACATGAGTAGCTAAAAGTTTTTATTCTAGGATTTTGTTGGAACCCTATGTGGTGATTCGAACCTATTTTTCCAATATTATGCAAGTTTAATTTCTTCGATTATTTCTCCTATTTGATCTTATTTAGCGCATGAAAGTAGCTAATTTATGTTGCTATATGTTATTGTTAGAATTGATTGACAGATCGTTTTAATAATTAGAACAAGGATAGGAGAGCCTTCGAGTAGTTTTCACCGGATGAGTGTGTTAATTGCATGTATTATCGTAGACATACAGATAATACCTTAAGTAGCCGTTTACGAGACTTGTTATTTTAATGTTTTATTCATACTAGGTTTGCATAGACATATAGTGAATCGTTTATGAATAATAGACTTATAATACACGCGACAGCGGGTTATGAGTAATTTCGTGTCTTGGGTTAATAATCGGGAATCGTAACTTGCATGATAGAGGTGTAACTGGGTGATGAATTACCGCATAGGGGGAAGATAAAATCCTAGATTCGTTTTATATTGATATTTTCTCGTGATTAATTGTTTTCTTAATTAGTTTAATTATTTAATTGATTTAATTTGACATACTTGCGTAGGCTGGATAAAAATCATAATTGTTAGAATTTGGTACTTAGGATTATGTAATTTGCGTATTCCCTGTGGGATCGACATCCGACTCTCACGAGTCCACTTTTACTACTTGTTTGCGATACGTAAACTTGCGTGTTAGGTATTTAGCACCCAACAGTGAGTTAAGCTAAAATTTAGTTTTGATCAGAAAGTTAAAAAGGGGGAGTTTGAAACACGTGGATTTCCACAATGTGTTTTTAACTCTCTTATTTTCTAACTAAATTTTAGTTATGGAATAAGTAGTGCTTAGTGGGTTAAGCATAATGCTTAGTGGACTAAGTATAATGCTTAGTGGGTTAAATTGAGGATATTATCTTAACTACTAAACTAACCCACTAACTCATGTTCTTGAGTGTTCTTGTGGTCGGTTTTTCTTGCAGATCATGGGCTGAGGAGTGGAAGCTTGGAATGTCTATAAATACCGGCTTCAAGACTCAAGGAAATTTAAGGATTCTAAGAAACAAAAACCGAGAGCTGAAAAGAATACATGAGTGTATTAGTGTGTTTTTAGAATTTGTTGTACGTACTCCACATGAGTACATTCTTTGTAGTCTAGATTTTTAGTATATAGTTTGTATGTTTCTAGATTTGGTTGTAAGAATGATCAAGATAGTGATTCATTCATATGGAAGAAGTTCTTGTACTTCTTCTCTTTGTATTCTTGTAATACTATTTTAATATAAGTTTTACGTCCTTTAAAGGGCAAGTTCACAAGTTTTATTTGTGAACATTTTTAAATATGAGTATTGTTTTTATATTTTCGCTGCATGTTTATACAAGTATCATAACACTTAATATACACTTCTGTATTAAACGAATTCGGGACCATAAATTGTTTTATCAAGATTGAGCTTTAAGGCACTTGAGGCCGTATCACGTTAATTAATGACAATATTTATGCCCACGTACGCTCTATGCTCCGTTAAGTGAAGTCTTTGAAGCTGCAATGCGTTGAGCCGTTGAGCATCTGTAAACTTGATAGATACAAGTCACTGAAGCCATTAATTTACTGTGAATAAATTTATTTAAAACGACATTAAATCTGATACAGTTTCTAGTTGTGTTTGATAGTAAAACTCGAGTTGCAGAAAAAACATGTTGATGAGAATATTCACAGCTAGCAGAAGTACTAGTGCTTTTTCAGGCAGTTAAAATATCACAAGTGCTCTATACATGTTGCAGAAAAAACATGTTGCCAGATGATTATTGGTATACCCTCAGTTTTGGTAAAAAAAATATTCATCTATACATGTCCGATTGCACTGTTGAAAACAATTAATATAACACAGTAGTACTGTTGGGTGTTTTACTCTCAGTACTTGTAGAGTAGTAGCGTTCACTGCTCATAAATGTGACTACCCTAATTTCTAGGCTGTATTTTTTTTTTAAAACATACACACAATATTTTTACAGAGTTCAATTAAAATAACATATGTTTTAAATAATATATATATATATATATATATATATATATATATATATATATATATATATATATATATATATATATATATATATATATATATATATATATATAATATCGATAAATTAATATGATGCATCTTGATTTAGGTTAAAAGTCCAACCCCAAATCAAAATTGACAATTTTGCTTTCACTAAAATATTTATTTTCAATATTAAGACCACAATACTAAGGTGTTGTTTGTAAAAGCTTATTTAAAAGTATAAGTTAGTGATTGTGAGTGAATTTTATATTAAGTGATTAGGGTGAATTACGGCCACCCCCTTGAGGTAAGGTTAAATTACGAAAAACCACCTCATGTTTGGGTAATTACAATCATCCCCTCAACTATGAATTTTCTTACATGTTCATCCTTATGGTGTCAAATTCAACAGAATTTTTTCGGTTCCGTGAAACTTTCTCTAGTGTATGCTCGTTTCGTGCAAAAATGCAGTTTTTGATGCATCACAATCTAATATTTACAAGTCAAGAAACACATTTTATGACCACCATGAATATGTGGAGCTCGAATGGGGTCAAACGAGTACAAACAGGAGAATATTCCATATAATCTAGAAGATTTCACTAAATTTGACGCCGCAAAGATGGACGTGTAAGAAGATTCGTAGTTGAGTGGGGTGGTTGTAATTACCCAAATATGATTTGGGTGGTGGGGGGGGGGGTGTTTCGTAATTTAACTATCCCTCAGGGGGTGGCCGTAATTTACCCTAAGTAATTATTTCTAAAAGTTTGGGGTGTTTGCAAAAAAAAAAAAAAAGCTCATAAACGATTTTTAAAATCTTTTGCAAACACCACTAAATCACATTTAATTTTTGGTATGTTAGAAATTAATTAATTAATATCGAACCAAAGTACATGGGGAAAATCGATGTAATTGAAAGTAAAAGAGGATAAAATAATATCGAGGCAAAGTAAAGGGAAGAAATTGAAATTGACACTAGCGCCCGTACTAAAATACGATAAATACTGCAAATTTATTTTAAACATGCAAAGTAAGAAGCATCTATCCACATCAGCTCATATGCCCCACCAAGCTACTAAGGCTATGTTTGGTAAGCTTTTGGGCTTCTATTTCCATTTTATTTTGGAGAAAGATGTTTTGGGAGAAGAATTTGAAAATTAAATAAAGTTTGTTTGTGTTTTGAGAGGAGATAATTTTTACTATAGCAAGTCAAATCATGTCTGAAAGGTGTTGGGAAAATGTATTTTGGAAGAAGAATTTAAAAGATAAAGTGATTTGATTTTGTAGTTTAGTGAAGACAATTTTCACTGTAGCGGTCAAATCATGTTTGTTAGAGAGAGAAATATTTGAATTTGTTTTGGGGAAAATTTTGAAAACAATGTAAAAGGATAATTTTCATTTTGGGGAAAGTGTGAAAATAATTTGAAAACGTTACCAAACATAGCCTTAATTTTCTCATCTAACCGGATTTGAATTCTGAAACCGAATCATCTTTATTTTGTCTCCTTGGCTTCACTATCTGCTCAACATTTTACAGACATGTTGAAACTAAAACCGGTTGTAATAATTAATAACCAGAGAAAAAAAACATAACTTATATATATATATATATATATATATATATATATATATATATATATATATATATATATATATATATATATATACTAGCAATTTTCCCCGTGCGATGCATGGGTTAGCATTGCGAAAATGAAGAAAAAATAAGTATATGATATTTATATTGTACAAAAAAGTGAATTATATATTATTAAAAAAATTAGTTTTGAAATTTAAATTACTAAAATAACACAAAAAAAAAATGTGTTAAGTCAGATAGCTAGGGGAAAACAATTAAAAATATTAAAAAAAAAATTACCCACGTGTATAAAAAAGAGAGAATTATAAAGAAATTACAAAAGAGAAAAAGCAAAAGACTATTCGAGAGGATAAGGATTTTGTTAGCCGCTTTACAATCTGATTTGCTATGAGAGTAAAAAGCTGGAAACTATAAAATGGAAATATGTCATTAGGGTTTGTTAGTTTGCTTTGTTTCGTATTAAGCGGCGTCGAAGGAAAATTCACACAAAAAACATAATTAATAATTAATAGTCTACTTTTTAATAGAAAATCCCTAAATTACCATTTGCAATACTATTAAACGATCGCCTAGTAATAAATTAATGAATTTGAACAATCAATGATAAAGGGTAAACTTTTGAAAAATAAATTATTGTTTCCTTCAAAACCTAAAGCGTAATATGAGATTTTCTTTTCTTTCTTTTTTTTTGTGGCCAAAAAAACGCCACTTAATATACACGTAGCGACGCACCATTAATATATATGTAAATAGCTAGTCTATATATATATATAGCTAGACTGGAAAATGGGAAGGTCCCCATGCTGTGACAAGGTGGGAACGAAGAAAGGGGTATGGACACCTGAAGAAGACAATAAACTCTTTACTTATATGCAACAACATGCCCATGGCAACTGGAGAGACCTCCCTCTAAAAGCCGGTACGTACGTACGTACGTACGTATCTATAATATGCATACGTACGTCTTTTTCTTTTTCCAAATACATATATATATATCGCGTTATTGTGCAAGCTATATTGTCCGACAGTGAGGTTTTTACAGTGCACCTATCTATATGCATGGTTAACGAAATGTTTCTTGGTTCGTAAAAAATAAAAGAAAATTTTACATCTGCTAGCTGCAATTATATATATTTAACTAGTAATCTAGTAATTAGGATCAGTAACTTGTTTTGGGATATATATAGATATATATATATATATATATATATATATATATATATATATATATATATATATATATATATGGCATAATAATCTAAAAGAACAATAGTCTTTTAGATTATGACGATTGACGACCACAGGATTCGTGTAATAATATATTTTTCCATGCATGTTAATGCCACATAAAAAGGATTTAAGTTATAATTTTCCATACGTGGCCCGTGACGAGGGATCGGAGTTTGCAACTCGATGCGGTTGAACAATAATTTTTTGTAAGTTTATCTCTAACGATTGAAGTTTTTTTAGAGAAGAAAGATGCAATGACGATATATAGGTGGCAATTATGTGTGAAATTAAAATGTGAAGGAGGCAGGTAGAATGCAATGTGTTAACAAAGATATTATTTTATTAGTATTTTACATAAGAAAGAAAGAGAAAAATTATCTTCCGTAATTATTATTTCTTTTAGAAAATATTATAGAAAGATTAAGGACTGGTTCGGTTACCGCTATAAGGTAAATACTGACTAAATAGTAGGGGCTAATAGCATATCCGGTTGACAAGATTCACATTTTCTCAAACCCGCTACTAAAATTAAAGCCCGCAATTAAATGGTGCTATTTCATTAAATTAATAGCACCCCTCCCTCTGAGATTAATTTAATAGGGGTGACTAATAAGGAAAAATACAATTTTATCCTTATAATTATATTTTATTATTGTAAATTACGTGGTTTTATAGACAATTCATATACAATTACTGATTTTAATAAATTTAACAGAAAATCCAATCTAGGAAACCGAACATGCATTAACTAAATAATTTAGTCAGTAGGGAGTTAATCCAATCGCCCATGTAATCTAATCCAATCCAATATATGTAACCGAACGAGCCCTAAAACTACTATACAATGAGTTGACTAAACGACATTGAATTTTTAAAGGAGGTTTCTAAAATATTTTAAAATACAAGGGGCGTACATGTAATTTGACATAATTTCACGGGCGGACAGTTTACTCAATATTTAGTTATAGAAGTTCCAAGAAAATCTCACGAAAGTTAGGTGTAAAACATATCGTCTTATCTTACATAAATGCTCTATATGTACAAGATAGTGAAGACAGCTTGCTCGATCGTTTTCCATACTGTATATGTACCAACAAAATAAATGTGGTTCCATGTGTGAAGTATTAAATACCACTGTACAAACAAATATTCAGTACATCAATTAATTAAGTATTAACTCGTTGATTTTTTTTCATTCTTTTTTTCCCCTCTTTAAAGATGGATAGTTACTGGTTATGTTAATATTATCAATTAATTGATTGATTAATGTTATCTTAACTATCAAATGATTATTGGATTCTTACATTTTGTTTTGTGCATGTAATAGATAATTAGATGGTCAAGGATAGCGCGACACTTACCGAAGAGGACCAACAACGAGATAAAGAATTAGTGGAACACAAATTTAAAGAAGAGATTAGCTAAAATGGCAAGGGATGACGTGGACAAGTCCCGGAGGAGGCGAAATCATAACAAATAACAATTTGTTCGCCTTAGACAACATGCTAATGACCATCTCGAACGAAGCCACCGCCTCCGCTCCTCCTCCTCCACCACCACCGGAATGGGCGCCACCTTGTTTGGACATGATAAAAGTATGGACAAATCCCAAAAAAGACGACAACGTGCTCATAATGAATGTAGTAGTCACAAGCGCGTTGTCGTCTTTTTTGGGATTTGTCCATACTTTTATCATGTCCAAACAAGGTGGCTATGCCGGTGGTGGTGGTGGTGGAGGAGGAGGAGCGGAGGCGGTGGCTTTGTTTGAGATGGTCATTTAGCATGTTGCAGTGCGGACAAATTTTTAGACATTGGATAATGTTGCCGTTATATTCCTTATATCAAAGTTTGATTAGGTTCGTATTGAGTTAAGTACCTAACTTGCCTCGGATAGTCGGATTGTTTTCTTATATGCATAATAAATGTAAGTATGTAACACTAGTTATCGTATCCGGTTCAGTTGTATTGATTAATTATGTCTTCCATCTCTAATTCTGTCGCTAAACTTTCATTTTTAGCAACGTATTAGTTGTTCGCCTCTAATTCTGTCACTAAACATACATTCTTAAAGACAATATATATCCAGCAAAATTATGGTAAAACCACTTAAAAGGAGGCTGAATCATTGTTCTACTACACTTGTTTAGTATCTCATTAATCCGAATTACTGAGTTGAAGAGAAACATAATTATGTGTTCGGATAATCAAAAATAAATGTCGAAAATCTTTGATATAATTCTTAAATCTTGATTGTATCCTTTATCACCTCACGTACAACAGATTGCAAGAAACTTCTGGATGGTAGTGAAAATTCAATCTAAGTTTTTAATATTACAGTTGAATAATATACAAACTATCATTAAAGCCCCAAATTTAATTTTAGAACAATTCTTTAAACCTTGAGAAGTAGAAATAAGGGTGAAATTGTAAGTTATGAAATTATTTCTTTACTTTAAGAGAAATAAATTAAAAAATAATTAGGACTAGATTGCAAATTTTGAAAACTTGAAAAACTTACTCCAGACCACAACAGGAGGGGGTTTTCGTAATTTGACCATAACTCAGGGGTTGCCGTAATTTGCCCATATATATATATATATATATATGTATATATATATATATATGTATATATATATATATATATGTATATATATATATATATATATATATATATATATATATATATATATATATATATATATATATATATATATATATATATATGTATATACATATATATATGTATTGTATATACATATATATATGTATTGTATATACATATATATATGTATATACATATATATATGTATATACAATACATATATATATGTATATACATATATATATGTATATACATATATATATGTATATACATATATATATGTATATACATATATATATATATATATATATATATATATATAAAGATTAAAGGGGAAAGAGAACCTCAACTTGTGAACTAGTACATGCATGGTCTACCGGTTTAATTTTGGCATGCATAAGCCTGAAACCGTTACGCTTCAATTGATTAGGACCTATCAAATATTTAACTTTAATGTGTCTTTTGGTAGTTAGGTGTTCATAAGATTTAAAGACTGATCCCCATATGTAGGGGCTTGACTTTTCAAAACCGCATCTTAGCTAGCTAGACAGGTTCAAATTATAGAGATCCGCGTGTATGTATGCTTAGTGGATGATCAGATTTACGGTTAAAACTCACCCGATAAAGTTCATTAGTAAGTGTTTTTTTTAATCTTTGGGTTAATGTTGTTTATAAATATTCATGAGGACAATGATAAGTCATTTTCTTCAACATGCATGAAGAAGTAGCAGAAGCTGCAGATGGTGGCCGGATCCTCTCACTCACTAATAATTAACAATAAGGTTCCATTTGATATACACCCCTAGAATGGAAAATATATAGCGATAAATCCACTCCTAAAATTCTTCATTTGAGATCCCCTGGAGATGCAAAAGTACTATTGTGCCCTTAAGTGCAATTTTCGCCCAACTGCATTCAGTATTTTCGCCCATATATTCAGCATAATGCTGAACTGCATTTAGCATTTTGGGCCTGCATTTATCATTTTTATAGATTATTTTAATAAAAAATATAAATTCTTATTTTATTATTATTTTATATAAAATAATAATAAATAACGAAAATCCCCCTCGCGTTCTCGTAATTACGAAAACCCCCCTTGACATAATAGACATTTCACGTTTTCGGTTAAAAAAAATCGGTCAACCGTTAGTCAAGGGGGGTTTTCGTAATTACGAGAACGTGGGGGGATTTCCGTTATTCAGACTTACCTCAGGGGGGTTTTGGTAATTTGCCCTAATTTTTAATATTTTAATTTTTTTAATTTTTTTTTTTGATAAATTTACTGTACTGAATTGACTATATATGACTACAGTATACCACAATCATATATATTTATATGTAATCATGTACTGTTTTTTTACCCCAAAATTAATCTACACCAACAACAAAATTCACAATTTAATCTTGATATTATAAATCAACTAACCCAAAAAAAAGAAAAAAACACAATCACATGCATATAATCTTCAAAACATGAACACGCATTACTATCCATTAAAAAACCCATAACATACATATAAATATATATTACTACACGTGACTATAGTTATATACAATTATCCATAGTTATATAAGTGACATAAGTCTGGAGTACTGTAGCATGAATCCAACTTCACAAAGGCACTTCATCGAATTTTATTCTCTGCATGTCATAAAATTATAATAAAAGCAAAACCTGCGACAAAAAAATACGAGTTAAATATCAAAATGGAACATGCGAGTTAGATTACATGAAAAATACAAAAAAAAACATGATTTTTTTGTAGATAAATTTGTTGAACTAAAATCGACTACAAATGACTATAGTATACTACAAGTCCTATATATAGTCATGTATAGTTACATGTAGTCATGACTATACATGACTACATGCGACTGACTATATATGACTGTATATGACTAAATATAATTGTATATTCACCTGACTCAAATCACCCATGTATGTATCCCCTACTGGTTAAATTTCTATTACAGACAAACAAAGCTCTCACACATTAGGCATTTCAAATCATCTTCAAATAAATACGAAAAAAATTACATATGATTTATAATAAAAAAAATCAAATTACATGAAAAATACAAAAAAAAACATGATTGTTTTTGTTGATAAATTTACTGAAGTAAAATCGACTACAAATGACTATATTATATTTATACTACAAGTCCTATATATAGTCATGTATAGTTACATGTAGTCATGACTATACATGACTACATGTGACTGACTATATATGACTAGCTAGTATCACTACAAGAAAAGTGACTTTTAACAACTTGCATTTAACAACATGCGCCTAAAGTCCGTTGTAATATTATCTATTTTACAACGTGTCTTGAATGTATGTTGTCTATAGTGTCAACAAAACATGTTTAGCAACATACTTAATTTGCAAGTTGTGAAAAATACATACAACAAGATGCACGTGCATGTTGTAGAAATGCTCGCATATAACTAGATACAATGCATCTTGTAAATGTAAAAATACATACTACAAGCAGCTTATGCACTTTGTAAAATAATTAAATATAACTAGTCACTAAGTATGTTGTAAAATAATTCAAATTTCTTTTGAAATGAAAAACTAATTATAATTTTATTATAAAAAACTGAAAAATCAAAATTACTTGAATCCCATAGATCATTATGCGTATAGTTATATCCATGTATCATTATTCTGTACATAGTTAATTAATTTTATTATAAAAAAATTAATTATAATTCAAATCCATGTATATCAATTAATTTTATAGAAATAATTATTAAACACATTTTTACTTGTAAGATTAAAATTATTATCGAATATGAAGTTTCATTTTAGCCTATATATAATTTAATAACAAAAACGACTTAAAAATATTTCTAACTTAGCAGTAAAGAATAAGTTGAATTTTTGTTTTCTCCTAACATTCCCTTTTTTTTATATAATTATAATTAGAAAAGAACAATATAATAATTATAAAAAATAAAACCAACCCCTCCACCACTTTCCATGCCCCATTACCCAAGTATTCGACTGGACGGAAGAAAAGAGCAAAAACTGGAACGGTTGAGAAAGAAATCAAGAATACGGCGACTAGGGCATCTCCATTTTCGACAAGTACATACCAAGGTAACTATTCCACCATTGATTTATCCGATTTCTTCAATACCACAACGGCAGTTCCAAATTGTAATTGAGCCATAGGGCGGAGTGGCAATATTTATTAATTAGGGCAAAATTATTACATTTTTATTCTTTGCTGATGATATTTTCTCTTGACGGGACTTTTATTAGCGTATTGATACAATAATTTTGTTTCTAGTTAATGAATTGTTAGATCATAACATTCATTTGTTTTACTGTGTTCGTACTAGATTTAGTACTAATGCTTCACCCGTAGTCGGGTTTTTCTTTTTAGATTTTCGCTTTAGAAAACTATCATTTATTTCTCTTGATTTTTGTAGATGATTTTAATCTTTGAATTTGATTGGTCAAGAAATATTTGGTTAAGGTTTACATCTTTTCAGGATTCATCTTAGTTTGACTCGGCTAAAAGGAAAAAAATGATACCGAGCTTGTATGAGGTATTTCAAACAGATCATCATAATTGGTCCTTGTATATGCACATAGTGGAATTTTGTGTAATTGGTCCTTTTATATATATATATATATATATATATATATATATATATATATATATATATATATATATATATATATATATATATATATATATATATATAGATAGATTGTTCTCTTTGCAACCTTTGTTTTCTTATTCAGGGGATTCCATATTTGACTAGGAATATGATTCAGAACAGGCAATCAACCTTTTAAGGTTTGAAACAATTGTTAATTTGTTGACTAATCATCCATGTTTATTTCAACTGATGTTTTTTCTTGACCGTGAAGGTTGCTATGCAAAACATTTGATGAAAACAAATTGTCAACATGATGAAGTCAAAACTTGTTTCAGCCTCAGGGAGGGTTGAGAAGGGTAGTGTGCTTTATTAGTATTTTAACTTCTATCCATACAGTTTGCTTTTTTTTTTAATTAGTTTTTGTTGAATCGAAAAATTGTAGATATGAAATGAATATGGACCAGTAGAGTGGGAAACTGGTGCTTCTGGTTAAGTGGATATTGCAAGGGCAGCAAAGTGGTTGTTGGACTTGATACAGATGTTCCATAGATCATGTGCAAACAAGAAACTACCTCTAATCCCATTGTAAGAAATTTCATATTATGTTATACAATATAAATATTTGTTACTTAAATTAATAATTTATATCTCAGTCTTAAGTTTAAAAAAAAAAAAACAATTCTTCCATGTTTATTACATTATGTATGTTTATCGTGTCGTTTGTTGCTTTTATCTTTTAATTACATAATTTGTAAATTTCTTGTTTGTATTATAGCTGTAAGTATGACATATACCCAAAATACTGTCAACTGGGGTCTAGTTGTGTTTTCTTGAATCTGAATTTCACGTTTTGGATATTTTTTCAGAGAGATAAAAGAATACTTATTTGCTCCATTTATTTTTTTCTTCTACGGACTTGCTAACTAATTGTTTTAACTTTTCCAGATAGATACTTGCAATGGTTTCTAAAGGCTTCACTCCTAACAAATCTTACAAGCTGAAAATGAGGATTGAAGTCGGACGGCTGGTAATTAATCAAATTATTAGTTCTTATTTTATACATATATACGAAAATTCTTTGAAGTCTTTTATATATCATTCAGCTTAGTGATAATTGATAAGACTCCTAATTCTGAGTTGACTCTGTATGCAGCACTGCAATGAAGTAAGAAAATAGTTTACGGTGTTATTGCTACATAATTCTCCCTATTAAGGTATGCTTTACTTATCAGTTTCATAGTAGCACCATATTGTTAAACATTATGATACAGAAGTCTAGTGTAGTAGCTTTTGTTTATTATTCATTTTATAGTTAATAAATGCGTGAAGAGTTTGTCTCGTGAGTAATAACACCTGTTGAAATTTTTTGAGTAGATTCTGGAGCACTTGACTTCTGTTGATCATAATTGAGTCATGTGGCAAGGCAAATGAAAGATGAGCGTTGGCGGCTGCTTAGAATTAGTCACACGATTATAGTACTCTTGGGGTCCATTTGGATGGAGGGATTTGGGGAGGGATTTGATTTGGGGAATGGATTTGAAATGACTCCAATTTTGGAGTCATTTGAAATCCATCACTATTGCTCCAAAATCAACTAAAAAGGAGGGGTGGGGATTTGAAATCCATCTCCAAATCCCTCAATCCAAACAAGTTCGAGGGATTTGTTATTATGGATTTGAAATCCCTCCCCCAAATCCCCCCATCCAAATGCACCCTTGGATAATTTTGTATTTCAAGGATTTTGATGTATTGGATGGACAATATTGAGTTGGATTTGAAAATCCGATTTCTTTTATGTTTTATTTATTAAAAAAAAATATTTTTTTTTGTGAGCTCAAGTAATACGACAACATGCATCTTACCTTGTAGTTAGATTATCTACAACAGTCGGATGCACATTGTGGAACATTTATAACCACAGTCGGGTGCATGTTGTATCTTGTGTATGACAACATGCGCAAAAGCCTTGTCGTAAAGATTACGACAATGCGCCGCTAAATGTTGTTAATTCCCAATAACAAGATTCACATTGCGTTGTTGTAAATCTTATACAACATACATTTATATGTTCTACAACTGGCAATGCACGTTGTCAAATATACCGAGATTTAACAACATGTTGGTCAACAATGTACCATGACGCGTTGTTGTTTCCCTTTAACAAAACACACCGAGTGTTGTTAAAGGACCTTTTTCTTGTAGTGTATATGACTAAATATAACTGTATATTCACCTGACTCAAATCACCCATGTAAATAACCACTACTGGTTAAATTTTCATTACAGACAAACAAAGCTCTCACACTTTAGGCATTTCGAATCATCTTCAAATAAATACAAAAAATAAATTACATATGATTTATAAAAAAAAATCAAATTAATCCAAAGAAAAATATTTTAATATTAATTGTTCACAGATCTTCAAAAACACAGTAGATCTGGGTTTTTTTAAATAAATGCAGTAAATATATCCAAATCGAACACCACCAATTCCAGATCTGAAATTCACCATTATATCTGACACAATTTAAAATTTTCGAATTCAGTTGGTTTCATAAAAAAAACAATAAAATAAGGTGAAATAGTGATAAGAATTAAGATCTTCAAAAAATAAATTAAAAATGGATTGGCATTCATAAATTAAAAAAAATAACTTAAAAAAGTGAAGTGAATGGTTTAGTACCGACGGTGGGAGGAGCAATGACCGACGGTGCAAGGCGGCGGCGGAGCATCGGCGAATGGCGGTGGTGGAGCAGCGGCGAACGTCGGTTGTGGAGCAGCGGCGCAAGGTGAATGGCGGCGGCGCAGCAGCGGTGAACGTCGGTGGCGAAGCATCGGCAAATGTCGGTGACGGAGCGGCGGTGGGGGATCATTGGCGAGCGGCGCAAAGCGGTGGAAGGAGCAGATCTGGCCGCATAGGGTTTGACGATAGAGAGAAGTTAGAGAGAGAAAGTGTGAGAGAGAGAGAGAGATGAAGAGAGATGGTGGGTAACGGCTGATAAAGAGAAAGTGAGAGAGAGAAAAGTTAGAGAGAGCTCATAAGTTAGAGAGAGAAAGTGAGAGAGAAGGTTAGGGTTAGGGTTTTATGTATTGAATTAAAATTAAAAAGGTAAAACAGGTATTTCAAGTTATCTAGGGGGGTCTCACTAATTAAGATCAGACTTTGGATTTTTAATTAACTAGGAAGGAAAAATTTAGTGGACCTCCTCATATATATTTTCAAAACTAGGGGGTTATCACTCATGTCCCCATTAAAAAAATTAGTTTTGAAATTTAAATTACAAAAATAACATAAAAAAATAAAGTGTACGTTAACTTAGATAAGACAAAACATTTAAAAATATTAAAAACATTAATAGAAAAAAATAACCCACGTTGGTGAGTATAAGAGAGAATTATAAAAATTACAAAAGAGAAAAAGCAAAAGACTATCCGAGAGGATAAGGATTTTGTTAGCCGCTTTGCAATCTGATTTGCTATGAAAGTCAAGAGGCTGGAAAATAGGAAATGAAATAATAATAATAATAATAATAATAATAATAATAATAATAATAATTAATTCTAAAAACAATATAAATATGTCATTGGAGTTTGTTAGGTTGCTCCGTTTCATATTAAGTGGCATCGAAGGAAAATTCACACAAAAAACATAATTAATAGCCTACTTTTTAATAGAAAATCCCTAAATTACCCTTTGCAATACTATTAAATGATCTCATAGTAATAAATTAATGAATTTGAACAATCGATGATAAAGGGCAAACTTGGTAAAATAAATTACTGTTTCCTTGAAAACCTAAAGCGACGCTTAATATGGGATTTTTTTCCTTTTTTGTGGCCAAAAAAACGCCACGGGGGCAGTATGTGTGTTGTGTGTGTGTGTGTGTGTGTGTGTGTGGGTGGGGGGGGGGGGGGGTGGTGGGTGGGTTGGTGGTGGTTGCGGTTGTTATGAGACCTACGATTAATATATATGTAAATAGGTAGTCTATATATAGATATATTTGGGCAGCTTAGTAGATTGCATATTACTTGTAGGTAAATAATAAGAGTACGTGGTGGAAACCTGAAGCAAGGGGTATGGACACCTGAAGAAGACAGTAAACTCTTTACTTATATACAACAACATGCCCATGGCAACTGGAGAGACCTCCCTCTAAAAGCCGGTACGTATATATGTTCGCATGTATTATATGCATACGCTTTTTTTTCCAAATACACATATCGTGTTATTTGCAAGCTATATTGTCCGAGAGTGAGGTTATATATATGAATGGTTAACGAAACGTTATATAGGGCTTCGAAGATGTGGGAAATGCTGCAGATTAAGATGGAACAATTATTTGAGGCCGGATATTAAGAGGGGGAAGTTCAGCTTGCGGGAAGAGCAGACCATCATTCAGCTGCATGCCCTTCTTGAAAACAGGTGATTAATTATTTGATGCTACAATATATACCGGTGATTATTAATCGTTAATCTGCACATACTCACACACACATCCATGTATATATATGCTTAATGGATGGTTATTTAACCCCATCGACGGTTAAAAATCATGTTTAATTCTGGATTGATTTGGAATGTTCGCGTACGTGCAACTTTGTCAACGTTGAAATGTGCTTTTTTTTAATAGATAAATTAAAGAAAATGTGCTTAATTAACTGGAATATTTTTAATATATATATATATATATATATATATATATATATATATATATATATATATATATATATATATATATATATATATATATATATATATATATATATATATATTCTATATGTAATAAGTTTGAAAAGTCTTTGATGAGATGTGAGTTATATTAAATATTCAACCAAAATTCAACAAATGATATATATTTTTACCCTTACTAAAATATTATGTTGTAGGACGACAAATTTCACGGTCTATTTTATGCTATACTAGGTAGATATTTACCATTTATATACACATAAACACACACACCTTCCTTTAAGTTAAGTTTAGTTACATTTATAGTTTTCCATACGTGGCCCGTGACGAGGGATCGGTGTTCGCAACTTGATGCGGTTGAACAATAATATTTTGTAAGTTTCTCACAAACGATTGAAGTTTTTTTAGAGAAGAAAGATGCAATGACGAGGTATATAGATAGGTGGTAATGTGAAGGAAGTAGGTAGACTGCAATGTGCTATCTAAAGATATTATTTTTATTAGTATTTTACATAAGAAAGAAAGAGCAAAATTATCTTCCAAAATAATTATTTCTTTTAGAAAATATTATAGAAAGATTAAAACTACTATACAATGAGTTAACTAAACGACATTGAATTTTTAAGGGAGGCCGTCTCTATAATATTTCAAAATACAAGGGGCGTACATGTAATTTGACATAATTTCACGGGAGGACAATTTACTCATTATTTAGTTATAGAATTAAGTTCCAAGAAAATCTCACGAAAGTGAAAGTTAATTAGGTGTAAAACATATCGTCTTATCTTACATAAATGCTCTATACGTACAAGATAGTGCAGACAGCTTGCTTGATCATTTTCCATACTGTATATGTACGAACAAAATAAATGTGGTTCCATGTGTGATGTATTAAATGCAACTGTACAAACAAATACTCAGTACATCAATTAATTAAGAATTAAGTCATTGATTTTTTTTCAATTCTTTTTTTTTTTTTCTTTAAAGAAGGATATAGTTATTGGTTTATCAATATATATGTTATGCTAATATTTTAAATTAATTGATTGATTATTAATGTTATCTTAACTATCAAATGATTATTAGATTCTTACATTTTGTTTTGTGCATGTAGTAAATTAGATGGTCAGCGATAGCGGGACACTTACCGAAGAGGACCGACAACGAGATAAAGAATTATTGGAACACAAATTAAATTTAAAGAAGAGATAGCTAAAATGGCAAGGGATGACGTGGACAAGTCCCGGAATAGGCGACATCATAACGAATAACGATTTTTTCGCCTCAGACAACATGCTAATGACCATCTCGAACGAGCCACCACCTCCGCTCCTCCTGCTCCACCACCACCGGAATGGGTGCCACCTTGTTTGGACATGATGAAAGTATGGACAAATCCCAAAAAAGACGACAACGTGCTCACAATGAATAATATAATGTAGTAGTCACGAGCGCGTTGTCGTCTTTTCTTGGATTTGTCCATACTTTTATCATGTCCAAACAAGGTGGCGATGCCGGTGGTGGTGGTGGTGGAGGAGGAGGAGCGGAGGCAGTGGCTTTGTTTGAGATGGTCATTTAGCATGTTGCAGTGCGGACAAGTTTTTAGACATTGGATAATGTTGCCGTTATATTCCTTATAACAAAGTTTGATTAGGTTCGTATTGAGTTAAGTACCTAACTTGCCTCAGATTGTTTTCTTAGATGCATTATAAATGTAAGTATGTAACACTAGTTATCGTATCCGGTTCAGTTGTATTGATTAATTATGTCTTCCATCGCAAATTATGTCACTAAACATTCATTTTTAGCGACGTATTAGTTGTCCGTCTCTAATTCTGTCACTAAACATACATGCTTAAAGACAATATATATCCGGCAAAATTATGGTAAAACCACTTAAAAGAGGCTGAATCATTGTTCTACTACACTTGTTTAGTATCTCATTAATCGGAATTACTGGGTTGAAGAGAGACATAATTACGTGTTCGGATAATCCAAAATAAATGTCGAAAATCTTGGCTATATTCTCAAATCTTGATTGCATCATTTATCACCTCACGTATAACAGATTGCAAGAAACTCCGGATGGTAGTGAAAATTCAATCTAAGGGGACTACGAGAACCGAAGCAATGTGTTATGTCCAAATACTCGGAAGTCAAAAAAGCAAGTATAGCAGCGAATTCTCGAATAAAAGTTCAATTGTACTCGGAGGTTCACAAATAAAATTAGGGCAAATTACGGCCACTTCCCTGAGGTGTGGCCAAATTATGAAAAACCTGGCCTCTTTTTTGAGTAATTACACCCACCCTCTCCTTCTAAATATTTCAAGTTGTCATTTGGTCGATAAATGCATCTAGCATTTTACATATTAAAATTGTTGCAAATGAATTCTTTTTTCTTTTGTGTTTAAATATTTCCATGCACAAATTTAGATGAGACAAAGATCATTTCATATAAGTCACGCCGTTATACAATAACCGGCTTCTTATCTCCCCCTTAACGGCGGGAATATTGTCTCATTAAAATGGCAATTGATAATGTATGCCATAAAAGTATCTCACATTAGGAGTGCAAAATATTGCATAGCATAAATAATAAACAAACCACATGATATCATGTTATGTGGCTGAATATAACTTCGTTTGAGAATCTATCAGATTCAGAACTTCAGAACATAAATGGTCAAATTTCAAAACTTTGAAAATTCTTGGACCAAACTGTAAATTTTGAAAATTTAGGGACCAAACTGTAAATTTGTAAAAATTCAGGATCAAAGCTGCAATTTTAAAAAATCAGTGAAAACTGAAAATTTTGAAATATATTCATAATTGCGGATGATGAATGGAACGAGCTGCATATTCTGAAAAATATTTGGACTAAATTGTAAAATCTTCAAATCTAGGGGACTAAAATGATTTTTTTTTTAATTTGAAGGAGTAAACTGTAAATTTCAAAAATTCAGAATATGCATAGGATTTTGAATTTCAACAAGAAAATCAGATCCTTTTTTTTTTTACCCGTTTGGTTTGAAATTCCATCTTATCTAGACCAATAAAAAAAAGGGTTTTTTTGTGATAACGTCCCCAACCAAGCATGTTTATTATTCTAGGTATAGGGGATATATCTCTTTCACCAATAAGCACATCCTTTAATATCTTATATATAAAAGAAAGAAACGATGGGCAACCCTAAAAAATCTTAATGGTATCGATGTAATTAAATATTTTTAATATTTTTTTCTCTACTAATTTCTAACTATAATTTTTAACAATTATCAAAATTAAAACTAAATCCCGAAGAATCCTATCTAATGGTACTTTTGTAACTATTTATTTTTAATATTTTTCGTCTACTAATTTTTTAACTATAATTTTCAACAATTATCAATCTCATATTTTTCATCAATATATCTCAAATCTTAAGAGATAAAGATAGAAATTTGATCTATATATTTGGATTATAAATCTAAATATGTCAGATTTAAAAAAACTAATAAAATTAATGTTATATAAAATATAAATAATACTACATTATTAAATTTTATTATATTAGTATACTATATTTTCTTATTATGCATTAAACTGGTAATTTTTTTTTCACTTTTGAAATAATATCCCGTGCATCGCACGGGGAAAAAATGCTAGTTTATTATAAATAAAAGAAACACTCTTGTATATCCCAATATTACCCTTTACCATTTATACTCAATTCTTAATTGTAACCTTCAATTTTGTCCACAAAAATCCAATTTTGACCCAAAATTTCACAAATTATTCAATTTTGACCTAAATTTTTTTTTCCACAAACATTTTTTTTTCAAAAAAAAAAATTACTGCCGGATTCCGGCGTTGACTTTTCTTTTTTTTTTTCTATCGGGTTTTTTCGTCGGTTTTCGGCATTGACCGGCGTTGACTTTTTTTTTTTTTTTTTTTTTGCTTTTCTCTTTTCTTTTCTTTTGGATTTTTTCGCCGATTTCCGGCGTTGACTTTTTTTAGTGTTTTTTTTTTGTTTGTTTTTTTTTTACGTCCGCAGCTAAACGTTGACCGTAATTGTGCTGTCACTGACAGTAAATTAACGTAATTATACTATCAATGACAGTACATTGACATAATTGTACTGTCGTTGACAATACATTTATGTAATTGTGCTGCCGTTGATAGTAAATTAATGTAATATTATTATTATTATTATTATTTTTTTGTTTGATTGGTTGACAAGTCAACGTAATTATATTACTGTCGTTGACAGTAAAATAACTGTAAACACAATAATATTACTGTCAACAACATCAATATTATTATTTTTTTGGGTTTTTTTGTTTTTTTAAAGTTATTCACGGAGTAACGTAATAATATTACTGTCTATTATTGTAATATTACTGTAAACACAATAATATTATTGTGGTTGACAGTAATATTACTGTTGTTATAGTAATATTGCAGTCAACCACATCAATATTATTATTTTGTTAGGATTTTTTGTTTGTTTGTGATATTCATGGAGTAACGTAATAATATTACTGTCGATTATTGTAATATTACTGTGGTTGACGGTAATATTATGTTGTTATAGTAATATTACTGTCACTCACAGTAATATTAATTCTTTTGGTTTTTTATTATTTTTACATTTGTTGACCGGTCAACATAGTAATATTACTCTATTACACAATAATAATGAGTTTTGTTGTGTTAATATTACTGTGCTATAGATTAATATAGCAATATTACGTGTTAAACAGTAGTTTAGTTTAATTTTATTGTGTTTAACAGTAATATAGTTAATATTACTGACAATCACAACAATATTGTTGTTTAAACGAAAAAAAAAGGTTACAGAAAGAAAAAAAAATATCGAAAAAGTCAACGCCGGAGACCGGCGTTGACCGCCGGAATCCGGCGAAAAAATCCGGAAGAAAGAAAAAAAAATGAAAAGTCAACGCCGGAATACGGCGGGAAAAAAAAAATTGAAAAAAAAAATTTTAGGTCAAAATTGAATAATTTGTGAAATTTGGGGTCAAATTGAGGTTAAATAAAGTTACGGATGAAATTGGAGCATATTTAAGTATGAGGGGTTATTTTAGTCCTTTACAAAAATCTGGACCATGTGTGGACTTATTGGTAAAAGAGTTTTTTGTCTCGATCTCTTTATAAATAAGTACCCATTGATGGGCTTATTTGTAAAGACCCCTAAAAAAAATACATATACATATCTCTATAGATATGGATTTGGAGTGAAATTTACATCACTAAAATTTTGTGATTCAAACTCTTTAATTGAATTGGTCAATATTGTGACACCAAAATCAACGCAATTTATTTTGCTCTTCTATTGGTGCTTGATAAAGCTTATCAACATGTTTTATCATAAAATGGATATGACCAATCATTTTTCATATTTCTCATCTCTCTTCCACTTGTAATGATGAGATAAAATTTATAGTAAATAAGCTTTAGCACCATGATAGTTTTTCATGTCAACATATCTCTTTGAATTTTTTAATATTGTTGTTTTCACTTTCAAAGAATAACAACAAAATTGAACGAGCTTTGTATCATTTCAATTTTAGCTCAGAACTCTTGCTCTATTACAATATGCAATCAAATTTCTTGATTTTGCTATTATGAGTGCAACTTGAGTTTTTATGTTGACATTTCATGATCATAATATAGATCTATAAATTAGAGAATATTTCCTCTTACAATTCTTCATTATATGTATATATCTTCAAGACACATATATCAGTATGAAATATTTTACTTGTCGTTTGCAAAACAACAAGTCAAGATTTAAAGAGAGCAAATTATAGAGAGGATCAAATATCTATCTCTCTTCTTCTTCATAAGTAACTAGATGTAATGTTACTTTTACTTATGTGTTCAAGACACATACCCCAAATTAAGTACTCGTTGCTTGAAACATGAAACAATAATATTTTGCTCGGTGTATTCTAGACACATTTTCATTGTGAAATATTTGACTTGTGTCCTCAAGGCACATAACAATAACACAAATATTTTGTGATATCATGGGACATAAATCGATCTTTAACTTCAATATCCAACGCTCATAGTTACATTTTTTCTTGAGCTATCAAAAATAATTTTGAATTGTGCAATATATCTCAAATCATTGAATTACAAAGGAATAATCCTTTCGAGTATATATATATATATATATATATATATATATATATATATATATATATATATATATATATATATATATATATATATATATATATATATATATATATATATATATAATCTCAAAATTAGAATTTTATTCCTTAAAATTACGTACTCAATTTGAGCCTCAAGATTTCATAGAAATCATTATATAGTACTTGTCATGAAATAATAGTACTATAATTAACTCAAATCTTCATATATATATCATTGAACAACAAACTCAATAGTTCTTTCGAGTACAATATATTATTCAAATATCAAGGTTTGAGTTTTATACCTTGAATTCATGTACTCGATTTAGGCCTCAAGCCTTCATAATTGGTACTTAGTCGTAAAATAATAGTACCTTGAGTGGGAAATACCCATTAACTTAAATATTCAATTTTGAATATTATCACTTAGACCTTGAGTCTAATATATTCAATCGAGATATCTAACCTTCAAATTTAATTCTAGGCCTAAAGCCTTTATATTTAATATTCCTCCACATAAGCTTTCAAGCTTTCATTTTAAACTAGGCTTATTTGAGCCTAAATTTATGAACTTCGAGTTCTTTTTTCGATTGATAGAGCTTTTCAAGTTGCATAAACTAGAGAGCAAGCGGTTTTTTTTTTCTCTTCTTAATATACCACTCAAATCTTCGAGTCACTTGATTGCACGTGCTCGATTTGGGCTTCAAGCCTCAATATATTATAAAAATCGTAATAGTACTTGGATCATGAAAGAATAGTACTATAAATGGGGAATACCCTCTAACTCAATTGTTCAAGAGTCTTATCATTTAGACTTAAAGTCAAATATACTCGATCAAGAATTTTAATCTCGTATGTAATGTAGGCTATAGGCCTATAATCGTCCTTTTTATTTGTAGAACATCATGTTCAAAATTCGCATAAGGGACAGCTCTGGCAGAGCTGAGTATTTTAAGCATATCTCTCTTGATCGAGATTCGATTTCGATAATTCAAAATGTTCCGAAAAGCCAACAGAAAATTCTACAAGTTTCGTATTTTGAACTTTCTGAAATTCGGACAGTATCAGGTCCAAAACAGACATCCAGACTCGTGAATTGCACGAAAATTCACCTACAACAAAATTAAGATGGTTAATATTTTATCAATTCAAAACAACAATAAAATATTTCAAAACAACTCTCTTTTCATCTTTTATGGATAAGAAATTATCTTCCTTGGATCATCTTTACTCGATTATGAAAATAGAACAATCGTGGTGATAACGTGTTGAGAAACTAGGAAATAATATACAAAGAAAAGAGAGCAAATGTAGGGAGAATATGTAATATATTATTCCATAGCTTAAATGTATAATACTTCTCATCTTAATTTGCCGCCATTTTGTAAGCTTTGAACAGTCGTCACTAGTTCATTGTTCATGACCCGGCATTAGTATGGTCTTGGGCCGGGTCTAAAATATCTAGCCCGAAACCGAAATACATCGAACAACTCTTTCTCTATATATAAATATTAAAATATTTATTTGGGCCGAACTTGAATTTTTTTTCTTTTATAGATAAAAGGCCCAATTTGATAAATGATTAAAAACTTTACACAAAATTCAAAACTGCATTTTAGAAGTCTTTTTTATTTTCTCAAAAGAATTAGTCTTTTTTATTTAAAAAAAATACATTAATTATTTTAAACAGTCATTAATTAAAATATTACTATTAATTTATTGTAAAATTAAATTCCTTATATGTCTGCATCTGTATTCTGTGCGCTACACATAAATAATTTAACCTGTTTAATATAAAAGAAATCCTCTTAGTCTCAAAATAAAATAATGGGTAAATTACACACACCCCCCTGAGGTAAGCTTAAATAACTGTAAGGTCCCTGTGGTATTAATAATTACACTCAGCCCCCTGAAACGTAGTCAGAAACTCTAATGGGATAATGAATTGGATACGTTATTCCGATAGGGTTCTAACGGACTATTGGTTTCAGAAAGTGGTGGAGACAACAAAGAGCTATGGGTGATTTAAGAAATGTTCGGAAATGTTCGGGGAGCCATGTCACCCCATAGCTCTTTGTTGTCTTCACCACTTTCTGAAACCAATAGTCCGTTAGAACCCTATCGGAATAACGTATCCAATTCATTATCCCATTAGAGTTTCTGACTACGTTTCAGGGGGCTAAGTGTAATTATCGATACCACAGGGACCTTACAGTTATTTAAGCTTACCTCAGGGGGGTGTGTGTAATTTACCCTAAAATAATATACATTTTCTTTTAAATAGCCTAAGACTTTGGTTAAAATTTCTACAATTAGATTCCGTTTTGGCTAAAGTTATTTAAAACATCTTATAAGCTCATACATCTGATAAGATATTTTAGGAGCTGATAAGCTGTTAGATCTTATTTTAAAAATTATTGTTTAAGGTGTTTGTAATATTAGTTCTTATAAGTTGTTTAGGTGTTTGGAAATAAAAGGTATGTTTATTGTTATAATGACAAAAAAGTAAATGACACCATTATAAATATTAAAGTTATTTGACTCAAATACTTTTGTTCCTAAAATATTATTATAATATTTATAAATTAATTTTACAAATAAAAATAATAATATAAAATTAATATATTAATATAAAATAAAGGTTGTAAAAGAAATGTAATTTTTTTGATGGATGAAAGAAATATAATTTATTATTGAGATAATAAGAATATTCGAGTGTTTTATATACATATAAAATGTAAATAGAGAACAATTTTTTTTGCAATTACTATGATAATTATATTTTAACTAATAATTAATATTGATTACAAGAATACGTTTTTTTGATAAAATATAAATGTTATTAGTATTCGTGTAATATAATAAAGTATTTTAGGGTAATTTCGTATTTTGAGCGTTTTAGTAAATAATCAAGTAAGACCTTACAGAAAAAATGTGGGGTAGATGTACTTCTCTAAAAATATCTTATAAGCTCTCTAATAGCTTATTTTTGGAAAAAAAACATAAGATTTTTCTAATGTTGTTACTAAACAGTTTTAAACAGCTTATAAGCTCTTAACCATCTTATAAGATATTTTTAGAAGCTTATAAGCTTAGCCAAACAGGCTCTTAATCCTACAGTAAAGTAAATAGAGAATGTTAAGTAAATTATATATATATATATATATATATATATATATATATATATATATATATATATATATATATATATATATATATATATATATATATATATATATATTATTATTTCTATTGTATCAAAGTAAGTCATGATAATTTATGATACCTCATCCAACATATATAATTCGATGTAGCAAGATAAGATATCAATATAATTCAAAATATAGATATAGAAAGATAAGAAAATTTATGCTTTCAAGAAAACCAAAAAAAAAAAAAAAAAAAAGCCGTAATAAATTCTTTTTAACTTTTACTGAGTTAGAACATTTCATAATAAGTTCGTTGGAGTTTGTTTATGGAAATAACTTGAGATTAAATCATACATATATATAATATATGTAGGGATTGTTAGCAAGACCCCCTCATCTAGGAAATATAGTTAAGGAAACTCCCCCTCCCAAAAATAATTAGAGAAAACCCCCTTAGTTAGGATTTCACCAAATGTTATTTTTATAATTCCAAATCTACCCTTATTTGTCAATGTATTATTTTGAAACCCTAATTTCTTTCTTATTTTTTCAGCATCTCAGCCCCATCCATTCTCCCCGAAGATCCTGCCCTTTCATTCTCTAGACTCAACGCCGATGAACTGGACCGCCGCCGTGGCAGCCACCGCGGTCAATCCTTCAAGCACCACGCTTCCTCCGCCTTCGTATCCATCGGCGCTGCCTGTGGCTTGCAACAAACCTCCGACGAAGAACTCAAGTGGCAGAAGGAAGACAAATGGCACGTCGTCGCCAAGATGTGTGAACAGCCCATTCATCGCCGGAAAATCTGCAACTCCTCAGCATCTGAAGACGACCTGCCATTTCTGCCGCCGGCTCCGCCGCCTTCTTCGGTTGAGGAAAACTACTGCTGCGGGAAAAGTAAGAACAAGAAGAAGAAGAAAAATAAGTATAGTAACATCCCGAGCAGGCATCACACGAGCACCTCATCGGAGGAGAGCGGGTGGTTCAGCAGCGACGGTGGTGCCGCCTCCGCCGCCGCCGCTGCCGGAGAAGAACATTACAGGGAGGAGACAGGGACATTGGTGGAGCTGAACATGCTCAAAACCTGACGGGTTCGGCCATGGCAGAAGCTCTGGGTGGTGTGGTGACGATGGGGAGGCTGTTTTTTGGTTTTTTTGTGGATTGAACGGATGAAGGCACGTGTAGAGAATTTCGGGCAGGCTGTTACCTTAATCGACTATGTACATGATCATAGTCGATTAAGCTAATCGACTATGCTCTGGTAGTCGATTAAGGTTCACCGACTCCAATTTTTTTTATTTTTTTTTGGATTTTTTGTTTATTGTTTTCAATTGTATAAATCATTTATAATATTTGTATATTTTTTTGTTTTTGTTATATATAGTTGATTTTGTTTTTTTTTTCGCAGTTGTAATTTGTTATTTTTAGTAGCAGATTCTTAATCGACTATGCTTCACATCATAGTCGATTACTATAACTGATATAAAACAAAAATTAAAAAAAAAATAATAATTAAATAATTAAATAATTTCCTTAATCGACTATGAAGCATAGTCGATTAAGGCTTAATCGACTATGCTTCATAGTCGATTAAGAAAAAAAACGGAAAAAAAAAAAAAATTGTTGAGCGTGACCCAGTGATGATGTGGCGGGTGGGGGCAAAGCTGGAAAGCATAATGGCTGAAAATGAGTTTGAACTTTTCTCAAATGGACTAAAATATTTTGGGCCTCCCTCAATTAAAAAAAATAATGAGGGGGTTTTCTCAAAGAGCCCCATATATGTAACACTTGTAATGAATGATGTGTGTTATGTTTTTTCTTGGCATACCCATCTTAAAAACCTTAATTCAAATTAATACAATAAAAAGTTAAATAAAACCTTGACCAAAAGCTATAGTGAACAAGATAAGTCAAAATTCATAACTAATTGAAAATAAATATAGGGTATTTAAGAGAAAAACTTTAAATCAAGACCAGAGAATGTTTGTGGATTTTGATAACTCTTCCTCATATAAAATAAATAATATACAAAATGTCAGAAACCTGTTGGCGTATATCAAGAAACAATGTCACCTTTTTGTATGGTCCTCTTTTTTTTATTCATAATATATATATATATATATATATATATATATATATATATATATATATATATATATATATATATATATATATATATATATATATATTAACCATTAATATTACATAACCCCTCAAACACTAGTCACGATAATGGCTATGATTATGAATTTATGAGTCGGAAATTGGAAGAATATGAAATATTTTGTTTTCCAGTGGTTCATTTGTATGTGATAAATATATTTTTTTTGCAACGTCGATTTTATTGTATAAAAATATTATAAAAAAGTAAAAAAGAAATTACAAAACACATGCATCTACGCTTTTAATATTACAATATACGGGCAAGTAGTTTTTTTTTTTAATTTAAATTTATATATTATGCGACGTAATTAATTATATATATATATATATATACAAATTAAAAGACGAAAAGATCTCAAAAATTGCCCACCACCACACATACATGGCATTAACTTAGTTCCTTTTGCTTCAAACACAACTCCCCACCCCCAACTTGATCTAATTTCATTTAAGTTTTCTTACAAAGGTGGTCCAATAACACTCCACTATGATGCTTTTAGTATCTATATCTATGTATTATATTCAATTTAGTATCTATATATTATTATTATTATTTCATTAATTATATTGCATTTAGTATCTATATCTATATATTCATTATATTGAATCACTTTTGTTACAAATATTAGAAAGCAAGGAACTCAACGATTTTTCAAGATAGATATATACACATCAACTGAAGCAGCGTGGTAGAAGATATTAAAATTAGAATATGGTCTTGGATAAAGACGTCGAATCCACATTCCTTCTCTTACGAAATTCCTAGTCCGTTCACTTATAACCCAATGGATCGGAGTGTCTTTCACAACAATTGTTTGATATGTACGCGTGCCCAAATGGCAACGAGTTTTTAATTTGTGGGCTTGTGAAATGTTGTGCTTGTAATGTAAGTTGACATTTTGCACAATTAATTAATAAAAAATCCGAATTTTTTCGAAAAAAAAAAAATTGGATATGATCTCAAACAACGGGGGTGCTAATTAATGCAATAAACCCTCCTAATCCAAATATTTATGTACTAAGGGATATGGTCACGTGATCATCACGTGCTCAGTATAATATATGGTCTAACCAGACATTAATTATCTATGCAGAATGCTTACAGTGATAAATTATGAGTGTGTGTTTAAATTAATTAGGGTGATCGTACGTACTTTGTCTGGGTGCTAATTTATATGAACCTGATCATAGCTTGTCAAGCTAGTACATGCATGAATGGTCTATACTCTATACTGGTTTTGCCATGCATAAGCCCCTGCTCCTATTAATTAATTAATTAATTAATTATTTATTTATTTAATTAATTAATTAATTAATTAATTAGGGCCCATCAGTTTATAACTCGTTGATATACCTAATTGGGCCGACCCAATGGGCCCCAATTCATTTAACAATTAGGCCCAATACACGAAAGTATTTGGGACCATTACGCGAAAGCCCAAGCACCTTCAAAATAAGGCTTGGGCCCAACAAAATAAGCCCAACTCAATCAACGACATATAAATAGAAGTTTTATTCATTTGTAAAGGTACGTTCTCATTATTGATTATCCACCACGAGTTTATTCTCTCTATTCCCTTTACGATTCGTACATCTGACTTGAGCGTCGGAGGGGTTTCCGCCGGATCAACCCCCGGCTTAGTTCACGTGTGCTTATTTTGTAGGGACCTCAGGAGCATCGAATTGACTAGCTACTGATCAGCTTTGCTCTCCCAACTTGTTTCCTATACTCCCTAGGTGAGCTACACATTAGCATCATCATTTAATGATATACCTAATTGGGCCGACCCAATGGGCCCCAATTCATTTAACAATTAGGCCCAATACACGAAAGTATTTGGGACCATTACGCGAAAGCCCAAGCACCTTCAAAATAAGGCTTGGGCCCAACAAAATAAGCCCAACTCAATCAACGACATATAAATAGAAGTTTTATTCATTTGTAAAGGTACGTTCTCATTATTGATTATCCACCACGAGTTTATTCTCTCTATTCCCTTTACGATTCGTACATCTGACTTGAGCGTCGGAGGGGTTTCCGCCGGATCAACCCCCGGCTTAGTTCACGTGTGCTTATTTTGTAGGGACCTCAGGAGCATCGAATTGACTAGCTACTGATCAGCTTTGCTCTCCCAACTTGTTTCCTATACTCCCTAGGTGAGCTACACATTAGCATCATCATTTTGGCGCCGTCTGTGGGAACGATGCAAACCAGATCACGTAGCCAACAAGATCCTCCTGAGGCATCAGCTCGGAGAGAAAACGACACAGCTAATAACCTCCCCACCCGTGGAGGATCTGGCATCCCACCTCCTCCACGCGCCGCGGAACAACTTCCTCCACGTGCTACGGAGCCAGCTCCTACACGTGCTGCAGACCCACCTCGCGAGGTTCAGGTGATCCCTCCTCGGGACCCACCACTCGCCGATCCACCACTCCCTGCTCCTCGAACGGTTCAAATAACCGAGGACGCGCTCCAACGCATGATAGCGGAAGCTTCTACTCGCGCCGCCACGGAGGCCGTAACTCAATATATCGCCACGATGGGAGCGAACGCTCCCAATGCGATACCGGCACAAGCTCCACCTATAGTACCACCTGTGGCTCCACCGCCAATCCAAAATCAAATAAGCGTCTCCTCCTCTACGTCGGACCCACGGTCCCGAGTGCAGCTATCTACTAACCACAGAGGAGCACAGCCCAGACAGCAACGTCGGCGCTCACCCCTACGGGGGAACGCATCACCACCGAGAGTCCCTCTCTTTAATGAGGGAGAAGGCGAAGTAAACAGCCGAATGTCTCGCCAAAACCCTTTCTCCCAACCAAATAATCAAATGGGTGAAAGAATGCCTCTCCCAACAAGACGCAGTCCTTTCACCACAGACATCCTCAACGAGGTATTGCCTCATGGAGTAAAGATCTCGGGGTTACCTCAATTTGAAGGGACCACCGACCCACAGGAGCATATAGAGAAATTCAGTGCCATGGCGGATTTGTATGGCCCAACAGATGCTGCGATGTGCAAGATGTTCCGCACCACTCTCTCCAAGAGGGCAATGAATTGGTTCAACTCCCTACCCATAGGGTCCATAGACACCTTCGCTCGGTTGTCGACCCGATTCACCAACCAATTCGCCATCAACAAACAATACGCCAAGACCCCAGCTCATCTTTTCTCTGTAGTACAGAGAGATAACGAAACGCTCCGCAACTACATTAAGCGTTTCGTAGAGGCCGTCCACGAAGTCCCCAGTGTGGGGCAAGACATGCTTTCCGGGATTATGCAGCAGAACTTGAAACCTGGTAGATTCAAAGAATCTATCGCCGGAAGACCCCCAGGCAACTTAGAGGAGTTGCTGAATCGAGCCGAAAAATACGTCAGGATAGAGGAAGCCTCTACCCACGCTCCTCCTAAAAGGAAAAGAGAAGATGACCGTCAAGACAATAGGAGACGTGACGACCGACGTCCACCACTTCCACCTCAAAGCCAACCCTCTTCCTCCTACAATAGATTCACTCCGCTAAACGCTCGCCTCACAGAAATCCTTCACGTGATAGAGCAGAAAGGTTTAGCAGAACCTCCACGTCCTATGCAGCCAAACGCAAAGCGAGAAAAATCGGATCGTTATTGTCGATTCCATAAGGACAGAGGGCATACTACGGAAGAGTGTGCACAACTTAAAATGGCGATTGAGAGGCTGATCAAACAGGGCCATTTAGGCGAATACGTCGATAAGCCGCGAAATAAACGCCGTGATGATCCTCCACGCCGAGATAACAACCGAGATCAACAACAAAGACGAGAAGATGGGGGTCACCGACGTGACCTAGATAACAATGATAACCAGCCTACCCGAGGAATCATCTCCTTCATCTCCGGGGGACCGGCGGGAGGCGATTCACATAATGCAAGACGCACACTCGCTCGATCAGCGCGCATGAATCAAGAACGCGCTTCTCCATCCGAACGCGTATATCAAATACGAAGACCTGATCACAGTATAGTCTTCAACTCCTCCGACCTTGAAGGTCCAGAGGAAGACCATGTCGACGCATTAGTGGTAACAACAACGGTGGCCAACTTCTTGGTCAAGAAAATATTAGTGGATGGTGGGAGCTCAGCTGACATCATGTACCTCCATGCTTTTAAGCAGCTAGGCATAGATAATGCCCGTTTTAGTCCCATCTCCACACCCCTGAAAGGGTTCACAGGAGAAGGCATTTTGTCAATGGGAGAAGTGGAGCTGCCTGTTTCTTTAGGGGAAGACCCCTGTCGAATCACGAAACTAATCAAGTTCCTCGTCGTCGACAGGCCATCACCCTACAACATCATTCTGGGGAGGCCAGCCATCCACACATTCAAGTCAGTACCTTCCTCCTACCATCAGAAATGGAAGTTCCCTACTCCCTATGGAATGGGAGAAGTGCTTGGAGATAGACGTCTCGCTCGAGAATGCTATGCAAGGGCCCTACGAGAACCCTCAAAGAAGCCTAAACCGCCCGGAAAGGGAGACGATACCCAAAAATCCGACAAACGGAAGTGGGTCAATGCAATCATTGAGGACAATAAAGAAATCCTCATCAGTGTACCAGACGATAGCATCAAGCTAGCAGCTGTCGAAGAGCTTAAGCTCATAGAGCTCACACCTGGAGATGATTCCAAACTCCTACGCATCGGATCTGATTTAGATCCTGAGACGGAGCAGCAGCTAATCAACTTCCTGCGACACAATGGAGATGTGTTCGCATGGAAAGCCCAAGATTTGTCGGGCATTCCCCCTCAGGTAGCCCTACATCGACTTAACGTCGACAAGAGGATGAAGCCAGTCAAACAGAGGAAACGAACGTTTGGACCCGAACGCAACAAGCATATCAAAGCAGAAGTGGCTAAACTTCTAGAGGCAGGTCATATACGACCAGTTCAGTATCCTGAATGGTTGTCGAACGTGGTGCTCGTTCCTAAACCCGGAGGAAAATGGAGATTATGCGTAGACTTCACTGACCTCAACAAAGCCTGTCCTAAGGACCCATTTCCTCTACCCAGAATCGATCAGCTCATCGATTCGACCTCGGGGTGCGAACTCCTCAGCTTCCTCGATGCATACCAAGGATATAACCAGATCTTACTTACACCAGAAGATCAAGAGAAGGCTAGTTTCATCACTGACCAAGGCATCTACTGCTATCAAGTCATGCCCTTCGGGTTAAAAAACGCAGGAGCCACCTACCAGCGTCTAGTGAACAAAATGTTCGCAGATCAGATCGGGAAAAATATGGAGGTGTATATCGACGACATGCTCGTCAAAAGTGTCAAGGTCTCGGACCACCTAATTAATCTGGATCAGTGTTTCGCCACCCTGCGAAAATATAAGATGAAGCTCAACCCCCTCAAATGTTCATTCGGGGTTAAGGGAGGCAAATTTTTGGGTTATATGATTTCGCAGCGAGGAATCGAACCTAATCCCGCTAAAATCGAAGCAATCACCTCCATGGCTCCGCCAACATCGATCAAGAAAGTTCAACAACTCAACGGCTGTTTAGCATCCCTGAATAGATTCATTTCAAGATCAGCGGACAAGGCTCTCCCATTTTTCAAGATTCTAAGGGGAGGAAAAAAGTTCGAGTGGGATGAGGCATGTCAAAAAGCCTTCACTGAGCTAAAGTCATACCTCGCTTCACCACCCTTGCTCACAAAACCTCAGCCGGGAGACACACTCATGTTGTACTTAGCTACCTCGGCTGATGCCATCAGCGCGGTCCTCATCCGAGATGGAGGAAGAGGTCACCAACCCATATACTACATAAGTCGCGCTCTTCAAGGGGCCGAGCAACGCTATACCAATATGGAGAAGCTCGCTCTCGCCCTCATCAACGCAGCCCGGAAGCTTCGACCTTACTTCCAGTCACATCAAGTAGTGGTTCTCACCAATTATCCACTGAAGCAAATACTAAGGAGTCCCGAAACGTCCGGACGATTAGCAAAATGGGCTATAGAGCTAAGTGAATACGGAGTAGAATTCAAACCCCGCCCAGCTATCAAAGCGCAAATACTGGCTGACTTTCTAGTCGAAATGACCACAGTAGAAGAAAGCACCTCTCTACCTACTTGGTCCGTCAGCGTCGATGGATCTTCTACTACAACAGGAGGTGGAGCGGGCATCGTACTGACAAACCCCGACGGAGACGAATTCGAGTATGCTCAACGCTTCGAATTCACAGCCTCGAACAACGTCGCTGAGTATGAAGCGCTGATAACAGGAATCCGCCTCGCCCTAGCAGCCGGAGCGCGCAAGCTCCTAATCCAAAGCGACTCTCAGCTCGTCGTCAACCAAGTACTTGGAGCTTACGAGGCTAAAGAAGACACCATGGCCAAATACGTAGCTCTCGCGCACACTCTCTTATCTAAATTCGAGAGCTACGAGATAAGACAGGTACCTCGCTCCAATAATATCCATGCTGACAAATTAGCTAGGCTTGGAAGCTCCATGGCCAGCATCGGAAGTCGGAAGGTGACGCTCCTCACCTCACCTCAGCCAGAGATAACTTCACCCACAGAAGTACAGTACACCGAGGAGGATGAACCATGCTGGTTCACTCCAATCCTGAAGTATCTCAAGAAGGGAGAACTTCCAGCGGAATCCACCGAAGCGCGAAAGTTAAAAACGAGAGCCGTTCGCTTCGTCATAGTGGGAGAAGAATTATACAAACGAGGGTTCTCATTCCCTTACCTCAAGTGCCTCGACCCGACCACAGCGGATTACGTACTTAGAGAAGTACACGAAGGCATCTGCGGAAATCACTTAAGCGGGAGAACTTTAGCTCTCAAACTACTGAGGCAAGGCTACTATTGGCCAACGATGCATGAAGACGCGAAGAAGTTAGTCCGGAAGTGTAAACCCTGCCAAGAGCATGCAAATATCACTCACCTACCAGCGGCATTAATGCAACCGATTGACAGCCCCATCCCTTTCGCCCAATGGGGGATGGATTTGGTCGGACCATTCCCGCCCGCCACAGGAGGACGTAAATACCTCATCGTAGCAGTGGACTACTTCACCAAATGGGTGGAAGCTGAACCCTTAGCACGCATCCGAGAAGAAGAAGTCATCCAATTCCTATGGAAGAACATCGTCTGTCGCTTTGGGATCCCACGCTCCATTATCTCAGATAACGGAACCCAATTTTGTGGTGACAAAGTAAAGAATTGGTGCCTCGGCTTAGACATCAAACAGTTCTTCACATCCGTAGCCAATCCACAAGCTAACGGCCAGACGGAGGTCACGAATCGCACCATACTCCAACACCTCAAGACAAGGCTTGGAAGTGCCAAAGGGAAGTGGGTGGACGAATTGCCTAACGCACTATGGGCTTATCGCACAACCCCAAGAGCAGCAACTGGAGAGTCTCCCTTCAATCTAGCTTTCGGAACAGAGGCAATCGCACCCGTCGAAATCGGAGAACCATCTTGGCGAGTCACCAACTACGACCCAACAGCTAATGAAGAGGCTATGCGGGGAAGCCTAGACCTCGTAGATGAGTTACGTGAGATCGCATACATCCGACAACAGATGTATAAATCACGCATGGCCAAGGCATATAACTCAAAGGTTCGCCCTCGCTCCTTTCAAGTCGGAGATCTAGTCCTCCGAAAAGCTGAAGCCTCCCACCCCATCGGAAAGCTTGACCCAAAGTGGGAAGGACCGTATAAAATCACAAAGGTGGTCAACACTGGAGCATATCGCCTCGAGAACATTGACGGAGACCCTATACCCAGAACATGGAATATAGGGAACCTCAAACGGTTCTACGCCTAAGGTATACATCTACCTTACTTCTGATCAGTTGAGATCATCAACCATATTTCTACTAAAGAAAAATTAATTACAAATTGTCACCCATGCAGGCTCCACAATCTTCCACGTCATTCGTCTTGCAAAGCTGCTTAGACATGGTTGGAAATTCCGCACCACATAACAAGGTGCGTTAATGTCCCTCCTAAACTGGGGGGCTAGTAATTGCTACTTACATCAGAAATTCATAATCACATCCCATCGTCTCCTTACAGGTCGAGAACCTACTACGTGAGGATGTATATTAAGCAATCAATGCGCTGCTTGCTCGGCAACACTCCATACCACATCGTCAAGGGTAACTATACTTCTATTAGAACTCAACACACAGATAATCTCATTTACGATTACTAACGTGACAAAATAATCCCACTAGCAGGCACGATCGCATAGCAACTCGCGACAACTCACAACTTCATTTCATGTCTTGGAGTGCGAGAAAGAAAAATCAAATCCGTAGTAGGGTACGTGAAAGCGCAATACGCATCCCCTATGCTTCAATTACTAAGTCTTCAATACAAATGCTTAGACAAAATTCTTTTTTCTCAATTATATTTGACAGGCATAGAAACGCCAAAGGAATTCATTTTACCATCAACGCAGCAAAACGAACGAGTACAAGCAAGACGTGGAAGAAGAAGAACAAGTGTAGTACAATCACTTAGAACAATTTTTATCAAGTCAATTTTTTTTTCTTTCTCGCTCCACCAGTAGTTATTTACCTTTGCCTCACGTAGGCCCATCGCATTAGTCATTTACTTACATTCGCCTCACATAGGCATGTAACAATTCTCCTATGCTATCGTTGAATAAATAATATTTTTCGCTTTACTATCTACGCCTTTACGTCTATACAAATAACCTCTTACGATCATCTGCGACAACTCGAGGAATTTCTACATGGACCTCCTCACGAAGCAAACCACTTGAAGAACCTCCCAACATAGAAGGCACATTCTTCGATGCCTTCTTCGACGTCTTATTCGCTTTAGCTTGAAGTGCCGCAAAGGTGATACCCCCATCTACAAAAGATAACAAACACATAAGAGACATGAGGTATATACTACCACGGAACTAAAAAAAAAAAAAAAAAAAAAAAAAAAAAAAAAAAAAAAAAAAAAAAAAACACAAGTCAAGGCAACAAAAGGATATACAACGCTGACCCTTCGGCTTTGGTATTAAAACCCTCGGGTCAAATTCCACATCACACAATCCCGACTCTTCAATCCTTTTCGCCATATTCGCAGTTATCGTGAAACTCTCGCACGAAGGATTCCAAACAACAGGAACTTCAAAACTGGGAGCCCTCACATAAAAAAAATGGGTCTTCCATTTCCCCAGAGACAACTTCACACTCTTCACGAATCGATAAGGAACGCGAGGATGAAAACAAAAGAAAGGCGTCATATTGGGACGATGTAACGTAAATAACGCCTTGAACAAACTCACGGTCATAGGCAAACCAACTAAAGACAACCTATGGTGAAACGCCTCGAACGTAAGAACTGCAGTCGGCGTTAACTGACTGTACCCTATCTTAAATTCCTCGCAAACCTTCAACAAGGTCGGATGCGGTGTAATCTGAGATGTACACGTCAAGTAACCCAAAAACACCGTATGAAATCCATCGGGTGGTGAATACAAACGGTCACCCTTCTGAGGCAACAACAACTCAACATTCCTTGGCGCTCCAGATAAGCGACGAATAAAGTGCAGATGCTCTTCCGTCAACGCACTATCAAAATCAACTAAGTCCAAATTAATTAGCTTCTTTTTCTTTTGCCTCCTCTTATCAACCTCAACATCACCTGCGGAATATCATCTTCCACCCCCTCGTCATCCGTCGGCTCAACTTCACTACTTGACACCGGATGTTCACTCACCAAAGGAGCTTCATTCGAATCATCACTATCGCTCCCAAAATCTACGACTCGACGCCCATAGCGACGTCTACTAGAATCCACATCATCAACAGTAGGGCAAATATTAATATTGTTACGCATTTCTACATCGTCACTCCACGATTCAATGATTTCTCGCCGATCAAAACTCCCTCCATTTAAAACACCACGCACATCGTCCCCCTCGGAAACTCGCCCTTCAATTACGCCCGAACCGGACCAAAAACCACCCACCGACGCGCCCTCACGCGCGCGCGTCAGCACAGGAGCAACTGCTCCACGCGCGCGCGCGTCTGCCAACGCAGAATAGCCGCGTGGCACCTTCCCTGCATCACACGCGCGGTCACGCGCGCCCAATCTCCCCAGCGCGCGCGCGTCACCAGCCCCCACACCATCCGCCACCGACGCGCGCGCACGCGCCCCGTGATTGGGCAGCGCGCGCGCGTCAGCACTGCCACCACCAACCAGCACGCGCGCGTCGGGACACGGTCCAATCCCGCGCGCGCGTTTCCCCACCTCCGACGCGCCTGCAGCAGCAACTGGCCCACGTGGCCTGCTGTTTCTCTCTCCTCTCTCCTCGTTCTCCGTGCAAGCCGCCGGCTCATCATCTCCTCTCGGCTCCAAAGCCGCCTCGACGCGCGCGCCCACACACACAATTTCACGGCTTCCGGCGCGGCTCAAGCCAGCAGCCCCCCTTTTCTCCCTCATCTGCACAAAATTCCGTGCATCTTCTACTGCGGATTCGATTTCCTCACCCGATACCACAAGTTTCTCGCGTTCTACACCCACCGTCCCAAAGGTTTTTCTGCCCCCTCCAACCGGATCTCGAAGTTTAATTCGTAATGAATTCGAATTACCCGAGTTCGACATCAGAAATATTTTTCCCCAGAGAAGCACTCAAGAAAACAACAGATTTTCTACTCTACCGCAAAAAAAAATTTCCAAGAGAAGAATAGCACAGAAGAAGATTAAGAATTAAAAATACATACCCATATATATTTCGCAGGAGTTGAAGTTTAACGCTTTCCACCGAAAAAGGAGTCTATTTATCTGGCCCTAGTATATTATTTACAACCCTTAAATATATACCTGGCTGCCAAATAAATACAATAATCCCTTATTTAAATTAAGGAATTATTTCACCACCAATTCAATAAACGACGCAATTAACTCTCGACACGACCCGGATACCTCTACACAAGTTCCCATCTCGAATCGAGAGTTGGGGGGCTTAATGATATACCTAATTGGGCCGACCCAATGGGCCCCAATTCATTTAACAATTAGGCCCAATACACGAAAGTATTTGGGACCATTACGCGAAAGCCCAAGCACCTTCAAAATAAGGCTTGGGCCCAACAAAATAAGCCCAACTCAATCAACGACATATAAATAGAAGTTTTATTCATTTGTAAAGGTACGTTCTCATTATTGATTATCCACCACGAGTTTATTCTCTCTATTCCCTTTACGATTCGTACATCTGACTTGAGCGTCGGAGGGGTTTCCGCCGGATCAACCCCCGGCTTAGTTCACGTGTGCTTATTTTGTAGGGACCTCAGGAGCATCGAATTGACTAGCTACTGATCAGCTTTGCTCTCCCAACTTGTTTCCTATACTCCCTAGGTGAGCTACACATTAGCATCATCACTCGTCAAATTTAATCTAATAATGCATGTGCAATTTTGTACTTAGGTGTTCATAAAATTTAATTTATACACCCAGAGGGGCTTGACTATTCTAAGTGCAACACTGGACTTTTTCTAATTAATCACGTGATTAATTAGCCACACCAATTTTAAATTTAGTTTTTGTTTTTAAGCAAAATTAGCAATTGTTAAACTACTTGTGAATGAACATTTGTATACTGTAGGACTCTCATATGAATTCAAATAATATATAGGCCCAACATACGCCAAACATTGCCATAACCGGGCTTTTGGTATAACATATAGGGGTAAATTACAACCAACCCCCTGAGGTATGGTCAATTTATGAAAAAACCTCTCTTGTTTGGATAATTATATATATCTACCCCCTCAACTATAATTTTTTTCTTACATCTCCACCCTTATGGTGTCAAATTCAACATAATCATCTAGATTTCGTGGAATTGTGTTCTAGTTTAATTTGTACTCATTTTGTGTAAACATACCGTTTCTGGTGCACCAGAATCTGATATATACAAGCCAAAAAACACATATTATGATCATCTTGCTTCAACATGTGGAGTTCGAATGGGATAAAACGGGTACAAAAATTGATAATACTCCATATAATCTCGAAGATTCTACTAAATTTGAAACCTTAAGGGTGGACGTGTAAGAAGATTTATAGTTGAGGGGTGGTTGTAATTACCCAAACAAGATGGGGTTTTTTTGTAATTTAGGCATACCTCAGGGAGGTGGTTGTAATTTACTCAACAGAGAGAGAGAGAGAGAGAGAGAGAGGAGATATTGCAAAGGATTCAGGGCAATGACAAGTCATTTTCTTGAAGATGAAGCAGCACAATAGGTGTTGGATGGATCATCACTCTCACTAATAAAAATAATAAATTGCATGACAGAAGGGAGGGTGGAGATCCAATGTTAGCCTTTATATTTGACATGACTCATTTGGCATACCTTCCCATATTACGTCATCCTTACCTCACAACCCCCCAACCCCACCCTACCCCTACCCCCCACCCCCACCCCCACCCCCCCTCCATTTCTTGTCCGTTTCTGATCATTTATAACTTGACACCATCAGTGCTTAAAATAGACGATCACAATAATAAGGGTAAATTACCATCGAGTCCACGAATGTGATACATGATGTACTTAAATTTTAGCCTGCACTCGAGAAAATATAGGACCTCTGTGTGAAAAAATAAAAGAATAGGAAAAAGAAAAAAGAAGAAAAAAAAAGGGTTTTTTTTGCATAATTAATAATAATTGGGGCTTTTTTGTATTAATTTGAATTTTGGATGGGCTAATTAATAAATATTGGGTGGGCTTAATAAATATATAGGTATAATATGGGGAAAATTTAGTAATATAAGGGTGGGCTTAGTTCACCTTCCCAAAGGGGTGGACTTGTCCCTGATTACAACCACCGCGGAGGTATATGATCAAATTACGAAAAAAACCATCATGTTTGGATAATTACATTTACTCTTTAACTATGAATCTTCTTACATCTCCACCATTATGGTGTCAAATTCAACGTAATCATCTAGATTATGTGGAATTTTCTCTAGTTTGTACTCATTTTGGGCAAAAATAGAGGTTTTGTTGCACCACAATCTGATATATACAAGCCAAAAAACACATCTTATGATCATCTTGCTTCAAAATGTGGAGATATAATGGGATAAAAACAGGTACAAAATTGAGAATATTCCATATAATCTAGAAGATTCCATTAAATATGAAACCAAAAGGGTGAACGTGTAAGAAGGTTTATAATTGAGGGGGGTGATTCTAATTACCTAAACAATAGGGATTTTTTGTAATTTGACCATACCCTCAAGGGTTGGTTGTAATATTCCCTAATAATAATAACATCTTTAAAATATGATGCAATTTAAAATCACACCAAGATATAATTATTTAATCTTTCAAATTAATATATTTAATTTAAAAAAAAAAGTTTAATTAGGAGGGTTAAAACTTCGAAAAAAGGAAAAGGGTAATACCGTAATACAAATAAATGAATGAAGACGACGACGTTGCATAGAGACAGTTGTCCAAATTGGCATAGAATTAAAAGCGATAGGGTAACAGGATATCATGTGTATTTCCATGAATGGGAGTACAGAATCCAAAAACCCTCCCACGATCTACTTTTCAACTATTTATTGATCATGTCGTCACCATGACGTCATTCCTCTTAAAAGTAAGATTACGCATTTATTATCATACTCAAGTACTCGGCCAATCTTTTTTAAATTAATTTAATGCTTTTACTTTTCTTCCCATTATTATTATTACTATTACTTTTTTTCCCATTATTATTATTTCATTTACTTTAACAAAATCGGTAGTCAGATGTTACACATGTTTATTTATATAGGGTGAATTTGAACCGTAGATTTGATTAATAATTATCCTAAACACACATACACGTACATGTGCGATATTATATGTAGATCTATGGCTTAAATCTACCAAAATGTAAACGATAGGGGTGTGTACGGGTCGGTACGGGTCGGTTTTTGCAATAATCCAAACACGTACCGATAATATCGGTTTTCCATATTTTAAAACCGTGTATGTCGGTTTTTTTTCGGTTCGGTACTAATCGGTTTTTCGGTTTTCGGTGAACGGTATCGGTATCAATTCGGTTTATTTTCGCTTTCGGTTTCGTTATCGGTTCGGTATAAAACCGGTGTATAATTAACGGTGAATTTTGACTTCTATCACATTTCTTTGAGAAAATTAACAAGTAACAATAAAAAATCAACAAATAAAATAAAAAAAAAATAAAAAAAAAAATAAAAACCTGCTGCCATAAAAAAACAGAATGAGATTACAACTAATAAACTTGATGTCATTAATGTCATCTTCAAAAAAAGTTAACATGTTGCCTAACACAAAAGAAGTTCAGATTAAGTATCTGAGTACCAAAAAAACTTAAACAATGTAGCCACAACCCAAAAGAAGTCAAATTACACCACATATTAATAAGTCTCTAAACGGCAACAGAAACAAGTTTCAAAAAAACTTATATGGTAATTTAAACTTGAGTACTGATGAAGAATTGATTGAATTGTTTTGTATTCTTAAATCGGTTCGGTTCGGTAAATCGGTTCGGCAATTTTCTTTTTCTCCATACACGTACCGATTTTCTCGGTTTTTCAAAAAATATTTACCGTGTATGCGGTTTTAAGTCGGGACGGTATATATCGGCTCGGTTTTTTCGGTTTTCGGTTCGGTTTTTCGGTTTCTCGGTTTTTATGCTCACCCCTAGTAAACGACCAGGTGTAGCATCTGATTTTCCAACGAATTCATCTCCCGGGTGCTTTTTCAAATGAAAATTTAAAAAAATAATTCCATGAATTTATCTTTTCTTTAAAATGATTTAACTTCTAAAATAATTTCTTTCACTAATACACGCATAGTAGAAAAATGACTATTTACTATAATTTTTTTTGCTACGGTAAAAAACCGTAATAATACGTGACAGTCTTAGAGTTCTAGTAAATGCTAGAATTTACCGTAACAAAGTTTTTGTCATGTCCGTATATACCGTATATACAACGATGCAAACTCGTATGCATAGCAAAAGTCATTTTACTACCGCTTATGGTTGCAGTAAAAAATCATTATCACTAGTACATCTAGGATGCCGAAAAAAATGCAAGTTTAAACACATATAATTTATGGATACACACTTATAATTGACAGTAACAAATATATTAGTGTTTGGAATATATTTTTAGAATTTGTGAATCTGTATATAAATTTAATATTTAATATTGATAAATACATACTCATATTTTTTTTAGTACTTCGAGCATCTTCCACCCTTAACACCAATTTTTCATCAAATTCTATTTTTTGTGGTGAAAAAATGGTGTTATCTCCCACCCGTAGCACAACATTCTATATTTTTTCTATTTTTAATAACAAAATAGTGTATTTGGTCTCCCACCAATTCTATCAAATTTTACACCAAATAATAAAATATTAATGTTTCACCATTTTACCATTTATATAGAATAGGATTTGGTTTGGTCTCCCATGGTATTTCACCAAATATGTTATAAAATTATAAGTTTAATGTTAATTGTAAATTTTGTCTATTTTATTAACAAAATATTGATTATGAATTTAATTAAAATAATGATTTTATTAACTATATAATTTAAAATTTATGATAAATATAAAAAAATTATTGAAACATGAATCAAAATCGTCTTAAATTATTATACATATGGCAAATTACGGCCCTCCCTTTGAGTTATGGTCAAATTATGAAAAGTCCATCATGTTTGGGTAATTAATAATTATAACTACCCACATCAACTATATATTATCTTATGAAAATACCCCTCCAAATGTGAATTTAAGGATGTTAAATCGGTAAAATCGAACATTTTCGGTACGCCAACATTTCATACCGTTTATGTTTTTCACCAAGTTTCCATATTCATTTTTTTATAAATAAGGAGTTTATTTATTTAATTTATTTTATTTTTATGTTGATTTTTTTACCATGCATGTTGTCTGTTTTTTTCCCAATTCCCCATGTCATATATACCCACTCATTGTTTTATAATTCAGAGAAGAGATACTGTGTACCCTGTGGTCTTAGGGTCAACGGTGATCGATAATACCTTTTTACTGTTCATTATATTGTTTTTTTACTTATCTACAGTCACATTATATATAGTGATCATTTATATAAAAATCTGATCTAGGCAGCAGTTGAAGCAGAAAAAAATAACATTAGTACTGTAAATTAATTTGAACTTTATTCAATTGTTTATATTGATTTATATATAGTTGATTTCGAACAAATGGTTGTTCTTGTTTGTCGCCGTATTATTAATTATTTTGGCTCGATATACCACGGTAACGGGTAACAGCATATATATACAATAATGCAGAAATGTTATGTATAGATATTCAATAATTTATGAAAGATAAAAGAAGAAAAAAAAATATTAATATAATTATATTAATAGTGATGAAAGTGAAAAGTCAAAATGATAAACAGTTAAAACGTAACTATAATAGTGACTGATATAATTGGAGTACTGGGAGTTAAAATATTATTCATGAGGTAAAATAACTTTATAATTAATTATATAGCAGGTGTGGTTGGTGATGCTCTTATAGATATTTTTCAATGCAATAGCTGTAAATAATAATTACTTACTATATATTTTCAAATCTTTTTTACTGTTTGACTAGTATATATACTCAGTTACTCACAATCACTGGCTACATATATTCTTGAAATAAAAAAAAAATATTAATAATGATTAAAAAAAAAAAACATTTATAGATTTATATGCTGATATTTTGGAAAATTCTGCCAGAGGAAGTAAATGAAAAACCTACAAGTTTCAGTTTATGTTATTTGTTTACCTATATCGGATAAGTTTAGATTAGAACTCGTAAACGTCCAGGAACTGCGCGCGTGTGCGAAACGGACACCATTTCCAGTTTCCACGTAATATTGCATTAGCCATGCAAGAACGAACCCCTGGTTTAATTTTCTACTACGTTTACAAAATCTAGTACTTTCAGGCCCGGCGACGGAGGAACGATAGGGGGCCGGGGCCCGACAAACTTCAATGCTATTCACGCGATGTCAGTACCAGGGGGCAGTGGCGAATCCAGGATTTTTGTCAAGGGTGTTCGAAATTAAATATAGTAAAAAATATAATGATTGGCTAATAGTTTACGGGGGTTCAGGGGCTGCGCCCCCGATTTTTTTTTTTTTTTGAATACTATACACATTAAATAATAAAAAATCTTTAAAATTTTTAAATTTAAAGGGATTATTTTACCATTTTTGGGCAAATTTAGGAAATATTTAGACATAAAATTGGTGAAAATATTAAACGAGTGGTAAACATATTATAGTTGCAAGTGACAAAATGTACGTTTCATTAGCAGATTTTGAATTTTCAAAAAGAAAAAAAAAACCCACATAGTTGTAAATATAGAAAAAAATTGAAATAATACACATATATATATATATATATATATATATATATATATATATATATATATATATATATATATATATATATATATATATATATATATATATATATATATATATATATATATATTCAATATTTAGAATTTTGGAATAATTTATATTATATTTAATATTAAAGAAATGGTAAATAAATTAAAGTTACAAGTAGCAAAATATATGTTATATTAGGAGATTTTTTTTAAATATTAAAAAATACCTACATATTCAACATTTTTTAAAACAATTGAAATATTGAATTTTGGAATAATTTATATTATATTTAATATTAAAGAAATGGTAAATAAGTTAAAGTTACAAATAGCAAAATATATGTTATATTAGGAGATTTTTTTTTTAATATTAAAAAATACCCACATATTCAAAATTTTTTAAAACAATTGAAATATTGTATGTAATTGAAAATTAGGAATAAAAAAGAAACAATAATATGAGAGGTTGAGACTCTCAGGTTTCGAACCCTGTACCTCGGACGAATTCTATAGAGCACTTAACCAGTTAAGCTACAGCATGCATTGACAAAGTTTTACATTTGCAGTTATATAATGATAAATATATAGGAAATAATTTTTTTTTAAAATCAAGGGTGTGCAGTAGCACACCCTTGGACCACACTAGATACGCCACTGCCAGGGGGCGTCTAACCACAATGGTCCATGCACAACCTACATTTTTTTAATTTGTAATATATAATATATATATATATATATATATATATATATATATATAATAACAATTTAAACATATATCTACTTTTTTCATCCTCAATACACAGAATTCAGAAAATTAATTATCCTCACAATCAATTTACTCAGTTACTCAGACCTTCATTCTCATACATAAATGTACCCTGTACAGAGTACACCCATTATTAAAAATAAAAAAAATAAAATAAAATAAATAAATGTACGCGTATATACATTGTAGGAGAATAGTATAAGCATCTCCCGCGAACTCAATTAAACACTCGACTCTCCTCGTGTACTAACCCATCAGTTTTAAAACAGCCGCCGCCCCCCCACCCCCACCCCCACCCCCCAAACCACCCACCCACCCCAGACTCCTGGCTCGTATATTTATTGCAAGAAAATCATTGTTGCCACAGGGGGTCCAGTTCATGTTGGGGATATAAATGGTATCAACCACTTTCTAGGGTTTCTGGTTCGAACCGGAATAAATTTGGAATGCTAGTAAATTAATTATTTAAATTAAATAACTCCCCCCTTCGAGCAATCAAGAGCCATCATGAATTAGGGGGCTTCTCTTTCTCTCTCTAGCTAATTGCCATGCATTCAGTTCCTTAACGGTTCGTCTAGCTAACTAGTACTATTATTGAGTTGTTATTATTTTTCACGTCGGACACATCACAAAAACTCAATAATGTCTGCTCTTCTTGGGAAAGTTGTAGTAACCAATTACACCGTTTCTGGTTTTTTTTATTATTTATTATTATTATTATTATTATTATTATATATATATATATATATATATATATATATATATATATATATATATATATGTGTGTGTGTGTGTGTGTGTGAGAGAGAGACAATGAATCATATACTCCCTCCGTTCCTAAGTGTCTCTTTTCAATTTTCACAAAGATTAAGAAATTGAAAGTCGAGTTAATAAGGTTAAAACATGATCAATGGATTTAATGCAGTATTGGAAATGAAATATAAAGTAACATATAAAATGAAATAAAAATAATTTTAAAAAGAGACAGTTATTGTGAAACAGATGGAGTATGTTCTACTTATCGGGTGTTAAAGATATTTCCTTATACCAAACTAGTAATTATTCTCGTGTGCACGGGCTAGCATTCCAAAAAGTAACAGAATAATTATTACAATATATGAAAAAAAATACATGTTGTAATACGAAATATATTACACTAATCTTGAAATAACTATTTGTGAAATTAGTATTATATATTAAGATTCTAGTAGATCTTTATATGGTATTTCATTATAAAAAAAAATGGGGTAATCTATAAAATAAATTATTTATTTGTTGAAAAAATGGAGTAATTAATATTTAAAAAAATACAAAGATGTCATTAAGGTTGGTTAGGGTTGCTGAACGTTTTATTCTTTTATTTATAAATATACACCGTACACAAGGATACTGTAATATATTTGGTCGTGGAATTATGCCTAAAATAGTTATTGCAAAAGCTTTAGAAAATAAATCATCAAAAATATTTTGTCAAATTTAAGCTAAAATTTAGATTTATTTTGCAACCACATAAACTTATAGATCATTTATCTGCTTGAACTTAATTTGTATTAAAATTTACAAACACTCTCAACTGTTAGAAATTAATAAACTGTATATTATATATACTATGCTGACTTTTACTCATAATCACTAACGTCTAATTTTTTAAAATATTTTGCATATATACCATGTTCAGGGTTAATGATAACTTCTTTATGTAATCACTAGCAATTATCATTTGGCAAACAAAAAATTAATTTCAAAAAAGAAAAGAAAACCTCGATTAATATTAATTAATTAATTTGTTTTTTGTTTTCTTCTAGTTCTCCATGCACCTCCACACCGAATCCTGATGCAAAATCTGAGTGGCCCAAGTTTTAAATACCAAAAAAAGGACAGGTGTAGCAACTAGCAATTGCATCCTCAAATCCACAAATTCTATTTCGTATCTTGTTTTTGAATGTGATATTTTGTTTTATATGCATAATTAATGAAAATAAATATTTATTTATTATAAGCACGTACTAATAGATATCAACTGATATCCTTATACTAGGATACATATGTTAATTAACTTAACACGCATTTTATAAAGTTAAATACAAAACGGGAAAATATTAATTAATTTACACATACATAGTTTGAATATTTGAAAAAAAATTAAAAGATTAAAAAATTAAAAAATAATTTTGAGGAATAATAAATTCACAAGTGGTGGACAGAGTCCCTCACACTGACGTCATAATTCAATAAATGCACCCGACAGTATTATTATTCGAGTGGGTTGTTTAAAGCAAACATTAAATTTTTGTCTCATGAGATTGAATAATGATGATTCACTCTTAACTCTATTTTAGATACACATGCAGGTAGTTTCCCTCATAAATCTTTTAGGTAAACTATTTATAATCTTCCCCATTATGTAATTATTCAATCCCTTATTTATTATCTCTCTCTCTCTCTCTCTCTCTCTCTCTCTCTCTCTCTACATATATATATATATATAGCTAGCTAGGTTCTTGCAAAGATTAATTAATTAAACATATATCATATCACCCCACAAAAGAATTGAATACTGTCTGAAAACCCTAAAATGGAAAGAACAAACAGCAGGGAGTTAAAGAAAGGGCCTTGGACTAGAGATGAAGACCAAAAGCTGCTTGCTTACATTCAAGAACACGGCCATGGAAGTTGGCGCTCTCTTCCTGCTAAAGCAGGTATTAATTATTACTATATATATCTTTTTAATTATTCATTGCATTCTTAATTAAAATTAATTGTTTTTTTCTAGGGCTTGAGAGATGCGGGAAGAGTTGCAGGCTGAGGTGGACAAACTATTTGAGACCTGATATTAAAAGAGGAAAGTTGAGCACGCATGAAGAGAAGACAATTATTCGTCTCCATGCTCTTTTAGGCAACAGGTATATATATATATACATCTATATATATATGTGTATATATATGTACATATGCATATAATATGGTTGTATTTATTAATTAATTTGGATTAGTGCACTCAGGTGGTCGGCAATAGCAGCGCATTTACCAAAGAGGACCGATAACGAGATCAAGAACTACTGGAACACCCGCCTCAAGAAACGGTTGACCCGAATGGGAATCGACCCGGTTACCCACAAGCCAAAGAACATCCCCGGCGGCTCGGCTCAGGCGGCCAACCTCAGCCACATGGCTCAATGGGAAACTGCTCGGCTCGAAGCTGAAGCCAGGCTCGCTCGCCAGTCGTCGTCCAAACTACTTCCGCCACCCAACGATAACCTCCTCCTCCTACATCAGTTCCACCGCAAGTTCAACGCCGCACCGCCGCAGAGGCGGAACCACCACCTGGTGGCCCCGCCGTGTTTGGACGTGCTCAGAGCGTGGCAGGCCACCACCGCGGTTCCCGACTACAGCTTCTTTGGCTCAGCCGCGAACGTAATCGAGTCACCGACTTCTACCCTGAACTTCTCCTGTGGCAGCAGTACTACTCTTACCGTTCCCACAGTCGGTGCCATTATTGAAAATGACGTCATGCCCACGTTCAACAGCTACGACGTGGCGTGTGTGTCGGGGGAGGAGACCGGGTACGCTGACGTGGATGGCAAAATGGAGAATTTGATGCAGCGCCACGACCAAAATAGTAATCTTGCTTATCCAGTCGATTTATACGATTGTGGTGATGATATGACCGCTTCATATGACTTCGCCGCAGATAATTACAACCCTAACCCGTCCGATATGTTCTCCGACAGCGCGGCTGGTGCCCTTGTCGGAGAATTTGACGACAGTAAGAATTATTGGAACGAGTTGCTAAATTTGGTTAGTAGCTCCCCCATGCCTATGTTGTAGGGCGTGACTAATTAATTAATTAATTAGTAGCTCACGACAAATGTATTACGTGTCAATTGTTTGACTAGTTTGACTTAGTTCTTAGGTTTGATGATGCATGTGATTTGCAACGTACTATAAATGTACGACCATTATAAACTGTAACTAGGGTTAGTGTTTCCCTGCAGGAGATTAAGATCTACTTGCATATGTTACCTTTAATTTGCATGCACTTAATTAATTTATGATGATCTTCATATATAGTTGTTTTTATTTTTATTTTTATTTTTATTTCATTATTAAAACCTCTCTCGGGTGAATCAAAGGTATCGATCTAGAGATTCTTACAACCAGTTTTTCGATTTGAAGCTAGCTATCGATTGATCTGTTATTTCACATATCGATCTCCCTCTCTATTATTTATTTGTTTTTTAGCAAAAACACAAAACATGAAATACTATAATCCAAATCGAAACTATACATACATGTTAAATTGATATACAAACATAAAAAAAAAAAAAATCAAGAAATGTACTTAAATATAGTGACAATGGAAATAGATTATACCATCAATTTAATGTCATTTAGCATTATTTTTTGTTTTAAGTTCGTCCTCGTCCCATTTCCTTTGACAATATATTCATTTTATTTTATTTAATATTGCATTATTCGGTATTTGAATTTAATAATATATATTTTTTAAATTTAAAATATAATTATCACTGTATTATATATATATTACAATTTTATAAGTAATATTTTATTCAAATAAGCCTGGCCACATTTCCATTGGGCCTAAATTACAACCCAAGCCCATTTCCATCCGGGTCGACCCATTAAACCGGCCCACTCAGTTCGTGTATTTTAAAGTAAGTAGGCCTAATTATATCTGAAGAAGGGCCGCAATTTAAAAATATCGCCATCACCAAACCAGCAATCGGAGAATGGCCGCCGGCGAAAGTGACGTCAGGAGAATCATGGTGACCTCACTCTCCGCGATGGTGGCGGAAACGACGACGTTCCCGATCGACCTTCTCAAGACTCGGCTCCAACTCCACGGCGAGTCGACTCAGTCAGTCCGTCCAGCGTCTGCGTACAGAATTGCCGTCCAAATCGCTAGAAACGACGGCGTTTTGGGGATGTACAAAGGCCTCTCCCCAGCTATTTTCCGTCACATGTTCTACACTCCGATTCGAATTGCCGGCTACGAGCATTTGCGCAACGTTTTCGCACAATCGTCCGATCGTCCTCTTCCTTTTTACAGTAAAGCAGTAATTGGCGGAATTTCTGGCGCGATTGCTCAGGTAACTATTTATTATCGCCGACTTAATTTCGCTTGCCGGAGTTGAATAAGAAATACTCAGTGCTTTTCATGGTGTGGCTTTGCTTAGTAGAACAAAATTAGGTTATAAGGCCGATTGATTCGATAATAATTATTCTTAGATGAAGAGATGCATTGCTAAGATATACTTCAAATGATCTACCATTGAAATTAGTATAGATTCAAATATTTGTATCGACTGATTGTTTCCCTATCTAATTGGCATGTTAACACCAGTCTTACTTAAGCTAATAACTAGAGGATGCTAATAATTAGTGGGGAGCTTAAGCAATTTATTCCCAAATTCGTTGCTTAATCGATGCCATTGCGTATCCATGTTATCTGTAATCGATGTCTGGTGCTATGAAGTTAGACTAATTGAAATACTATGGATGATTGCTAGCACTTTTACGCGTCGCTCTCTCGAACAAAATTACTGCTAACCATGTATGAAATACTATCAGCAATTCATCTTGTACTGATGGCTAAAAACGACAAGTGTTGCTCCTATTAATTAGTTCTGTAGCTTTTACTTTACGCGAGCGCTTACTTTTGCCTTTCAGCATAGGTAATTGCTAGCCCTGCTGATCTCATCAAAGTAAGGATGCAAGCAGACGGTCTTATGGTCAGCCGAGGTCTTCAGCCCCGATACTCGGGTTTATTTGATGCCCTAAACAAGATTATTCGCGCCGAGGGATATCTAGGCCTTTGGAAAGGCGTGTCTGCAAATGTCCAAAGAGCGTTTTTGGTAAACATGGGAGAATTAGCTTGCTACGATCATGCCAAGAGATTCATAATCGGAAACAAGATTAGTAATGACAATATTTACGCCCATACTCTGTCTTCTGTTATGTCCGGTCTTGCAGCCACTTCGCTGAGCTGTCCTGCTGATGTCATCAAGACTCGAATGATGAATCAGTCTGCTGGGGGTGTAATAACCAATATTAAATATAGAAACTCGTACGATTGTCTTGTGAAAACTGTTAAGGTGGAAGGATTGAGGGCTCTGTGGAAGGGATTCCTTCCTACTTGGGCTAGACTTGGCCCGTGGCAGTTTGTCTTTTGGGTCTCGTATGAGAAATTCCGACAGATTTCTGGGCTACAATCCTTCTAACATTTCGAGTACTAAACAAAAATATTTCTGGCCCGAATGAAAAAAAATATTCTGATATTCTGATATTCTTGGTCGGGCTGATGCACAACACAACACCATAGAGCATTCAAGGTGCGTTTTCTTATTAACTTCGCTCTCTAATGGAACTATCTGTATTCTTGCACTACCTTTGAATCTGAAATGTTGGTCATTTTGAAAAATAAGTTTATCGTATTTTTGTCTTTGGTTTCGTCTATGTCATACCATCTATCTCACTTCATCTAAGCCACTCGGTCCACTACATAACTCTGTCTACATCACCCTCCATTCATGTAAGTGTAGAGAATTTTAGAGCCCAGATTAGAGTTTTGAACTTTTGAGGTATTTATAGGAAAAGGTAATTCCTCGGAGCCCAAATCGGTTAACTTGGGCTTGCTTATTTGGCCCAGTTAGGATAATACTTGGGCCTGTGTCATTAACTCGGGGACTAACTCGATAGGACAAGTCACTGAACCCTTTAATGACCGACTTTATTTGCATAATTAAAGTGACCGTGGTCCAGGGCGAAAAAACTAAAGATCAGATATCTGTTAATTTAAATGAAGATATGGTTTCTTGTTGAGTTTGAGAGAACAATATTTGGAATGCAGTAAACTTTGTTGGTGAGGTATTGATAGCAGTGCAATCAAGAATAACAGTGCTTCTTTTAATTCGTCTGCTGTTTTAGGTAAACCGAAAGCTCCACACGCTATTTCTGCAGTTAGAATTGTTTGGATCATACTGTGTACACAATTGCCGGATTGCATGCAGTTTGGAACCACTAACATTTATTTTTCAAATGTGCTGTGCACTCGTATCGAAATATATTTCCTTATTCATCTCTGCAAGTACGAATGCATAAATAAACCATTCATTTTTCCGATTTTGCGTATGGCAATTAAAGCGCATGTTAGTAGTTGAGGAATAAAGGCCGGGTGAAAAAAATACGTCGATCCCCCACCACGTTTACGGAGACAATTTTGTTAATATATCTTCAATTCCCAACAGTTTTTGTTTTTTAATCAACATAATCGTCTCTATTTGATAATATTAGTAGGGTAAAATTACGGCCAACCCCAGAGGTTATGTCAAATTACGAAAAAACCCCTCTTGTTAAGGTAATTACAACCAATTCCCTCAACTATGAATCTTTTTACACGTCCACCCTTATGGTGTCAAATTCAATAGAATCTTTTAGATTCCGTGGAATGTTGTCTAGTTTGTACTCGTTTTTTGCAAAAGTGCAGTTTCTGATGCACCACAATCTGATATCTACAAGCCATAGAACACATCTTAAGATCATCTTGCTTCAAAATGTGGAGCTCGAATGGGGTAAAATTGGTACAAAGTGGAGAATAATCCACATAATCTAGAAGATTCCACTAAATTTCACACCGCAAGAATGGACGTGTAAGAAGATTTATAGTTGAGGGGTGGTTGTAATTATCTATCACGAAGTGTTTTTTTTTTTTTTTTTTGTAATTTGACCTTAACTCAGGGGATGGCCGTAGTTTACCCTTATTATTATGCATAGAGAAATATTAAAATAAAAAACAATTTCAACTTTTAGTGCATGTTATCATACATAAATGTAGATTACAATTAACTTACACATATCCACGTTTAATACGTGTAACTAGTATTTGAAAATGGATGTTTATTTTTTATTTTGTGGTAGTTGAAAACTGAATATATTTTTTCTAAATTGAAGCCAACATACACTTGTTATTTTTGGACACTAATTGGGACCTTGTTCAGCTTTTCTTTAAAGCACTGTTAATTACTTTGGGCCATACTCTCATAAACAAATGACTACCTAACGAGATTTACGTGCATTGTACTACAGAATTTGTTACAACTGAATACCATTTATATAGCTCAACAATAACCCTGACAAGGTAAATAAATAAATCTTCATATATACAAGGAAAGTTATTTGTGTTAGGTAATATGTGTTTACCTGAAACTTTGTGATAATAGATTTTTTTTTGGGAATATATGATAACTTTGTGATAATAGATTTTTTTTTTTTTTTGAATATATGATAGTAGTACCGATGTATTGCAAAATCTTGAAAAAAAAATATATTGTTTAAATAATATATAGTTTCACCCTGGCTCAAGCCAATATTAATTCATTAGGGGTAGAAATTGGACGGATCGAATCGGAATTATTGCTTTCAGGAGGATTTTGTTTTTCTGCAAGTGAAAAACTAATTCCCAATTTCGTTCAAAAAATCAGAAAAATCGGAATTTCGAAAATTGGATCAGAACCACCACAATTCGGAAAAGAATCAAAATTTTCAGATTCATTTTTGAAATTAAAATCGGATTGATATATTCCTATTTTATCAAAAAAAAAAAATTTGAATATCGACGGAAATTGGAAATGCCGTTCAATCTTGTCACTGCTGAATCGAACCGTGCATATATAAAAAGATTATATCATTTCGTGAATTAAAAACCTCGAAGTTTCTATTTAGTTTTAAGAAAAGTTAATCCCAAATGAAAATTACTTGTATCAGAGGTCCTTGATCAGTCATTTTGTAAATCAGAATGAACGTGCATGAACGACTGGATTACGAGAAAGAAAAGCAACGATCCAAGGACAAACCCCGCGATATTTCAATAGAAAATTGCCCAAAAAGACGTTCGAACCTGTATTAACGGAGAAATGATCGATACATCACTTCAGCTCTTACCACCGTGGGGCAAGTTGTCATTTATTATTTCTATTACAGGTGACAATTGGAACATTTATTTATTTATGGAGATATTGATCGATAATATACAGTTATGGCAACAATATTATTTTAATTTCGAAAGTTTTGATTTTTTCTAATCCGATTTTTTTTATTCGAGAATTACAATTATAAATTATATATTTTTATCAATTCTAATCCGAAATGTTCATTCCAATTTTGATTTCTAATTTTGTTTTTCCCTTTTTCCTTCTGAAAGTGCTAGATCTGATCAGATATTACACAGTATTGAATTTGCATGCAACTTAATTCAATTTGCATGCAACTTAATTAGCCAATTCGCATAATTAAGCAGCAACCATATGAATTTAATTAAGTGGTCCAAATATAGTACTAAAATCTAAATTAATGTACAGTGCAAAGTTATATTAATTTAATAAAAAGTATAAGTAACTGCGAAGACGACGTTGCCCGATCGAGTGGTACTGGGGTGTGAACGGTAATATTAATTTAATAAAGTTGATTAATGAATGTTGAATGGTCCCATAATTAAAATTGTTTCCAATAAAATGGTCCTAAATTTGGTGAAGTACTATCATTTATAATATTTTATTATCTGCACAGATGAAGAAGTGCATGTCTCAGATGAAACTCTCAAGTTTGAAACTCACAGTTAAAAACATAACATTAAGTTATTTAATTTGTTTTCTCAACAACAAATCTACTTAGGTGGTGTTTGCAAATGCGTTTTCTAAGTGATTATGCGGTTTTTTTGCTCATAATCTGTTTTTAGGTGTTTGCAAAATCAACTTTTGCTTTTGCTTCTCTTAAAATAATCTGCTTTAAGCTATTTTTTTAAAAGCACCCCTAACCCTGCTTTTTCAATTTTAGTTCATTTTCCGAAATATTTGCACACACCCCCAACTTTTAGAAATAAGCACTAAAAACTAACTTAAATCACAATCACTAACTTCTGCTTTTAAATAATCATTTGCAAACACCACCTTAATTTAAAATACATTTAAATTGGATTTTTAAAGATTTGGGTACATTTCCCTATAACACGGTTCAAATCCTCCCGCCACTTCTCCTATTTCCCCAATTTGTAACAGGATTTGAATTTTTCAAAAAAATAAGAAAGAAAGAAAGAGCCAGTCATATTTCTCAAAAAAGAAAAGAAGAAAAATTACCATCTTATTCATTATGAAATATTAAAGTCATTACTTATTTATTATATTAATTAATAAATTTATGGATTCGTCACACCGACCATCTCTTAGAATTGCAAGCCGCGATAATGACTTGATCAAGGACCCAAGGGTCATAGACAATGGAGCAAGAGAGCTAATATCAACTGACCCGAGTTCGAATCTAATTGCCATCAATGCACTGTAAGTCCAGCGTATAATTTAGATCCCTCGTGTGATTTTCAAGTTATTGTATAAGGGTAAAAATTTATCCAGTAGTACACTTATACAGTTGGCTTCGAGTTCCTTCGTGTAAAAAACAAAAAAAAAAAGAAGCTTTTTGCATGTTAAAAAGTAAAACCTAGTTGCCATAATTCACCATGCATGGCACCACATTCTTCTCTTACTAAAATAAAACAGATATAAAGTTACATCCGATCCGCATTAAATTCTTGATCGTTATAACTTCTATATATATATATTCTATGAACCATAGACATATTACACACACACCATTCATCTACTCAATAGAGCAAAAATTAATTAAAGCCCACCCGGCCATATATATATATATATATATATATATATATATATATATATATATATATATATATATATATATATATATATATATATATATATATATATATATATATATATATATATATATATATATATCTGCAATTGTAGATTTATAGAATATTATTTGAATTTGTAGGGTAAGTGAAAAAGAAAATGGGAAGGTCCCCATGCTGTGATAAGTTGGGAATGAAGAAAGGGCCATGGACACCTGAAGAAGACAACAAACTCTTCTCTTACATCAAACAACATGGCCATGGTAGCTGGAGATCCCTCCCTCCTAAAGCTGGTACCACCCCTTCTCGTTTAATATTTTTTCTGATGGGAGTACGGAGTTTACATCTCTCGTCTGGTTTGCTGTATATTTAGTTACTTGCATGCAGCTTAAGCTCAATTAAGTAGCATTAGTGGAGTCAGAATTTTAGGTCCAGGAGGGCTGAATGCATTAAAAAAATTATGAGGGGGTCGGTTATGATTTTGCACAATTTTTTTTTTTATGTAATATAATAGAGATTTGAAAAATGTTGTGTGGGGAGCCATGGCCCCTTGGCTCGATACTGGCTCCGGCACCGATTACGGCACTGATTAGTAGTATATATATATATGTATAATAGGGCTTCGGAGATGTGGGAAGAGCTGCAGATTAAGATGGATTAATTACTTGAGGCCAGATATCAAGAGGGGAAAATTCAGCTTTCAAGAAGAGCAGACCATCATTCACTTGCATGCATTTCTTGGAAACAGGTGATTAATTATAATTATATATATATATATATATATATATATATATATATATATATATATATATATATATATATATATATATATATATTATAAATTATGTTTATTCTTTTAATTTCTTGTCTAATAATATAGTAATTTGGAATATTCGTGCAGTGCTAAAATGTGTGGTGGTTGGTTAATTAATAAATACTAATTGACATTGGATATTTTTATATATCTCATGTGATCAAATTTTGGAAGACAATGCAACAGTTGAAACTGGCGAATTGTTGGACTTAAAATAGACAAGAATTAATTACTGAGCTTATGAAATTCACATGTGTTAATTATATGTAATATTATAAATGCTCTCTACGTACAAGCCAGCAGTATACATGCATGTGTGAAGTATTGAATGCCCACTGTACAGCACAAATCTTCAGTACGTCCATTAATTAATTAATTAATTTAATCTAAGGGTTTGTTAATTACTAATATTTTATCAAATTATCAATTTGATTATTGGAATATTTAATTTCTTACATTTTTTTTTTTTTTTTTTTATAGATGGTCAGCTATAGCAAGTCATTTGCCAAAGAGGACAGACAATGAAATCAAGAATTACTGGAACACACATTTAAAGAAGAGGTTGACTAAAATGGGTATTGACCCAACGACCCATAAACCCATGAGCCATGCCCTAATCTCCCAGCCGAAAGACCTTAGCCACATGGCTCAATGGGAGACGGCTCGGCTCGAAGCCGAATCCAGGATCGTCCGCGAGTCCAAGCTGGCACTCTCTAACCCTAACCCTAACCCTAACCCTAACCCGAATTATTATTATCATTATCATTATTACAATAAAACCGCAACCGCCGCAGCCGCTCCTCCACCACCACCACCGCCACCGCCACCGCCACGGCCACCGTGTTTGGACATACTAAAAGTATGGCAAGGGATGACGTGGACAAATCCGAGAAAAGACCATACCATGGTTAATAATAATAATAACGGGGTTTTCACCGCAGATCACGGCATGCTAATGGCTAATTATACGCCGGCGCCGCAGAGTGACGGACTAACAATCCGTGAAAGCGCGTTTCTGAACGACGGTCGAAAAACAAGTCATGAAGATGATCAACAGATGAAGGAAGTTATCTTCTTCGAGGATAACAAGGTTACCGACTACTGGAGTAATATTCTAAACGTCGTGAATTCGCCGATCGATTTGCACCACTGTTTCTAGCTAGGGCAAGATTCATATATGGAATTGGATCCCTTTTAATTTGAATTTGTTTGCATGCAATAATTATTCCTTAATTACTGCTTTTATCTATATATATTAGTGTGTGTACGTTCATTACATTAATTGTCTGCCATGAATAAAGTTTTACTACGTACGTACGTACTGTGCAATAAGCTGTACCGATCGAACATGGCGACGATTAATTAATGGAATAAATAAATAATGCATTAATCATGAAGTAATTGCGTTATATAAATTACTATGATTAAATAACAAAGTTTGATTAGGTTTTGTATTGAGTTATAATTAATAAATTAATCAATCTTCAGTAGTAGTAGTAGTACGTAGTATTGATTAATATATAATAAATGTAATATGTATAACTCCCCATATGTCAGACGACAATCATCATTTGTACACGTGTCCTTATTAATTACTCCTATGTATTAATTTTAAGGCTCATTTACATTTTTGTAACGTTAAAATTTACATATGTATGGTCGTATTTAGCCTCCTATAGTAAAAACAAAAATTACAAAACGCCCCCTATTTTTAACGGCCAATAGTCAAAATATTACAAGGTTAAGAACATGTTTCAAGACATCTTATAAGATGTGTAAGAGCTCATAAGTTATCTTAAAAAGTGTTTGATGTTATTTTTTAAAACAATTAAAAATTCAGTGACTTCCATTGCCATGTATATATGTGTGTGTATTATATATATATATTATCGAAAAAATAATATAATATTTTTCTTGGATGAAACATTTTTTTTTTCTGTGTGTGTGTTTCAAAATGGCAGAGACATTGATCTTGGTTGTTTTAATGGAGTACTGGAAATATGCACAGTTGAAAAAGCTGGGGTTACTATTTGACTCTGTTGACAATTTAGAATTTAGTGGAATATAATGAGTACATTTTGTCAACAGTGAATTGGTAAAGGAATAGTATTAATATTTTTATCAAAACATATAATTAGTTTTTATGTACAAAGTTGCTTAATTACATCTTACATCAGGTGCGGCCGTATTTTGCCCAAAAATAATTGTGGTATAAATATAAAAATAAAAAAAAATAGTTGAAGGGTGATCATAATTATCCAAACAAGAAGGGTTTTTTCGTAATTTTATCTTACATCAAGGTGTGGGCCGTAATTTACCCAATGAATCAATACCTAAATAACAGAATAAAAAGACCTATTCTGAAAGCCCATTCTATTTGGGCCTTCCAATAAATCTTTTCTCCCACCTAAACCCAAGAACACAACATGAATATCACAAAAATCAAACATTTGAGTTCATATGATCAGTGTACACAAGTCCTGTAATATTAATGAAGGGCAAATTACGGCCACCCCTGAGGAGGTATGGTCAATTACTAAAACTCTCTCCTGTTTGAGTAATTACATTACAGTCACCCCTAGACACGGCCACGGGCCGGTTTTGGGCCCGGAACCGGCCCGAACCGGCCCGTTGACGGCCCAAACCGGCCCATTGACCGTGTGAACCGGCCCGGAACCGTGAACCGGCCCGTCCTACCCGGGACGGGCCCGGTTCTTAGATTTGGTGAACCGTGAACCGCCGGGCCGGCCCGGCGGTTCACCCGAATTTAAAAAAAAAAAAATTCAAAAAAATTCAAAAAAAGGTGAATAACGGCCGGTTCACCCGGTGAACCGGCCCGGGTGAGCCGGCCGTTATTTACTTTTTTTTGAATTTTTTTCCCCCCCAATTTTTCCTATAAATACCCTCACACCCCAATTTTGCTTTTTTTTGAATTTTTTTTGCCCCCAAACCCCCCCAATTTTTCCTATAAATACCCTCACACCCCAATTTTGCTTTTTTTTGAATTTTTTTTGCCCCCAAACCCCCCCAATTTTTCCTATAAATACCCTCACACCCCAATTTTTCCTATAATTTACCTATTCATCAAATATTTCAAACTTGTGCTTCTAAATTGACTTTTCATTTATTTCCTTTTCCTTTATCTATTTAAAAGTATTTCTTTTAATTTACTTATTCATTAAATATTTCAAAAAAAAAAAAAAAAAAAAAAAAAATTCAAAATTTCCGGGCCGACCCGGAACCGGCCCAGATAGGCCCGTGAACCGGCCCGAACCGACGGGCCGACCCGGCCCGGTGAACCGTGCGCGCCACGGGCCGGTTCCGGTTCCGGAAAATGTGAACCGTGAACCGGTCCGAACCGGCCCGGAACCGGCCCGAACCGGCCCGTGGCCGTGTCTAGTCACCCCTCAACTATGTATTATCTTATGAAAAGATCCCTCTAAAGATAAATTTAGGGATGTTAATTCGGTAAAATCGAATCGAAATTTCGATATGCCAACATTTCATAGCGATTACCGAACTAAATATACAACTTGGTTCGATAAATAACCGAATTACATAAATTTTATGTAAAAATATTTAAAAGAAGGGGTGCCTGTAATTATCTAAACAAGATGATTTTTTTTCGTAATTTGACCATACATCAGGTGTCTAGAATTTGCCCTAATAATGAATGATCAAGAATTCCAAACAAGACAAGTAAAAAAACATACAAGAATCACACAAAGCAAATGAAACACTAAACAATTTCACAAACCAAAACCAGTCCATCTCCGAAAATCATAACCACCACTTCCTTGAGCAACCGCCATCCCGATCCCGCTTCTCCCGCCTCTCCCGATCCCTCTGTAGTACAATCTCATCTCCTCTGTTTCTCCGTCCATCTGAACCAGATACGGATATCCCACTCCTTCGCAATCCCATCCGCCGTCGCCGGATTGCTCCAGGACAGGATTATCCTGCACCCTTGTCCAATCCTTCAATCCGTCCAACGAAACCGCCATGCCAATACCCCTCCTCTTCCCGTTCGCACCGACGCCTTCGTAAACCATCGTGTACTTCCCGTCCTTCCCATTCTTCCTCAAGACACGAGCGTTGACCGCACCACACTCGTCGAACGAGCCACGGGCCCCCGCTCCGAGAATCTTCCCCAGCTTCACCCACCTTATCCCGTCCCTCGATCGAGCGACCCCGACGGCGAATTCCCCGTTTTGGACATCGAACGAGTGGTAGTACATTCTGAGATCGCCACTACCGTGGAAGACAACCTGCGGTGAGGCGAGGAAGGGAGAATCCCAGTCGCCTTCGGGTCCCGCATCGAGCAACGCTCCGCTGTGGTGATCCCCTTCGATTCTTGCCCAATGCCTCCCGTCTTGGCTCATCGCCAAGCCGGGCAACGACTTGGGAATCGGGGGTGAGTTAGGCAAAGATTGGACCTTTTCGGAAGAGAATCCGGTGTAGTACATCCAGTAGACGCCGCTGTTGGCTCTGACTTTATTGCTGGACATTATCACAACCTCGGATGGCGTGACGCCGTGGGTGTCGAACGCCCACCAGTCTTGACTGCTTCCCATGACCAATCCCACATCGGCATTTGATCGAACAGGTCCCGTGCCCCTTTCCCAGTGGATCCCGTTGCTCGAAACAGCTAACCCGATCGAATCGGAATCCGGATTCTCGCCGGACCGGCCGTGGTACCACATGTACCACCGCTCCTCCTCGTCGCCGAGGTACCTTTTCACGACCGGCGAGCCGATTTCGGCGCTGTCCCAGGAATTGTCGGGGCCCAAATCGAAGATCAAACCCCTCGAGAGCGACGGATTTGAAGGAATCGGTGGAATTGAAGTGGGCGCCGGCGTCGGCGTCGGCGTGGATTCTTGTAGTTGGATTCTTGAATTGGGAAGCGACCCGCTGCTCGAGTGATTCTCCTCCGTTGTATCTTTGTTGGCGTTTGGCTTCGTGGAGCAGTGGGCGAGAAACAGGGGAATGTTTTTGCTCGTGGGTTTGGGGGAAGTGAAATTGAGGAATTGGGGCTTTGTTTGCGGCCATTTTGAGGTTAAATTTGTCGGTATGTGGTGTACTGCTGCTGTGATTTCCATGGCTGCAGAGAATTTTTGAGAGTTCCAAGTTTGAAGGGATAGGTGGAGTGAAAGATTAGTTAGTACTTTGTATAGGTTTTGTACAACCAATAGGATTTTGACACGTGTACACTTGTCTAGTATGTTGTGTATTTTGGGCAATTTTACCAACTACTTTTTCTTTTCTTTGTTCTTTTACTTTTTTTGGAGTTTCAAGTCATTCTAACTACTTGAAATTAAGAATTAAAATCAAAATTAAGAATTAGATATGACTATATGAGAGATGAAGTAAGTTTCTTCATATTGTATAGCATAATCAAATATTATTCCCCAACTTCACCTTAAATCAAATAGTAAAATGTGTACAGAAATCCACGTCCATATTTACTGTACGGATGAACCAGTTAAAGACGGTCTGCTCCCGAAAAATTTAATTCGGAATCTTTTCAAGTAATTATCAAAGAAAAGAACCTTGTGATTGGACATAAGTAAATGAAAATTGTCCCAAATAATTCATCTCAAGTAAAAAAGAAAAGAAAAAGGGTAAGGAGAGTGTACTTGCCTCACAAGGAAGGTATATCATTTGCCTACTATACCAATTTGTATAAGGATAAAATTGGAAAAATCCTTTTGCGGCTCATGAATTATATCTTACTTGAACATAGAGGAATTAACAGAGGAAAGATTTCCCACGTCGAAAGCGTACAAAACGTCGAAAACACATCTTCGTCAAACCACCCTGTCTTAATACTAAAATTCAAGATATAACCCTCGTACCAAAAGTACACTACGTTGCTATTCCACGGATGAAACGCCACCGGAAAGAGAGGACTATAACTCGAAAGCAAATTACACAAAACCCCAAACGAATCGATCTTTCTCTCTCCCGACTCCCGATCCAAACTCCATTCCCCTCTCTCGTAGTCTTTCATCACCCACAATTTCCATGCAGGCAATTTATAATCTTGAACAGAGATTCCACTCATTTCAAAATAGCACAATTTTCCACCCGAGACCCCCAAAACCGCGTTCTTTCCGTTCATATGGTAGGCCCCGTTTGGCACGCTTATGAACCGGCAAAAACCGTAATTTTTGCTGCAAGGATCATATGCCAAAAGGGCTGTCATTTTATTGCAAATCCAATGAAGAACCTCTCTAAATACAACGCACGGTCTTGCATCGAATTCCACTTTAGACGTGCAATTATTTATCACCGCCTTAGAATTCATCCACTCTCCTTTCTCGGAAGAAAATATCTCGAGATTTAGAGAGGATTTAATTATTACTCGTACGACATTGTAACTTGTGATTCCATCTTCGACATTGGAAATCAATCCCGTGGGGCCAGAACTTCTTCTCTTGCTATGCATTGGAAGCGATATAAATTGCTTTGTGAAAGGGTTGGCTAAAAAATACACGGGTTGATGAGAATTCTCTGATCGATACAGAATCAAGTCGTTGTTCGTTGATTCGATTTTCAAGGGCGGAATTTGATCGTGCAGTGAAGTGAGATTTTTTAACGTATTTTTCTCGGTGGAAATGAAGAAATGTGCTCTGGCGGTGTTACTACACTGGAAAACGAGCGCAAAGGGAGGCGAATCGTTGTAACTAGACCGCGAGTTTATGTAACGAGGGAAAAACGAAGGTTCGGAAATCAGAGAGAACCAATTCTTGGAGACACATTTGAATCGGAAGATCGATTTGACGGGGAGTTTGACAAGAATTTCGAGCAATGTTTCGTCTGGAAAATGATCATATGTTTTTTCTTCTCTGGTTTCCATTTTTTGTTTTTGTTTTTGTTTTTCATTAATGGATTCTGTTTCAGACAATGTATCTTCAAGAAAATTATTATATGTACCCCTGCCTGAGACAAACTGGAATTGCTGTTGTGGTTTGCACGATTTCGTAATGGAATAAATGGACAGGGATTTTTGTGTGTTTTTATTTATTTATTTAATTAAATATATGGGATTATGCAGTGGGACTAGCATTTTACGTGCAACAAATTATTCTGTCTCAGTGTTTGTTTTGTCTTTTAATATTTTTAAACAAAAGCAATTTGCCCTACTCATCAACTTGAGGGTTTTTTTCGGGTGGTTAGATGCTATGCCTGATTATATGAGGTGGATTTGAACCGTAGTTCTAATTAAATAATTACCCACTAAACACACACACATACATATGTGTGTGTGTGATCATATGTAGATCTATCGGTTGTTCAAATTCAACAAATGTAAATAATCAGTTGTAACATCTAATTTCCCGATTTTATCTACCTTACTTTAATGATTTATTGAAAATGTTGATTATGGGTGAAAAATGCGTATAAATTTTTTGACTTTCATTGATTTGGATATAAATTTATAGGTAAATTGCACCTACACCTCTGAGATATACTAAAATTAAGGTTCTTGTAGTATCGGTAATTACAGTCACGCCTGAAACATTGTTAGAAATCCTAACGGAATAATGAATTGGATAAGTTATTCCGTTTGTAACGGACTATTAGTTTCATGCATTGGTGGACACAACATAGAGATAGAGGGTGTGACATGACTCTCCTAACATTTCTTAAATCCTTTTTATTTTATATAAGATTTATAAATTTTCGTCTATGGTAGCATTAACGGCCCCGCAGGAAACAAATATAGTGCATATCGGTCTCCGGGACATGATATCTTGGCTTCGATAATTATTTCAGGGGTGTGGCTGCAATTACCAATACCACAGAGACCTTAAATTTATTTTAGCATACATCAGGGATGTAGGTGTAATTTACCCTAAATAATTTTCAACCTTAAAAATAAAATTTATATTAAAAAAAAAAATCAAATTCATTTTCGATATTGCTCTTTTCCTCTTCACACTTGGAACGCCGTCGTTTCACTCTGTACCGCACTCACTCGCGTACTCTACCCTTCCTCCTCCCTCTCCCTCTGCTAATCGCCGACGACTAATTTTACGCACTTAACGTGCGCCGAATCGATATGGCTTTGCGGCTCTCGATGCTAAGAAGCGCCGATAGGAAAGCGGAGTACGCCCTAGGTGGCATCCGGCGTTTTGCCCACGCATTGGCCCAACCAGCGCCGCTAGATACTGCAATCACCCACCGGATCAACACCACCTCGCCACCGTTGGCTTTGCCGGAAAATCATGACGACAAAAACACGAGAGTCGAATTTCCGAATTTACCATATTTTGGTGGAGCCATGGAACTCATGGCTGTTCCCAAGAGGAAGGTGAATTCCGCTTGCATTTATTATTTTTGGCTGAATGTTTAAGCTTTGAAATATATTTGAAGATTTTAGTTTTCTCTGGTGTTACCGCCGTCTGATATTTTCCGACGATTTAATTCTGCCTTCATTCTCTTCGTTAGGGTTTAGGGTTTAGGAAATATTTTCGTTTATGGGGTTAAATTGCCGCTTGATTTAATGAATCCGTGACCTTTGCGTTTTCGATTTTATTAGCTATTGGTGATTTTTGTTTCACCAATGTCTAGTTTAGTACTAAATCTGACTGTTTTTCGTTGTATGCGACTGTTGCTTCTTTAGCATATGTTGTTTCTTCTCTCGCCGACTGTTGGAATTTTAGACGAGAAAATCAATAATTAGAACTATAGTATAATGTCAATATGAGTTATGGATTCTTTTGCTCCAAGTAAATGTAGCTGGAAATGGTGGAGTTTGTTTGTAGCCAGGTCATTCTTCGTTTATAATAGTGGATCTTGCTACAGGTTAAAATGTGTCTTTGGCTGTGGAATATAATGTTCCGGATATTTACACCGATGCAAGATCTATGAGTTCCTTAAACCTTGTTTTAGCTAAAAGTTTACAGATAGCGTTGTTCAAGCATTACGTGACTTGATCCAATGACTTTGGTTTCGTAATTCATATTGTAAATGGTGTGGAACGAGTCCTATATAGAATTTATGTTTCCTGTTCTTTCCATGATTTCTTCCTTTTTAATATGTGAGCTTTGGACATATATTATCTTTGCAAAACTAGAATATCGTAATGTCGTAATCGTGCCATAGTGGAACCCAAAACTATCAAGAGCAGTGCAGTGCTTGAAAAATCTGTTGTTGTCTTCTTCCCTTGTGTTAACTTACTATCTTACGTAGTCTTTAATCTGTGTTCATTTGACTCCTTTCTGATCTATTCCGATTTCCGAGACTTCACAAAAGGGAATGTCTTCGTGCACTTGATTTAGAAACCATATTTATCTAAATCCCTTCTTTCTTTTGTACTTTCATCTCCTATCAAACTATGTCAATGGTTCATCCGACACCCCCATACGGCCATATATTTTTTGGACTCGTTTTTTGTGTTAACAGTCATTTGCTCAGTGCCATGTCAATTGTTGAATGCTACAATATTTGGTACTCAAAGTTGAAATGCTTCTTCTTGCAGACTACTCCACACAAGAGAGGTATTAGAAACGGACCAAAGGCTTTGAAACCTATCCCGGTAATCGTCCGCTGCAAGTAAGTTGTTTTTTGCAATTTCATTTTGTTCCGAAGTTTATCGACTATGTTTTGAATTCGTGACAAGAAAATATTTAAACAACACTATATTTGTGTTTCTGAATTTATATTTTATGCCTACGTATTTTAAAGCATATTCAAGTTAAATAGAGCATGCAACTTAAGAAATGACTCGGCAAAAGCCTTATCCCCTTTATGAATGACGTATAAAAATTTGTTGTTGATGGGGTTTTAAATAAAAGAATCTAGATCCTACAGTGGGCCGTAAATCACGACTGGCCGTTATCTTCTATCTATAACTTCTAAATCTTGGCAAATTTATTACAATCGGTTGTATCTTGGCAGGGCTTGTGGTCGGGTGAAGCTGCCACACTTCTTCTGCTGCAGTGGGATCAAGCAAAATCCTGAAGAGAACAACAGTTAGAATTTATTACTGTGCTCCTGAGTGTCGAAATCTTTTTGCTACATGATTCAGCGTATTCTTGTTTAAAAATTGCCGGTTTTTTTTTCTTTCTTTGGGTCAATTGCGAGACATAATGCCTTACCTGCGGGTTCTATCTCTATAAACTAGACATGTTTAAAGTTGTTACTTAGGTTCAGTTTTTGCTGTTGAATAATGCTTAAGGTAATAATTAATTTTGCATTCAGAGTCGTTTGAAATTCTTAGTTCTATTCCTCTCATGAAATCCAAATCTTTTAGTCCAAATGTAACCTTAGCAAATTAATATTTTATAGTGAAATTCTGAAATTGAATATTTTTACAAAATATGGCAGCGATATTTTTATGATTGGCGGAAATTTGATTGAAATTTAATAGTGTACTTCTGAAATGAGTTGAAAATTGATGGATAAATTCTAAAACAGGTAAGGTCAAATTACCAAAAAACACTCTTATGTTTAGATAATTACAATCACCCGTCAATTATATATTATATTACAAGTCCACTTTTATGGTGTCAAATTTACTCTTAGAAATTGATTTTGTTTAACAATAAAATTACATTTACTTTCCGTTAATTGTAAAGGATTTGTTCGACCCTACACCCAGTTAAAAATACCGTGTGGGTCTTCTGCTGCCACGTGTCTTTTTTTGTATTTTATAATAGATTCCGCGCTAGGGTTTACCTTTAGGGGTTTTAGAAAAAAAAAAAAAAAAAAAAGAACACGTGGCAGCAGAAGACCCACCCACTGTTTTTCACCAGGTGTAGGGTCGAAGGAACCATTGTAAAGAGGGCAAACTACGGCCACCCTTGATGTATGGACAAATTACAAAAAACCCCTATTGTTTGGGTAATTATAGTCACCTTTCATTTTAAATATTTTTACATAAAATTTATGTAATTATATTATTTACCGAGTCAAATCATATTCAGTTCGGTAAACAGTATGAAATATTGGCTTACCGTAATTTTTGTTCGGTTTTATCTATTTAACATCCCTAAATTTATCTCTAAAGAAATATTTTCGTAAGATAATACATAGTTGATGAATGATTGTAATTATTACATAAAAGGAAGCTAAATTTCGTAATTTGACGGTAAGTAATTTGCCATTATAAAAGAGACGCCGTCAAATAAATAATAAAATACAGACTGAGTGTGACGACTGTACGATAGCGTGTCAATACACGGTGGGACGCAAGGTGCCCTACTAAATCTAAAATCCGAGTCATCACACAAGTATTTATCCCCTGCTCTCTCACCCACCTTAAGCAAGCCATGCACTTTCGGCAAACCGCGCCATTAAATATCATGAAGCTCTGTTATTCGTCCACGTGTCGACACTTTGGGTAGTCTCTCCTGCAGGCAATCCTTTTCTTCACCTCACGGAAAAAGCGGTTTGTTTTTCTGGGGAGTAGCAAATTAGCAGCAACAGTCAGTACTTGTGCAGATTTGTTTTCACATAAAACCATTTATCATCTCCCAAAAGTATATCCGCTGCCATTTCCCCCAATCAACTTTTAAAGGTAATTCAAATTTCAATCTTCTCTCTCTCTCTCTCTCTCTCTCTCTTGTGGTTCGTCTTGTGATGTTCAAAGTCGCTCTTCTATTATATTGTAGAGATTTGTGATGATTGTTTGTTTGAATACGAATCGGTTAATGCTTTTTTTTCTTTTTTTTTTTTTTTATAATTATTTTCCCTGTTTTCCGAGTTACAGTGATGATTGATTGCTAATGTGTTTTAGCTATAGCTAGTGATGATTATTGTTTTAGTTGAGCGATTTATTGAATTTCTTTCTGATTTGGTGTGTGTGTGTGATTGTGGATTGCAAAATTTGCAGTGCCAGTTGCATGCAGCTACAGTACTGATAGTAGTATGAGTTTTTTTTTTTTTTTTTTTTTAATGATTTGGTTAATATGGCTCCTGAAACATTGGTTGAAGGCTTGAATCTTTCCCTGATTTGACTGAAAGTGGACTTAACTGGAACAATTTTTTAATTTTTTTTTTTATAATTTGTTAGTCTAAGATAACTATATGAACTCGAATTGTCGTCGCTATTAGATTTCCGACAGTCTGAATGATGACGTACAAACTGAAATTTTAGAAAATATTTAGTCGATATTTTGGAAGTTTTGAGGTCAACTATTTATACCTGATGTAAAATTTTGTCAATGCAGTTTGTGATCATTTACCTGCAGATGAATGACATGTCCATATTTAGGTGTCTAAATGTTTTGACTAAACACTCATGTTCTCAGGAACTTGATTGGATTATATGTACATGTTTCGAAATTGAAGAGACGTATCTCGTTTATACTGCCTAAATTCCTATTTCCTGCAGATTATTATTGCAACGTTAATACCCTAAATATAAAGAATCTCTGTATTAATTTACATTTATTTTTTTGTGGCATGAGCAGTTCCACCGGAGGCAGGGGAAGTATAAAGACAGACTCGAACGTAGTTGTTAAATAGGAAGGCAAAAATGAAGTTTGGAAAAAATCTTAAGAAACATAAGGTACCTGAGTGGACAGAGGCCTATGTTGACTACAACGGACTGAAAAGAATATTACAAGAGATTCGAAATTTCATACGAAACAAGCCAAATACAGTCGGTGATTCCCCGAAGAGGTTATCACTGTTCAGGGAATTTTCTGCTTTAACTCGACATGACGACAATCTCAAGAATCAAGTGGATATTGAGAATCCAGTAATATCTGTTCACACCGTGCAACAAGAGAACTCCAGAAAGTTATACAACACCAAGTTGCTCTTGTCCCCTGAAGAAGGAGAAAGCGAAGAGAACGAGAGAATATTTTTCGAAAAACTTGATAACGAGCTCAACAAGACCAATGATTTTTATAAGGACAAGGTAGAAGAAGTGATGAAGGAAGCCGCTTTGCTCAAAAGACAATTGGAGGCTTTGGTTGCATTAAGAATCAAGGTCACAAACCAAAGCTGTTTGGCCCCGTCGAAGACTAAATCTCCTGTCAGATCAGACACTGTCGGTAATCTCTCAGCATTTTGAGCATTTTTCCGACCAATTTGATAATATAATCGGTGGTGACAGAAAAAAAAAAAAAAGGTGTAAAATGACGGTATACGATTGAGGTTCAATCATGTTTCATTGGTTGAAGTCACCAATAATTTGTTCATTTTTTAAGTTCAGTAACTTAATAATGTATTCATAGATTTGTTCTGGTTTGACACAGAAGTGGACTCGAGCTGTCAAGTTCAGCACTCTGATAGTGTCGCTAAAGGCAATAATCCTCCCACTGAAAATTCTTTACATACCGTAACAAATGAAGAGAATATCGATGAACAAAACAGTTCTCATTTAGACATCCTTGATCGTATAAAAATTTCAAAGACATTCGACAGTCCAATTTCAACGATTAAAGGAGTTCTCAAAGACTCCAGAGGAAACGGTTTGAGTTACAACAAAGAAGAACTGAAAGAAGTTGAAGAAAAGTTGAAGGTTGCATTTGTCGAGTTCTATCAAAAGCTTAGCCATTTAAAAAGTTTCAGGTAGATGACAACGTGCAAACACAGTCTTGATTTCCACAAAATGTCCTGCTTCTTTTAGTAAATATCACAAGTTGAATGTACAAACAGCTTCATGAATCTCTCTGCCTTTCTGAAGATCCTGAAGAAATATGAAAAGGTATGATAGCCGTTGATTTTAATGCTTTTACTATGTTCATAGTGGTCTGAGTATCTTTAAATGTTTTATTTACTTATAGCTTGAACGCAGATAACATCAAGGAGAGTTGCGAGCTTATACATGAAAATTGTGGATAACTCTTATCTTGGAAGCTCGGATGAGGTACTTCCGCTTTTTGCTATTCTTTAATTTTAAGAAGGTACGATGGAATGATATGGTGGTAGAATACAGTATTTTAATGTTTCTACTCGCGAATAGCTTATTAGATAAGCATGTTTGTTTCCCATATAGTAGAAAGTTTGTCTGTTTTTCCAACCACACCCTCCAGTAATATACATGCAAAAGTTTGTGTGTGTGTGTGTGTGTGTGTGTGTTTTAATATAATTTTGAGACTAATGAGACTATATACACACCATATACACATATACAATCTTTGATGAGACTTTAAAATTTTCTTCGGGTGATCACAGGTCATCAGTCTCATGGAAAGGGTAGAGGCGGTCTTCATCAAGAACTTTTTGAATTCTAACCGTCGGGAAGGCATGAAATTGCTGAGGCCAAAACAGAAGATAGAAAAGCACCGTGTAACATTCTTATCGGGTAAGTGACGTGACAAATTACATCACACTTTTATCGTAGATAAATTCCATTTGTAGCTGAAAGCTGAATATTACGCTTCCAAAAATGTCAACTGATATGTAACTTCTAACGGATTTGTGCTACCAGGTTTCTTTTCTGGTTGTTCGATCTCTCTACTAGTTGCTGTTATTCTACTTATTGAAGATCGGAAATTGATGCATAAAAAGGGGGCGACTTCATACATGTATACTATCTTCCCACTGTATAGGTAAGAAAACTGTACTGTTTTTGTCTACTCTATAATGATGCTGGAATTAAATTTAAACTATTTCTAGTATCGTACTGAAATTAAATGTAAACTTCTTGCAGCTTCTATACATATATAGTTCTTCACATGCTTGTGTATGCTGCAAACATATATTTTTGGAGGCGTTACAAAATCAACTACCCGTTCATATTTGGATTCAAACAGGGGACCGAGTTAGGCTACCGAGATATTTTTCTCCTCAGCAATTGTCTTGCAGTGGCTGCCCTTGCCACTTTCCTAGTACACTTGCACGTAAAGATGGACTCGAAAAGTCAACATTATGAAACTTATGTTGAACTTCTCCCTTTAGGCTTGATCATTGTAAGATATGAAGAAAAATATAAAAAAATAGTAGCACCAATCATTTGATCTGTCATTACTCCACGTTTTTCCTAACTATGTTTTTTTTTTCTTTTTTCATGTAGGTTCTTGTTGCTATTACATTTTGCCCCTTTAATATAATCTATCGTTCGAGTCGTTTCTTCCTTATAAAGTGCGGCCTTCGTTGTGTTTGTGCTCCTCTTTATAAGGTAAGCTTAACATGGATATTGTTTATGTCTCGATAGCATTGCTCAAATTTGATTTGGTAATCCATTTTCCTGTAGGTTACACTGCCTGACTTTTTCTTGGCAGACCAATTTACTAGCCAGGTTTTTTTGTGTTCTGCTTATTGTCATTTTGGTACATCTTCGTACTTCATATCATTGTTAAGTAACATGTTCTCTGTTTGATTTGCAGGTACAGGCAATAAGGAGCTTTGAGTACTACATTTGCTTCTACGGCGGGGGAAAGTTTTCTCGAAGGTTGAGCAATTGCAACAGTCATGATGTCTATAATGTCTTTTATTTTGTTGTTGCGGTTATACCATATTGGTTTCGCTTTCTCCAGGTACACAATTTTTTATTTATTTATTTTTATAATGTTTCTGAAGTAATACTGAGACATAATTCATCAATCGTTGAAGTGTGTTCGTCGGTTGTTGGAAGAAAGAGATATCGCTCATGCATACAACGGTTTGAGATATTTCGGTACAGTTGTTGCTGTTGTCATTAGAACAGCTTATGAACTGAGAAAGGGAACATTATGGAAAGTATTAGCTTTGGTAAGCTCAGTTATTGCTACTATAGCAAATACATACTGGGATATTTTTGTTGACTGGGGACTTCTTCAAAGAAAGTCGAAAAACCCGTTTCTGAGAGATAAACTTCTCGTCTCCCACAAAAACGTCTACTTTGCAGCTATGGTAACAACATCAAGTTCACTCTATACCATGTTACTTGATCGTCCTTCGTCACCAACTATTTCGGATTTTACTGCAGGTTTTGGATGTTGTTCTGAGATTCGCTTGGCTACAAGTCGTCTTGACATTCGATGTACATTCATTACAAGGAAAGACAATAGCAACAATCTTTTCATGCCTCGAAATCCTTCGGCGTGGCTTATGGAACTTCTTCAGGTAATCTATCTTATTTAATTACTTCAAAATGAAAAGTAGGATTGGTTTGTGTACTTGTAAAATTAAACTTGATGATTTGTTTATTAGGTTGGAGAATGAACACTTGAACAATGTTGGCAAGTACCGAGCGTTCAAGTCGATGCCGCTTCCTTTTACTTACTACGATAATGAAGATGATGACGATGATGATGATGATGTCATCGATAAGGATGATTAAGTCATCACTGCATATTCTTCCTGAAAATAATATGGAGAATTTTGTTTCCAATTTTATGGAATTCAGTCTTCTTTTTTAAATTTTCTGAGTAATTTCCGAAATAATTGAATTTAATTTTCGAAAATGCTATTTTTCATCCTTGAAATTTCCACCTGTAGCCAAAATCTTTTAGGGACTGTTGGTTTTTTGTCTAAGCAATGACAAGCTATGTAGCACGGAAACGGCGATATGGTGAAAGGGGGAAACGGATACGGGGAAACGGCATGTTCCGAAAATGGGATAGGGGAATTTGGGGGAAAACGTATAAATAATAAAGGTATAGGGGTATATTTTTAAATAGTTTATATAAACATATATAAGTTCTTTTTTTATATATAAATTCCTTTTATATATTTTTATACAAACATATTCAAAACAAGTTTTACTATCAATTTGCAATTGCATTAAATTAAGTGAATAATTTGGGAAACAATAATTTTTTTTGAAATTTTGCTACTCAGACATGTTTATAATTTTTTAGAAATTACAAAGTAGTTGTAAAATGACCCATAAGGTGTTCGATATGTGTCTTCGAATTTCAGACACGAAACATTTCCTAAACGCGGAGACATTAAGAAGTTGAAGTATTCGTTTTACATAGATGACAAGTGATTCACTGCGACTAAGAGAAATTATAATAATAATTATTAAAGTTGAAATTATATAAAATTGGGTAAATTACAATCACCTGAGGTAAAATGTAATTACAAAACCCCCTTTTGTTTGAGATATTACATCCAAACTCCTGCAATTTGTAATTTTTTTACATTCACACCACAAAAGGGTATTAATGTAAGACAGTTACAAATTTCAAGGGGATGGATGTAATTATTGGAAAATCAGGGGCAATTTTTTTTATAAATAGACCTAGGGGTGGGTTTTTTTTACCAAATTGCCCTACCAACCCGATGCCCTACCGTACCGTACCGATTCTCTACCGAAAAATCTCTACCGAATTATTACCGTACCCTACCGTACCCTACCGAAATATTTTGGTAGGGCAACGGCACTTAACATTATTAAAATGGTAATGCCCTACCGTACCGAAATATTATTAATAAATAAAATTTTATTTTAATAATTCAATTTATTATATATAATTGATGTTAAAAGTTTTTATGTTATAATTTTATTTAAGAAATATTTTACATTATGTAAATTTAGAACATATATTTAGGACACTTATATTTTAAAAATTAGTTTTGTACATTTTAAACATGTATACCTTGAATTGCTTGCAAAAAATGATATTCAATTTGACTTAAATAATAGATAATATAAATTGGTAATTACCATTACCACACCCTACCGTACCGAACTTTTGGTATACCGAAATCGGTATACCGAAGTTTTTGGTAGGGTATTGGTAATGGATTTCATAATACCGAAATTTCGGTATTGGTAGTGATTCGAGGGGTTTGGTACGGTTGCCCTACCAAACTCACCCCTAAATAGACCTTACTTCAGGGGATTATGTCAACATATTTACACAGTAATTAATTTTTGAAGGAATTGCTATTTGCGGTTTGAAAATTGCTATTTGTAGTTTATAACAAAACCCCTCAAAAAAATACTTTATCTCTCTAAAACCCCAAAACTTCTCAAAAAAATCCAAAAACCCCCCCAAAACCCGTAAAAGCCCAACTTGGGCGCCCATTCATGCAGTGCACGCCCAAGTTGGGCGTGCAAGCAGCATTTGGGCGCCCGAGTTGGGTGTCCAGTGCAAATTTTTTTTTTTTTAATTGAACGCCCAAGATGGGCGCCCAAGGCGTGTACGAACGCCCGGACACGCCTTGGGCGCCCATCTTGAGCGTTCGAACATTTTTTTGCGAAAAAAAACAGCCCTACAAATCGATTTATAGGACTTTTTAACATGAAATTGGTTCCGTAATCGACCTACCCAATACATATTACACATAAAAAAGTCGAAATTACATCAAAAAATCGAAGCCCAACCCTTCTTCAAGCTTGATTTCGATTTTTTTTTTTTTTGCTATTTGAAGTTTTGGGGGATTTTTGGATATTTTTAAAAGTTTTGGGGGATTTTTGTATAAACCGCAAATAGCAATTTTGTGATCGTAAATAGCATTTCATTTTTTGAATAGAAAAAGAAAAACGTAGAAAAGCGAATAAAGGAGATTAAAATATTCTCAGAAGAAAAAAAAGGGGTTTAAGAAGAGGGGTTTTAACTCCAGCAGCCATGGGAGACATTTTCTCCACGCCTTCACAACCAAACTCCAGCTCCTCCCCCAACGCCACCTCCGCCGCCACCGCCACCTCCGCCGCAAGCCCCACCATGTCTCCTCCAGATTCCCCGCAACCGCATCCACCCGAACCCACTCAGCACCACACAAACGAAGAATCAGAAACCCCAAATCGAGATCCACCAACAGATACAAAGTCTGCCGAAGAATCCAAATCCGAATCCGAATCGCCAATTCAGGAAACCCTGGAAGAATCGATCAAAGGCGGAGGAGAAGAAGAAGTAGAAGAAGAAGAGGAGGAGGGAGAATGTGGATTTTGCTTGTTCATGAAAGGGGGTGGATGCAAAGACACGTTTACAGATTGGGAGAATTGTGTGGAGGAAGCGGAGAAGAAGCAAGACGATATCGTCGAGAAGTGTTTTCAGGCAACTGCAGCCCTTAAAAAATGTATGGAGGCTCATTCCGATTACTACGCTCCCCTTCTGCAGGCGGAGAAGGCGGCCGAGGAGGAGGCCGCCAAGCAATTGGAGGAAGAGAAACAAGCGTTGAAAGACGGAGAAGAAGAATCCACGAAGAAGGAAATCGAGGAAGCTTCGGTCAGCTCTGATCAAATGAAACAGCCTTGATTTCGGTATGATTCTCAAGATTGAGCCTTCTTTTTTTGTTTTGTTTTGGTTATATTGTTATTCTTGTTGAATGGGAATGTGAGGGTTTAGGATATTTTTTTCACTTTGGTTAATCCAATGAATTCGAGAGTTTCGGACCGGAAATTAGTATGCTTTTCGAATAATTGTATTGAATATTGGAAGGAGATTCTTTCAATGCATATTGCTGATTATTAACTTGTGAAATCAATTTTATCTTGGGGGAAACTGTGAAACTATGTCTTTCATTATGCTTCTTCCTTGGGTCGATCGTTTATTAGAATCCCATTCTCGACGTAATTTCTTATAAGCACACTTTTTGAAGGCTGTTACATGTTTCAGCCACCCCCGAAAATCCATGTCAGCAAGAAAATTCTTATGCTTTCTAAAGAGAGCTTCCCGATTCAGAATAGGGTTATTTGGTTCTTGAAGTTGATGCTCTTTCAACTTGTACAACTTGGAAATACGATACGCTAAACAACTAGTCAACTACTACATAGAAGCACTTGTGAAAGACTTTAGATTACTCCTAAACCCCGTTGTAGGAGTTAACCAATAACGAAGGTTTACCTAGAGAAAGACCAAATTTTATAGTATATACTTAAATATACATTTTTGGAATTTGCTTCCTTGACTTAGTCAAGGGTCTTCGTAAAACAAGAACCGAAGAAGAGTCTACAAAGTTGAACTTTGAGCATGCCAATTATGAAAAGAAGATGGTATTTTTCTCACCACATATCCGAAATTCTTGTTTACTTTGTCTGCATATGTTCTATGTTTCTATCTCTGGATGTGTAGAATCCGATTCGTTTTCATTGACCATGTGTTCATGACTATTTAATACTTGTATCCCCTTCGTACAACATGTGCTCTGTCCTAATACATGATCTTCGACTTTTATGTTGTTCGTAGTTGTTATCGAATTTATATTAAGGTGAATTACGCCTACCTTCTATGTACTGTAACAGCAGCTAGATCTCTTCGAGTTTGGGAAATTACACAAACTTTCTTGACAATTGATTTATTGGAAATTTCGTTTCTACCCCTTAGGCTGGGTATAGAGTTACATAAAGACTCGCTTGCGTTCGTAATATAATTAGAAAATAATACTAGAAACCTCCATTAAATATTCCCCCCCCCCCCCCCCCCCCCCCCCGAACCTCTTTATTGGTCTCTCCATCGATATTTTCTACTACTCATCTTTGTCTCCATCTTCATAATAGTTGAACGGTAGCGGCACTGACTTAAAAGCGCGGTAATTTCCGACATTGTTTAGATGCTCGTTCTCCAGCCTGTATATATATATACATATCAAGAAAACTCAAACCAGTTATTACACATAACATTTGAATACAACAAATTCTAACAAAATGGAATTATCATAATTCACAACTACTAATATCATACATATATAATGAATAAAAGTACCTGAAAAAATTCCATACACCTCGACGAATAATCTCCAGAGAAGCCACGAGGGCAACCATCGTCTGTCTGTGCAACGAAAAAATCGTAAATTTCATCGCAGTCTGCATCCATGCTAATCTCAGTAACACATTCAGTACCTGTTGATAATAACAATAACTATTAAATCTCTCGAAAACTCTCTATATAAATATAATTATATATTTTCTTAATTAAAAAGCTTACAATAGCTCCATAGTAGACATTTTTGTTGGAGATAAGTAATTTATCTCTGAGCCATTTGTTCTTAGAGTTTCTCTGGAAAAAACCCCAGTCGATAACAATATCCCAATACGTGCTCGTAAGTGCAGCAATAATCGATGCTATCCATGCAACTATTTCCCAACCAATTCCGTTGTTGAGAGTGTACGCTGTTCTCGTACTAACTGCCACTATAGTCGAGAAATATTTCAGACCGTTGTACCCTTGCATGACATCTTTTTCGTCGTACAGCCTCCTTAGGCACTATGTATAAGGAAAATAAATGAAGAACATATATAGCCTACATTAGTACTCATATTTTTTATTTTTTATTTGTTGGGAATATTTCGACTAACCTGAAGAAGGCGCCACAAGTATGGTACCGCAGCTATAATAAAAGAGAAAGTGTTGAAAACGTCGCTCGTTTTGCAATTACTTTGCCTCGTTTTGTAGTCTCCCCAACCGTAATAGCATATATAGAATTGTAGACTCCTAAAAGCTTGAACCTGAGTTAGTAGTACATACATCAAGAATGTTTATTAATTAATTATAGCACATTTATTTATTTTTGCAAATTTTTACAATAATAATTTAAGAATAACTGAATTATGTATAGCAAGATCATATTAATTTATACCTGGCTTGTAAGCTTGGTCTGCTAAGAAGAAGTCAGGTAGTGTAACCTGCATTCAGTTCATATGTAGATAATTATATATATTTATATTATTCCTAAAATTCCTAAACTTATCAATAACATTTTATTTATTTTTTAATTAATTTACCGTATAGAGAGGAGCTAAGAGGCAATGAAATAGACAGACGAGCAGAAACTTCCGACTCGAACTGTGCACAATTTTTAAAGGGCAGAGCAAAATCACAACCGCGAGCTGCCAAAAAAATAATTAAAAACAAAAAGTCGAATTTGAGTAATATTCTTGGAGATGCTAAATATAAATATATAATATATATTAAATATCGAGATTTAGTAATATTCGTTGAGTTCTTACAATTACTAATCCGAGTGGAACTAGCTCCGTAAGGGCTTTATAGTCTTTAGTGACGGGATCCATTTCCATGTCCAAATTAGCAAGTACACCGGCTAATGCAAGAACACTTATACTGAAACCTATTAGCAGAACTTCTCTATATCCCAATTCCGTCCCTTTTTTGAAACCGAATATAAACGCGTAATTCACTCTGTATTTCCTCCAGAAGAATATGTTTGCCCCGTACATCGCCACGTGTAGTACAATGAACCCGAACAAACTGTCACAGATTATTCAAATTCACTTACATAACTAAGTTTTTTTTTAAATATAATATATATTCAAGAACTTAATTAACCTGTAAAGAGGAAACATGGTATCCATGTAGAGTACTCTCCCCTCGTCATGGTCCGCTTCTAGAATTCGACGTGCTCGTATTATAAGAATTAGGGCTAATATAAGAGAAACTGTGCAGCCAACAAGAAATCCTGCAAAATTAATTAATTAATCTCATATTAATATTATTTATTGAGGTGTTTAATGTTAACCAATTATTCAATCAATATTGATTAATAGCATATATAATAATGTAATCTATTTTTTTTACCGGCGGAGAATGTTATTCGATGCCTTTCCATTCTCTTCTGCGGCCTTAAGATATTCATCCCTTTACTCCGATTTGCGTTCAAGAAATGCTTAATGAATGTACTTTCTACCCTTTCCATCACTTCGCTCACCTATATTCAACAACACAAATAAACACTATATATCTATATATATATATATATATATATATATATATATATATATATATATATATATATATATATATATATATATATATATATATATATATATATATATATATATATTTGATAAAGATGTTGCATGTAAATTTCACCTCTTCAGAGCTGCCGAGGTAGGAATTATCAACCTTTTTCATGTAAAGTTTCGACGCACTTCTTGACGCAATCTGGAACGAAACATTAGATATTTATGTCGTCGAATATGATAAATAATGTAAGATTTGAAGATATATAATATGCCTGAGCAGATATATATACCTTATCGTATTTCTTCATGATTTTCGAGAATGCCATAGTATTGAGAAAACTGTATAAAAAAATCATTTAATTTTTTTAAAGAAGATAGTATTATAAAGAGGATTAGACGTAACTTAGATGAAATAAATAACATTAATTATTATCTATATGCAAATTAAAGCGCACACCTGTAGCTTTTGAGAAGCCTGAGCTTCTGATAAAACTCGACGAAAGCCTTTTTGAGCTGTTCTTCAGCTTTCTTGAAATTCTCCTTGCTGAACTTAAGGTCTGTTTTGTTAGGAAGTTTGAGAAAGCTTTTAATGGTGGATCGAGGAGTTTCTTGGCTCGGGTTAAACCTCATGCGCTGAAGTATCTCTAACGGCGCAGGTCTTGTTGTAGCTGAACTAGACCTCGTTTGATCGTTCATATTATATTCTTGAATCTCTGGATTATTATTATTATTCACAGGTTTCATTTCCATTCCATTATTGAATTTATCATCGTCACCCGATGATGATTCATCTGATGATGACTTCACCGATTGATGGATCAAATTCTCTTCGTCTACTGCATCCATGTGAATTCTTCCTGCACCAATTATACGTGTGTATATATATATATATATATAAGTTTCATCAAATTCACACAAAAAATATAAACAAGAAGTTATTCCCTCCAATTCATAAGAAATTGTCATTCGAAAAAAAATTGATTTTCTAAAGTAACAGATAACGTCGAGCACAAAAGAATTCTCCAATAGGACAGATTAATTTGAAACAGAGCATATATATATATATGTGTGTGTGTGTGTGTGTGTGTGTGTACTTACTGCTTGCTCTAATGGCTGCAGAAGGAGTGGTAGCGTATAACGCAGCTGTGGAAGCTTCAATATCCGAAGCAAGCTTAGAAGTTTCCTCGACACTATTAGCCCACCCTTTCGGATTATCAACTTTAATCCGAAAAGCTATAAGCGCTTCCATCTGCTTATTCAGAACAGCAGCTTCTTTCATCACCTCATCAACTTTCAGCTTATAGAACTTCACCACTTTATCGAACTCATCGTCCAATCTCTTGAAGTAAACCAGCTTGTACTCCTCTCCGTCGTCTCCGGTCATCAGAAACGTCGTCTCCGACCGCTCGTCCCCGCCGTCCGTGCGGACGCTGTTCACCTGGATCACATGATTTTCTATGTCGGACAAGTGCTTGTTGTTGGTCGATGAAGTCGCCGTGAGGCCGCTGAAGGCTCTGTAGAGGCTGAGGCTTCGCCCGAGGCTGGCGGACCGGGCGGCAGAGGGCGGCGGCCGGTTTTTCTGCTTGAAGAGGTGGAAGTCTTTGAGGAGGGTTTTCAAGAAGGCGTAGTCCATGTACGCTTCGTGCCATTCCGGCACCATCTGCGCCGCAAATTCTTTGCCGAACTTCATTTTTGTTTTTCTTTTTTCTTTTTTAAATTAAACAATAACCAATAAATAATAATGGATTTGAGAGGGAAAGGAGGATTTTTCTCAATTCCCTCAAGCTTTGTTTGGTAACATTATATTCTGAGTGATGCAATGTTTAAAATGGAGATCATCATCTATACATACAAAAATAAAAATTTAAGAAGAAAAAAAAAGAGAAAGACTTTGACCAGAGGTAGTCTTCTTAGCCAAAAATGATGTGCAGCCACAAAACTTGTGGCTGTTCTCTCAGTCGTCGAGTAGAGCTGTAGTAGGTCCCGAGTTTCAGTGCTCCTTCCTCCGTCCATCGTTCTTTGTTTTTTGCCTTCCCTTTCATATTTTCTAGTGGTCCCAATGAGTTCTCAATTTACAAACACCTATCCTTAAATCACATCGTACATGTCTTCGAAAAATTAGTATGCTTTCGAACAATTGTACTGGATATTCAAAGGAAGCATATGTTTTAAACTCGAAAACAAAAAACATAACATAATACATAATTTCTGAGAAGCTGCAAAATTGGAATCAACATAACCACAGAGGGAAGAACGGAGAAGGAAGCAAGAGGAACAATCACAAATTTGGAATCTTCCACATAATACTTTTCAAGAATCTTTTCCGCGGCGTAAGATAATTGATTCATAAACAATGTGCAATCAAGTATTTGTATATGAATTAACAGAAAGAAGTTTAATGCATGTGATTGATTATTCACATTTTACAGTTAGTAAAAACTGAATAAACAATCAATCAATCCAAGTATTTTATTGACCCCTTTTTCCCTTCTTTAATATTTCTACTACTCATCTTTGTCTCCATCTTCATCGTAATTAAAGGGTAACGGCACCGATTTAAAAGCACGGTATTTTCCGACATTATTTAGATGCTCATTCTCCAGCCTGCATATATACATAAAAAAAAAAAAACAATACTTATAAGTATATATACATGTATAATATGTATATGTGTATATATATAATGAATAAAAGTACCTGAAAAAATTCCATACACCACGACGAATAATCTCCAGAGAAGCCACGAGGGCAACCATCGTCTGTCTATGCAACGAAAAAATCGTAATATTCATCACAGTTTGCATCCATGCTAATCTCAGTAATACATTCAGTACCTGTAATTAATAATAATAAAATCACTATCAAAACAATTATATCTCTAAAAAAATCTGTATATATTATATATATATATACATACATATATATAATTTTGTATTTTCTCAATTGAAAAACTTACAATAGCTCCATAGTAGACATTTTTGTTAGAGATAAGTAATTTATCTCTCAGCCATTTGTTCTTAGAGTTTCTCTGGAAAAAACCCCAGTCGATAACAATATCCCAGTACGTGCTCGTAACTGCCGCAATAATCGATGCTATCCATGCTACTATTTTCCAACCAACTCCGTTGTTGAGAGTGTACGCTGTTCTTGTACTAACTGCCACTATAGTCGAGAAATATTTCAGACCGTTGTACCCTTGCATCGCATCTTTTTCGTCGTACAGCCTCCTTAGGCACTATTTATAAGAAAAAAAATCAAGAACAAATAGAGCTACATTAATTAGTACTCGTTTATTTATTTAATTTTTTTTTTTTGGGGGGGAAAATTTCGACTTACCTGAAGAAGGCGCCACGAGTATGGTATAGCAGCTATAATGAAAGAGAAAGTGTTGAAAACGTCGCTCGATTTGCAATTACTTGCCCTCCTTTTGTAGTCTCCCCAACCGTAATAGCATACATAGAATTGTAGACTCCTAAAAGCTTGAACCTGAGTTAGTAGGACATAGTACATACATCAAGAATGTTTATTAATTAATAAATTAACAAATTACGATAATAAATTACGAATAACTGAATTTTGTAAAGCAAGATTATACTAATTTGTACCTGGCTTGTAAGCTGGTCTGCTAAGAAGAAGTCTGGTAGTGTAACCTGCATTCAGTTCATATATAGATAATTATATATATTTAATATTATTCTTAAAATTCCTAAATTCCTAAATTTATCAACAACAAAAATAAAATGTGCTTAATTAATTTACCTTATAGAGAGGAGCTAAGAGGCAGTGAAATAGACAGACGAGCAGAAACTTCCGACTCGAACGGTGCACAATTTTTAAAGGGCAGAGCAAAATCACAACCACGAGCTGCCAAAAAAATAAATTTAATTTTGTTTTTGTCGAATTTGAATAATATTCGTGGAGATGCTAAAAGTAAAAAATATATTAATTAACGATTCGTTACCATTACTAATCCGAGTGGAACTAGTTCCGTAAGGGCTTTATAGTCTTTAGTAACGGGATCCATTTCCATGTCCAAATTAGCAAGTACACCTGCTAATGCAAGAACACTTATACTGAAACCTATTAACAAAACTTCTCTATATCCCAATTCCGTCCCTTCTTTAAAACCGAATATAAACGCGTAATTCACTCTGTATTTCCTCCAGAAGAATATGTTTGCCCCGTACATCGCCACGTGTAGTACAATGAACCCGAACAAACTGTCACAGATTATTCAAATTCACTTACATTTAGTAGTAGTAGTACGTAGTAGTAGCAGTAATAATAATTAAGGTTTTTTTAAATATAATATTCAAGAATTAAATTAACCTGTAAAGAGGAAACATGGTGTCCATGTAGAGTACTCTCCCATCGTCATGGTCCGCTTCTAGAATATGACGTGCTCGTATTATAAGAATTAGGGCTAATATAAGAGAAACTGTGCAGCCAACAAGAAATCCTGCAACATTAATTAATTTCGTATGAATATTATTAATTGAGGTGTTTAATGTTAACAAATTATTCAATCAATATGTTTTTTTTTTACCGGCGGAGAATGTGATTTTGTGACTTTCCTTTCTCTTCTTCGGCCTTAAGATATTCATCCCTTTACTCCGGTTTGCGTTCGAGAAATGCTTAATGAATGTACTCTCTACCCTTTCCATCACTTTGCTCACCTATATATTTAACAACACAAATAAACATTATATATTTATTTTGATAAAATTGTTATATGACATTACGGTTAACAAATAAAATCGTTTCATGCAAATCACACCTCTTCAGAGCTGCCGAGGTAGGAATTATCAACCATTTTCATGTAAGATTTAGACGCACTTCTTGACGCAATCTGGAAACGAAACATTACATATTTATGCATGTAGTGTATTGATAAATAGTGCAAGATTTGAAGATATATAATATGTCTGAGCCGATATTTATACCTTGTCATATTTCTTCATGATTTTCGAAAATGCCATCGTACTGAGGAAACTGTAAAAAAAAAATCATTGAAAAAATTTAAACAATATACTAAAGAAAACGTAACTTCGATGAAACTAAATAACATTAATTATTATCTATCTGCAAATTAAACCCCGCACACACACACACACACACACCTGTAGCTTTTGAGAAGCCTGAGCTTCTGATAAAACTCGACGAAAGCCTTCTTAAGCTGTTCTTCAGCTTTCTTGAAATTCTCCTTGCTGAACTTAAGGTCTGTTTGGTTAGGAAGTTTGAGAAAGCCTTTAATGGTGGATCGAGGAGTTTCTTGGGTCGTGTTAAACCTCACGCGCTGAAGTATCTCTAGTGGCGCAGGTCTCGTTGTAGCTGAACTAGACCTCGTTTGATCGTTCATATTATATTCTTGAATCTCCGGATTTTTATTATTATTCACAGGTTTCATTTCCATTCCATCATTGAATGTATCATCATCGCCCGATGATGATGACTTCACCGATTGATGGATCAAGTTCTCTTCGTCTATTGCATCCATGTGAATTCTTCCTGCACCAATTACATACATACATATATTTATATATATAAGCTTCATCAAATTTACACAAAAAATATAAACAAGAATTTAATCCCTCCATTTCATAACAAATTGTCCTTTGAAAAAAAAAATTGATTTTCTAAAGTAACAGATAACATCGAACACAAAAGAATTCATTTAAAACAGAGTATATATATATATGTACTTACTGCTTGCTCTAATGGCTGCAGAAGGAGTGGTGGCGTATAATGCAGCTGTGGAAGCTTCAATATCCGAAGCAAGCTTAGAAGTTTCCTCGACACTATTAGCCCACCCTTTCGGATTATCAACTTTAATCCGAAAAGCTATAAGCGCTTCCATCTGCTTATTCAGAACAGCAGCTTCTTTCATCACCTCATCAACTTTCAGCTTATAGAACTTGACAACTTTGTTGAACTCTTCATCCAATCTCCTGAAGTAAACCAGCTCGTACTCTCCACCGTCGTCTCCGCTCATCAGAAACATCGTCTCCGACCGCTCGTCGCCGCCGTCAGTACGGACGCTGTTCACCTGAATCACGTGATTTTCTATGTCGGACAAGTGCTTGTTGTTGCTCGATGCAGCCGCCGTGAGGCCGCTGAAGGCTCTGTAGAGGGTGAGGCTTCGGCCGAGGCTGGTGGATCGGGCGGCGGGGGGCGGCGGCCGGTTTTTCTGCTTGAAGAGATGGAACTCTTTGAGTAGTGTTTTCAAGAAGGAGTAGTCCATGTAAGCTTCCTGCCATTCCGGCACCATTTGCGCTGCAAATTCTTTGCCGAATTTCATTTTCTTTTCTTTGTCTTTTTTTTTTCTTTTTGAAATTATAAATAATTCTGAGTGATGCAATGTTTAATATGGAGATCAAGTAAACAGATTAAAAAAAAAAAAACAAACCAGGGAAAAAAAAAACAGCTTAGGTATTCTCAACGCAGTGACACTTTGACCATCTCTCTCTCTCTCTCTCTCTCTCTCTCTCTCTCTCTCTCTCCGTTGAATAGTTCTTTGTTTCGTATTTTGAGTGGTCCCTTGTTTACTTCACCCACCGAAATAAAATGCAGCTCCATCATCTTAAATGATCTTATTGCACAAACCAACCTTTCTTGAATACACTCTGACAACGATCAATTATTTATTTCACATTATTATTACGCAAAATTATTCTCCAAATTGAAAATTCATAGAGCATGCAGCTGCACAACGTTGATTTTGGAATTTATATATATACATATTTACTTAAAATATATAAAACTAAATGTGAAATTATTCTGCAGCTATGTTGTAGGGGGCAAATATTTTAAATCCCAATTTTTGCTTACTTGAATACTACCAAGTTTAAAACCAAAATTGAGTACATATTTATCAGTTTTTTCTTACTTTAATACCAAAATAAAAAGAAAAGTACAAAAACACCCTTTCATACAAAATATCAATTATATCAAATTTTTTTAGAAATTACCTATTCAAAAACCAAAAAAAAAAAAAAAAACCCTTTGTTGTAAAAAAAAAAAAAAACCTCCACCATTTCTTCTCCTCTCCAACCCTCACCGCCGCCGTCGCCGCCGCCGCCGCCGAACGCCACCGCACGTGCTCGTAACTGCCGCGACAACCCAATTAAACCCTATCTTTTTCATCTTCCTAAATCCTCCAAAACATCTCCAAATTCAAAAAATCAAAACCTCACAAAAATTATAAAATGGAGTTATAAGACAATAATATGGTAGTATATGTGGAAAGAGAAGCAAGTATCGATGTCTTTTTTGAGCTTCGAAGTCGATTTTGAAGTTTTTTTTTTGAAACCCGTCGGCAATTTTCGACACATACAGGTCGATTTTTTGGTCAATTTTCGACACCAACGTGTCGAAAAAAGAAAAAAAAAAAAAAAAAAAAAAAACAAATTCCGACACCTACCTGTCGAAAATTCTCCAAATTTCGACAGGTATGTGTCGAAAAACACTATAGGTAAAAAAAAAAATTTTTTTTTTTTTTTTTTTTTACCAACAGTATTTTTTCGACACATACCTGTCGAAATTTGGAGAATTTTCGACAGGTAGGTGTCGAAATTTGTTTTTTTTTTTTTTTTTTTTTTTTTTCGACATGTTGGTGTCGAAAATTGACCAAAAAATCGACCTGTATGTGTCGAAAATTGCCGGCGGGTTTCAAAAAAAAAAAAACTTCAAAATCGACTTCGAAGCTCAAAAAAGACATCGATACTTACCTTAATGTGTTCTCCTTTCATATATACTACCATATTATTGTCTTATAACTCAATTTTATACGTTTTGTGAGGTTTTAATTTCTTTAGTTTTGAGATTTTTTAGAAGGGTTTGTTGTGAGATTTTTTAGAAGGGTTTGTTGTGAGGAAGATTTTTTAGAAGGGTTTTTGGGGAGGGAGAAGAAGGAGGTGGAGGAGGGAAATGGTTTTTTTGAGTTTTTGATTATTTGGTATTTAAGAAAGAAAAATAATATTTGTAATATTTTTTTGGTTTTAATTTCATTAAGGGTATTAAAGTAATTTACAATTAATTATTTATTTTTTATTTTTTGGGTATTCAAGTAAGCAAAATTTGGGATTTGAAATAGTGATCCCCATATTGTAGCTCAAGTGGTAGTAAGTAAAATTTGCACATCAGCATGTTCAGGGTTTGACCACTGTTCACTATTTAATATTTATCATTTCCTATTTTTTTTTGCATAATTAAAAAAGAAAAATACAAGGATTGTAGTGAAAAATGCAAACTTCTACCATTCATTTTGTATTTTTACCATTTTGTTTCCAAATCTTGCCAAAATTCTTATAAAATTTGCAAACAATTTTACTAGTTTTAATTTTGTTTATATATTTGTATTGTCCTACGTGTATACTATCAAGAAAAAAAAATTGTGGGCCCCCCTAAACTTTTAGTTCACCATTTTTATTAAATGTTATTTATATTTTTTTTACATTCAATTCCGAACACCTTGACAAAAATTCTGGATTGACCACTGATTTCAATTACCATAATATATAGCAATTATAATCTGGAGCTTTCTTATGAAAATTACTATTTCATAATCTAATAAAAAATGTGATCTATTATAATCATATATAGCTCACGACTAAACCTTATTTAAACACATAAACAAATAATATTTTTTTGATCCACATAAATTCAATTGCATTAACTCAACTTTATTTTACCACAACATGATTTTGACTCACCCAATTTAATCTCAGCAAATTGTGATTATCTTATACGTTTCAAAAAAGAAAAAAAAAAAAAAAAAACCATTAATCATCATATGAACACAACTCGCAAATTATTTTTTCAGCAATTACTCAATTTTTCATTTAAGAAACAATGGAGAATTAAATCATACATCAAAACATTTTTCTTTTCTTGTTAACAAATATGGGCAGTTTAAAATCAAAATTCTTTAAAAGTTACTATAACTGAAGGATTATGAATTATAATTACCAATTTGAATACAGTTGACTAGGGATGCTGACATTCTTTCAATTTACAGCATACAATACAAGTCCAAACTATCAGTTGTCAGAATGTTAAAGCTCAAATGCAAATGCACAACACCTTCACTTATTTTTCTACTGTTGTAGTTATTGAAATAGTCACAAAAAAAAAAAAAGACTTTTAATTTTGTTCTTAATTGTTATCAAGTAGCAACTATCAAATTTTGGCATAATCATCAACACAAATAAACATGCAAAATTATCATAATTAGTCGGTGTAAAATAAAAACATACCAGGTCTGATAATTCCAACTTTTTCGGTACCTCAAATGTTGTCGATTCATCAAAAAAGCCGCACAAGTGGCAGTTCTCGTTTAATGTACGATTTCAGTGATTCAAGATGTTTCGGACAGTTCTCGTTCAAAGTCCTGCAGTTTTTGTGTTTTACACATTCTCAAATTCGGACAGAATCAAGTTCGAAACTGGCCTCAAAGTACTAACTCGTGAATTACACGAAAAATCACCTACAACAACAATAAGATCATTAATTTTTTTTTGTCCACTAAAAAACAAAATATCAAATGAAACGTATTATCTCCCTTTTTTCATATCGAGGGCTGAAAATGTCGCCTATTTTTGATCATCGTCAAGGCTCATCTTCATGGGATCAAAAATTCGTCTTAAATTGTTGGAACTTCAGCTGCACTTTGACGATCGATCACGAAATTTGTGGGTTGAAGTTCGAACTCTATTTGCTCTCTCTTTTCATAGTTGATAATTAGCTGCAACAATATACATAATAATATGAAGATAGGCAAGGTGAGGCCCGGATTAGGTCGCTCTCTTAAGACGAATTTCACGACCCTTCTCAAATGAGGTGCATAAAGGTTTCGATCGTGTCCATGTGGGATACAACAGCCCAGCCTATCTCTCCGCTGTAACTTCAACAAAACTGCACATTTAAGTGAAGTAGAAGCTTAAACCCGACACGCAACAAGAGCTCAACATATTTTCTATATAGTTCATAGAAGATTTTTTTTTATTTTTTTTTTGAATCTTCTCTTATATAATTTGCAAAGCCACGAAACCTTCTTTATATAGTAGAAAATATAGTCACCATAAAACCTCTATTTAATATAGAAAAAAACAAAATATGGGATTTTCGTGAGGCAATATAAGGTTTTGAAAGTTTCAAAAAATCACTCTAAATGACCTCATAAACTGATCAAAGAAAATAATTAATAAAATATTTATTTTTTATTAAAAAACCCCAACACTATATGGCTAAAATTACATCCTGCAAGTCTTTGAAAATTAGTGTGCTTTCGAACAATTGAACTGAAAAAAGAACTAAGAAGCAAGAGGAACAATCACAAATTTGGAATCTTTTTCCTACAATACTCAGAATCTTTTCAATCAAGCATTACATTCCAAGCTCTATTTTGTGGATCAAGAATTTGTGTATGGATGGATTAACAGAAACAAGTTTATTACATGTGATCATTGATTATTCACAGGTTACATATTAGTAATAACTGAATAATCAATCAATCAAAGAATGTGACTACAATATATATAAGTATTTTATTGATTTTCCCCTCTTTAATATTTCTCTACTACTCATCTTTGTCTTCATCTTCATCATAATTAAACGGTAACGGCACTGATTTAAAAGCCCGGTATTTTCCGACATTGTTTAGATGCTCATTCTCCAGCCTGCATCATATCCATAAAAAAAAACACAACTTATAAGTATATATATATACATATATAATATGTATATGTATATATATATATATATATTATGAATAAAAGTACCTGAAAAAATTCCATACACCACGACGAATAATCTCCAGAGAAGCCACGAGGGCAACCATCGTCTGTCTGTGCAACGAAAAAATCGTAATATTCATCACAGTCTGCATCCATGCTAATCTCAATAATACATTCAGTACCTGTCATTAATAATAATAAAA